>NC_088604.1:11432802-11735069 GCF_036013475.1 Columba livia
AGTCCAGGTTTTGCAGAAAGAGAAATACTATTTGAAACCTGGTACTTTTGATGCATTATATTACAGGTTTCAAAAATACAGATTCATAGATATGAAATCTATGCAAGACAGACCTCCAAGGGTCATCTTGTCCTGTGCCTCAGGGCAGAATCAACTAAGCTTATGTCATTCCTGCCAAATGCTTACCTAACCTGCTCTTAAAATCCTCCAGAGATCCTGTAGCTTCCCTAGGAAATCTATTCCAGTGCTTCATTATCCTTACCATTAGGGAATTTTCCATAATAACTGATGTGAGTCTTCCTCACTGCAGTTAAAGTCCATTACTTTCCATTCTTTAAGACAAGAAGAGCAGATTATTACTGTCCTCTTTGTCTCAGACATTCCTATAGTTTAAATTGGTAATTTCTTCAAACTTGCCTATACTAAACAATTATAATTTTCATAATCTTCCCTTGTAGGTGATGGTTCCTCCACCTCTGCTCTGTCCTCTTCAACAGGCTTCACTTTCCTCAGAATGACCCAAACTAGTGCACTAGCTACAGTCTTGCTGAGGCTGAATGGAATATTGCTTACATTTTAAGTGTATTCCTATTGGTACGTTACCTTTCAGAAGGTGTTAATTCAGATAGCGACCACTGTCCTTAAAAATAAGGAGTATGATCTCTGATCTCTTCAGAATGTTCATTTCTCTCTGTTGGAGTACATTTAAGTTCTGATATTGCAGACGTTACGAGAGTTGCATGCCCTTAGAGGTTTGAAATGGCACAAAATGTAGTTCAAACCTGTCAGACCAGCTTTCCTTGGTTGCTGAAGTCTGATGTGATAGTAACCTTGATTTTTGGAAACATATTTTTCACATTTGAAAATGTCTGTCACAGTTTGGAGCATCTCACTAGATTACATCACAGTGGCATGCAATGCACAGGAAATCTGAAAAATATGCTGCATTAAACTGCCCTTAAGGAAACTGTGGTATTCAAAATAGAATATGTTTTAAATCTTACTTGCTTGTTTGTACAACTGGCCTATGCTACGAGAGCCACTTTAAAACTTAAAGGTTGCGTGTAGTTACCAGGTATCCCAGTGTTTTGGGGTAAGTTCACTCACATTACCGTATGCTCTGTTCTGAGGTGAAAGGAGCTGGGGAGGTTGGTGTTTTAACCTGAAATAAGTTATTTGCCAACTGCAGTTCTGCCTGATTGATAACGGAACTGGGATACAAAAGAATGAGACATTTATCATCTGAACTCAACTCAATTTAGCGAGACTTTATTGACACCAGAACTTCTCTAAGATTTGCCAAGGAATGTTAATCACTGTGCTATCTATCAAGAGGAAAGGAATAGCTCAGTATAAAAAGAGCCCTTTATTAGAGTGCAGATACATATGAATGTAGATAAAACCAATGTACTTTTTTATATTCATCAGGGACTGTGCCCTTACTTCTTGTTGCCAAGTGGTTGATTTACTTGTTTTAGGTCATAATTTCTTCACATACCCTTCTTAACAAAACATTGAGAAGACACTGTGAATACCACTTGATTTCAGATTTCAGCAGTATGTAGCTGTGTCATTTGTCATCTTTCATCCATTTAACCTCAAGGGAAAGAAATAGGTACCTTTCCCCTGCATTGCCTCTCCTTACCCTCTCCTCCTCCACTGCTCTCACCTGTACCCTTTCCCCTATTTCCATAATGCAAATGTGATTACAAGATGCCTTTGGCTGGACTACAGTAATCACATTTCTTTGAGGGGAGGGCAGTCTCCCTCCCACGGTGACTGCTCTGAAGTTGCTCTGATCTGTTTCAGGGCCCTAAATTATTATAATGTGAATAGGAAAAGTATACAAAAATAACACACACACCAGCTAAAAAATAGAAAGGTTAATATTTTCTCTTACTTTCTTTTGAAACTAACACATTGAACAGGTTGGGCTAGTTTCAATAATTTTTTTGTTTCTCATTCTTTAGGAGACAAGTGGACTATGGCCAGGTTTTCCTATCACAGCCCATCTGTGTTATGTACTAGGGAGACAAAAGAAAAGATTAAAGATGTTACTGTGTAAAATGTTTTATATTTTGGGGGTGGGAATGGGGAGTAGAGGAGCTGGGGAAGATAGAAAATTATTTCCAGTTGAAGACTCTACTTAAAAATGATTATCATCTTCTGTTAGTTTCATTTGTCTGGGGAGTTTGAGATGAATGATGCCACAAATTGCTGATCAGATGTGTCAGAATTAATTTTTGCTTTCCACAATTTTTTAATAAAGTTTGCTCTGGTTGAACTTTAGGCTGCTTTCCTCTGGAAAGAAATTTAGAAGTGGCTTGACATGGAGGTTTAAGTATGGAAAAATGGAGAAGAATTGCTAGCGTAGTACTAAATCTGTATCTACTAGAAAATAAAATTCCACTCATCAAAGGAAAAGCTTGACCGATGTGTCAATCCAACATTTTCCCAAATGCTCCAGAGTCTTTAAATGCAAATTTACTGCCCAAAGTTATGTTAAAAAGATATTATCCAGGTTGTAATGTCAAATACTCAAGAGTTTAGAAATTGCTCATCCATGCAATGTGAATTAAAATCTCATGTGCATATGATACAGGCACTAATTGCACAGTCCAATGTCTTGCTTCAGTGGGACCTTTGCCACTTTTAGGGGAGGGAATGGATGTTACTGACTTAGAGAAGAATTATTCCTCATCATATAGCTAAATATCTATTCAAACTATGAAGACAGAATTATTAATTTCCTCATGGTATTTTCTGTCCTGTCCATGACTTTAAAATCTGTGGCTTCATATGGCTAAACTTCAGGAGAGTTAATCATCTTCCCCATACCGCTTTCAGGTACAGGGCAGCACTATGATAAAAGCTTTGAGGCATTGAGGTAAAACATTATATACTAAAATTTAAATACCAAATTTTGAGAAAATCTGAGTCTGGTTTATTGCAAAATTCAGCCTTGTATATGACAGCATATATTCAAAATACAGGTCTTGTCTTTATTGCCAGTTGTGAGTCTTCAGCAGTTATGAAAATCATTTGGTCACTCATATAATGAGCACTACACTAACAGCAACTGCCTAGGTAAAGCTTGGAATACACGGCTTTTATCCCCTAGCAGACATAGGGCTAAAATGTTCTGCAGAACACATAAAATACAAATATAAGAATGATAATGCTGGTGAGAACCAAGGTCCTCCTGATCCTCCTTCTTGTAGCCAGGAGCTCTGAGAAGACTAAGATGGTCTTGGAAGATGGAGACTTCCAAGACGGTTGTGTTAAAAGTGAGACCAATCTTTGCAAGGTATACTGCAAATGTAGACTGTTTTACGAATCTTATTTTTTCAGCATTTATGTTTCTTTGAGAGGGCAAAATTACACACCTAATTTACAAAACTCTCTTCTATGCCAGCTTTCAAGTTTTTTAAATGAAAAAATAAAACATTGCTTTATTGAAACAAAGTTGCCAGATACTTTTTCCCCTGTTTTCATTTTTCAGAATTACTAACCACATTGGCTGAAAATTAAAGGATGTTTGTGATGGACACCTATTACATAGAACAAGCAATCAAAACTAGTCGAGGACCACTGAGCAGGGACTAAAATGGAAAATCTGAGCAAGTTTCTTAATAGGCAGTGTCACCAGCCACACAGCTATTCAGAGTCTAACCCAGAACAGACTCGGATAATGTGTGCCCTTCCTTTGAGTTTGCTTGGTTTTCATTATTCTTTTGGGTTGGAGAATTCTGTGACTTCACCATTGCTATATATCCTAAAAATAATACATTTGCTTGATCATCCATGTAATCATACCACTTTACTTAAATGGAAAAGTATCACCAGTGCTTTGCCCTTGAGAAAACTGAGCCACATATGGACTAGAATGAATCAGTGACTGAGTTAAGATGAGAATTTAGATCAGGTTCCCCAGCTGTTACCCTTTTCCTTGCATAGCTGCCTCTTCCAGCAGCATCAAGTGTCTCAAGGTTTTGTGTTCACATCTGTATTCCAAAATGCCTCTCTGGGAATATGTGTGGCCAACTGTATGGCTTGTGGATTCACTTCTGGTTGCAAGTTGCTGGTTGGTTTTGACATATAAAGCACTAAGTTATGTTGGTTCTCCTGACCTGAGACACCACATTTTATGGTGCTACCTTATTAGAGATTAACAGGGTGTTTAAGAGGACGCTGGGTGTTTTCAATAAGCCTTCATGTAGGAGGTCCTGAAACTGGTGATATGCCATCTGTGGTTTAAGGAATACTGGTTTTGAGGTTTTAAGAATTTAAGAAGTATTTCTTGACAGTTCCTGCTGGGTTAGCTGAAAAGTAACAAGTAAATTATTTCTTATGAGTTTAACCCTCAATGTTGTAGACAGGCCTGCAAGGAAATTTTGCTGGGCATTGAGAAAAAAAGGCTTGATTCAGCCTGAAAAGAGAAGAACTGCAGAAGAGAAGACTGAAGAGAAACATTACCAAAAATAATGTATTTAAGCATGTGTTCATAATCAGCATGATTAGAGCTACAGATGTCACTGGAACTACACATAAGCTTAAAGATAAACTGATGTTTAAACATTTGATAGTATGGGGCATTCTGCACAACACCAGAAGTTATGGTAAAACAAAAGAAATGGTATTGGATAAGTGACTTCGGGGCATGAGAGGCAGGTGTTTCAGCACGCAAAACAAGGTAAAAAAATTATAAGTGGTAATAGGCAACAATTTATACAAATGCTTAATATTTAGTAGAAAATATGTTTGTTTCTCCAGTTAAAAATTTCAGGACTATCTGCTTCTTACCAATATACTCCTAATAGGTTTTCTTTTTTATTCTGCTAGTTTTAGTGAGAAAACTCCCTTCATAATTATCTTAATTGCATTTCAGCATAAATAATGGGGACTATTACTATCACTGGTAACATTTCCAGTTTAAATATCCCAGATTTAACATCAGTTTTCTTTGAAATTCTAGCTATTTCAAAAGTAAATATCCTTATTTCCAAGCTCCTCCATCTTCATTTTCACTCCTTTAACAGAATGCTTTTAATAATAGCTTCAGTACAGTTGAGAAAGCAATTTCCTGAGCCTCAGAAATGCTGAGATGGAAAATGAGTCCTTCCTTTTGGGTTTCAAAAGAACTTCACCATTGATCTTTAGCATTCTTTAAACATGATGGATTCAGTTTTAATGTCAGAAGCTTGCATACATCGATCTTTGTCTATCAGTGACTGTAGAGCAGCCCAACAGAACGTATCTTAGCTACCCTGACACGTGAAACTCCTGAGAGCTACAGCTCAGGACTTGTAGTTAAACAGAAAATCATCTAGGTAAGCTGGAAGAATATACCCTTTAGGTGTTAATTTTGAAATTTCTCCCTTTTGCTGGTCAACTGTTACCAGTTTCCTGCAGCTCTAGCTCTTCCTTTAGTTGTCTCCTGTTCCTCTGTAGCAGCACGGGTAATGCCCTTATTTCCACCCCCAGAAGAGGTTGAATTTTCATTTCTAGCATGAGCTGGGAGTGTGGACAAGTCAGAAATACTCTCTGCTGCTGCAGTGACTCAGGATTGGTATGGATGTTAGGAGGCACATAATTTCTGGCTATGCCAGAAATGGAGGAATGTATCAAGGACTGTTCTCTGGCACTCAGTTCAGCTGGTGTCATATAGCTTTGTGTGCATACACTTAAACTTGCTGACCTTCCCTCAAAGCAGAGTGCCTATATCCAAACTGCCTGTGAGGAATGGTTCTTGGCTATGCTCATCCCTGGACCACGCTGGTGTGGTGTCTGGGAGAATCTTAGCTGGCACAAGCCAAAAATCTGCCAGGGAGTGCTGCCAACAGTTAGCAGTGTGAGAGAACATCTGCCAGTCCTCTGGTCTGTGCTCTGGCCCTCTTGAGCGTGTCAATGTAGATACTGCCTGTATAGCTTGGCTGTTGTGAAATCGGAGCATTAAGCATTGTCCACACAAGTCCTGGGGAGGCAATGTTACCTGTCTCTGCCATGCAACTGGTGGTAAGAGAGGGCACTGGGACATACCACCCTTCTTCACACAAGCCCTGAGATGGCCTCCGCTCTCAATCAGGCGTGCTTAATCTCTTATGTCATGATGAAAAGATAGTTGTCTAAAGAGAATGAGTAAGCACACTCCACAGGTTTTACCTGCCTCGGTGGAAAGTCAAGCCCTGCAGTATCTAACTTCAGTTGCCTGAATTTTAAGCCCATTAACCTCCCTGCCTGGCTGTGAACTAATTTCTAAAACTGAAGGTTCCTCTGAAGATCTCCTTTAAAGGCCTGTACATCATGCCGAGCTGATAATAATGCAACTCCATGAATCTCAGAATAGAACTTTGTTCATCTTCCTTATTGAGTGTGGGCTGCTGGCTGGAGGAGAGCGCTTTTTGGTGCTGGGTAACCATTCAGCATAATGGCCTTTATGAATTTCACTGGTATGTACTGTAATAACATTAATCATGATGAACTCATTTGGCACTAATAGGAATGTCATATGTACTTGTATAAGAATATTCACTGTAGTTCATCATTAATTAAATGGGCTATTATTTTAAAGTGTTACCAGACATGGTATGTAAAAATGGTTTACTTTGCAGTCTCCTAGTGTTGAAATCGTGTAGGCTCTTTTGCTATGGTTTATGTCAGAGAAAATCACAACAGATAGAGCAAAGAATCCAAGACTAAGATAATAAATTTCAGCTGTATAACCTTTGGAAATATAAGAGTGTAGAACTTACCTTGTAAGCAAATTGCTATGAATGTAGTGGCCTATCTAGTCTGATATCCTCTTTGTCAACATGTCCTGTACTGGGTTCTTCAGATATAAAAGAAAAATAACAAAAATGTGGAACCGTATCCTGCAAACCAGAATTTTAGTACATCCTACTGTTAAACTTTTAACTTACATGGTAGTCTTCTGTAAGGGTCACTCATTATTACTTGAACATCCAAATAAATAATATCAGCTGTTTCTTCTTTATCCATTTGTTTGCTGTCATGCTTGAAGAATTCTAGAGAAACCACTTCTGATTTAGGTTGAGGTGAAATAAAGAAACAGGCCTGGAAGAAACTCTTGGCTCCTGGTGCCTCGTCCCCTCATAGTCTAGCCAACCTTTCTTAAGAGGATCAAGCTTCATCCTGAAATTAGCTAAGTTTCTTGCTACTGGAAGACTGTTTCAGAGCTCCAGTCCAGTTACAAACCTTCTTCTACTTGCCAAATGTAATGTATATGCTGCTAATTATTTCTTGTGCTAACCTTAACTTTGAGGTTAAACAGTACTTATTCCTCTCTGCGTTTACTCTCTTGAGATATTTATGGAGCAGGCCTCTCTCAGACTTCGTTTGCTAGACTAAACAAGCTAAGTCTTTTAATTTCCTCTCATAAGACATGTTCTTCTTTTCCTCTTAATGTCCTAATGACTCAGTTTTCCTCTCTTCTCCAGCTGTAATTCACCTGTCCAGAACGAAAACTGTTTTTTGGGTCAGTGGAACTGTAGACAGTACAGTAAATGTTGTCCTGATGTTGCTTTTGACAATGATGTTCACGTTTCCCTATCCTTGCATGAAATACCTTTCCTTCTACATCTTAGGCCTTTAATATTGCCATTTAACAATTATCTTTTTTATCTTACTTATTTCCAGCCAATGGGCCTACAGCTTCAAGCAAGTGATTTTGTTACACAACTGTAATAACAATAATCATACTGATGGTGTAAGTTGTTTTGAAGGACTAGAAACTGTAAAGGCTTTCATACAGTGAATGAAAAGAAGCTGCAGCTTCCCAGACTGATTCAGAATCCCAGTTTAGGTAGTTAACCTGAGCACCCCAAGAGCAGCACCCTTGCCCATGTGTGATTTAAAGTTACTGCTACTGACTTCCATCCCTTTTCTGCTGCTCCTCAAAATCACCTGGTAGGAATATTTGTATTGGTGAAATCCCCAGCTCTGTCACTTGCAACTCTAAGGCAGTTTTCAGATAGCTAATGACTATTGTAAATAGTATAGGTCTCAAGACTTATCCTTGAAGGTGCACAGTGGAAGAATAAGACTGACAGTTTTCTTCCCCCTCCAGTAATAATCTTTTCAGTCAAACAAGTACCCACCTAAAAATTACTGCAGTCTCTGTTATCGCTGTTGTAACTAGCAATCCCCAGTGTGATTCTATTGATTTGATAACCAAAGAGATGAATTTTGTCTGTAATAACATGCTTGAGATACATTCACCTCCATTTGTCCTTCAGCTTCTGTTCCATGCCTTCACGTATTCTTTTCTTCAGAATTCATCTTTGTCGTGATACGGTTTTAGAGAGGTAAAAAATTAACTGAGAAATATAATGTAAACCATTCACTTACTGGTTTAATTGTTCTACTTTTAATATAGCTCTAACCAGCTTCAACTCTGTTGCTGAAATCTCTCTCATTGATCTTTTTAACTTCCAGGAACACGTTGGCACAACAGCCTTGTATTAAGTACCAAAGCCTTAAAGAGTTACATGATGTTATGAAATGAAAATTCTGCCATACTGAACTGATGACTTATTCTAATAAAAGAAGCTTTTCTCATAGCGCAGTTTTTCCACCATTGTGGATTCTTTAATTGGGAAGAGAATTTCAAGGACATAGCCTGATCATAGTTACAAAAAAATCCTTTGGAAGAATAGGATGTCCATTGATGGAGAGACTAAAGGTGTTTTTAATCTCAAATGACCTGCTTTATTCAGCACTTGCATTGAAATGTATATTTTTTCTGATTTTCTTTTTCATATCTCTAATTACAAAGCCAGAACAACTGGGATTAAATTACCCTTTATTTGAATTAAAAAATTAAAATGATACATATAAACGTGGAAAATTCCTTTCAAACAGCCATTTTCTTGCTTTGATAGATTTCCTGGAATAAAAAGAGAAATAGAGCTCATTTCCTCTCATTCCACACTCACTACTGATTCTAAAGAATCAACAAATTTAAGCTAAATGTGAAGCTAAAATTGCTTCATTGGATTTATGCTCTGAGTAAAAAGATCGTTTACCCCTATGAACAAAGTGGCTTGATATAAAGAAATTCCAACAAATGAATATACTGATAAGTGAAGTGAAGCAAGACACTTCAACAGACGATGAGTAATAACCTCATGATGAAGACGCTTTGCAGTGTACTCCAAAGTTTGATCCAGGTCAAGGGGAGAATAAGTTCCAAACTAGGGTTGCCATAGCTTGTGGTCACTCCTCCTTGTTGTCTATATCACTAAAGCTTTCAGGCAAGCCCATCTGCCAGCTTCAGCTAGAGCTTAATCGTTGATCAGTGTTTTCCAAGGGGATCTAAAGGAATCATTCACTTAAGTGACAATTTGAAGGAATACTCCTCCTATAAAAAATTTCAAGAGGAGGAAATTATACAGATATGGGTAAATTATGGGAAAGAGGGTGTGTATGTGTGTGGGAAAGATGAGATTATCTACTGCAATATCTGTTAACAATAGCAGTTGTCTGAATCTGGTTTGATACATGCACAAGTCACCTTTCTTGATTCGTGCTTTAGCCACTATCTTAGAAGTGTTTCCCCGTCTGATTTTTGTTCCCTTTGAGAGAGATGCTGACCGCCTACTTAGCCTCTTTTACTATGCTGCTGTGTAGTTTTAATTAGTTGATCCTCAACTGGTTTACTCTGAGTGGTGTCATCGTGTTGTAGCTCTGTCTTAAGGAGCAAAACCACACTGTTAATCAGTTCACTGTGGTTTATAAAAAAATTAGAGGATCCAGGCATGCCTTGTGAAACTCAGTAAGAAAAATCTTTGTATATAGTATTGTCATGTATATCTCTATGTGTTTCTAATGTGTATTGCATCATTACTTCTTCCATCTTTCTTTTCTCTTGCTGTCAGTGGGAGAAAGAGAGGCTTGGGATAGGAGAAGTGGATTTTCAGAGATTTACATAAATTACAGACAGGAGAAACCTTTTGTCTGAGTGAAATAAATTAGGCCATAAAACCCCCAAAATGTGGTCCCATCACCAAGTGCAGGAATCTCCAGCCGAACTGGAGTATTTGTCTGAGGAAGATGTCCAGCCCAGATGTGTCATGGTGAGGACATA
The DNA here is from genome assembly GCF_036013475.1 of Columba livia. Taxonomy (NCBI): domain Eukaryota; kingdom Metazoa; phylum Chordata; class Aves; order Columbiformes; family Columbidae; genus Columba; species Columba livia. The sequence goes on from NC_088604.1 coordinate 11,442,908, forward strand.
GTTTTCTCTGTTAAGGACAGTCAAGGCATCCCATTGCATATTAGTACCTCCTTTATAGTCTGCATATATCTAGTTACAAGCAGCTGTGTTGATTAAAATGCAGAAACTCTGTCTGTGTTGGTGACAATGGTAGAAATCTATCTACTGAAAGATTATGAGTAACATATCTCATTGTAAATGAGTAGCACAGTTCATTGTTGAGCTTTTGTATCTTTTAAGAGAAATGGACTTTCCAGACCTCTGAATGTTCTTATAGCTTTTTCTCCACACCATTAAAAAAAAAAATAAAAATAAAATATATATATATATATATTTTCTACCCCTTTATCAAAGTTCTTGGGATGGTCTCATCAGGATTCTATGAGCTTTTCATCTATGTCTCCCTGTTTAGACCTCGAAAGATCCCATTGTCTTTCCATTCTTTTCTTTCAATTGTCAAGAAAAAAATACATATCCTGTGCTGTAGATGATTTAATCATATTAAAATAATACAATCTGAAAAATGAAGACTTTCAGCTTGGATTCATTCCATCTAACTTTAGGCACCAGACCAACTTGCCTAGGGGTTCTTACTCCTCATCTCCCTATACAGGCAATGAGCGTGTCTGTCTGCATCTGTTGGTTATAGATGAAAAATAGGCTCCAATTTAGATATTTCACTTTTATGTTCAAATGATGCAAGATGAAGCAGGAGAATAGTCTATAATCCTAGTTTCCATGACAAAAAACAGCCTCCTGGGCAGGATGTACTAACCTTTCCTAGAAACTCAGCCACATCTCATTTCTTTACCTTCCCTGTAAACTGATATGACCCACTGACATATTCGCACCTCCAAGTGCATTTGGTGTGGGAGAAGAGAGAAGAAAAATTGTTTTAAAAAGAGTTTTTAAAAATTAGTGCAAACTCTTTTCTAAAGTTTGGACGTTTCTTTTTAAGATCAGCTGGAAAGACAAGGGAGAGTAAGGAGAGGAAACCACTGAGAGGTATTGGAGTGACACAGTACTGCAGAAACACATCATAGGTTTTGGCTATTTGTACCAAACAAAATCCAGCATGTCACCTAGCAGAATGCTGTAATGAAACTGGCAAAATGAAATCTAAAAATAAAAGAGAAAATGCCAATGTGTTTGTCATTAAACCTCTTTCAGAGCTATAATACATCCTTGACTTTTCCTTTGTTATATTTTCCCTTTGTGGAAACAAGCCAGAAAAAACATAGCTGTGCAGGCTGAAAAGGAGGATAACAAATAGTACTGGTGTGTTCTTGGGTGAGATGGATGAGGGGTGGCAGAATGGGGCTTCGCTTGGAAAAGATCCTGCATACGGGAGTCTGACTTTCACACTGGGTGTGCAGGACCCTATTTGCACAGTGCCATTTCTTTCACAGAAGTTGGCAGAGACTGAAGCCAATTCTGGGCTGTTTCTCCAGTTGTACAAAACACTAAAAATGATAGTATTTTATCAGCTGTAACCATTTGTGACTCCTGTTTCCTTCTAAAATCTCTCAGAGAGAGGAAAATAGTGGGAAGCTTGCTAGAGTCTGTCTTGAGACTCAGCATCTCTGCTCCAAGGTTGACAAGCTCTGAGTAGGTGGCATGGATTACACTTTTGAGAATAACAGGGTTATTTTGAAGACACAGCTGGTACTTGATTTTGAGGATGCCCAGATCCCTTGTGACATGGAGGCAAGACCCCAAATTCCTACACACAAAGCTTAGTGGGTTCTTTGTTTCAGTTTTTCTCCCATAAAATGAAATTGATGACACCTCCTTGAGAGAGAAATGCAAGTCTTAGATGTATATTCGTGTTGGCAATAGATGGCCCACCTCAGAATTATGGTTTAGCTGCACATATCACACTATCAGAGGTCAGCACTGTGCGTGTAACATGGTACTATGCAGAATGTTGATATGCCTTTATCCTGAGGGCCTCAGAACTGCTTATAGAGGATATTTGATTAAAGCACAACTAGTTTTCCTCCCAAAGATCATAAAAATCCCAGGGAAAATGCACACTTTCCAGTGTGAGATTCAGGACCTTTATGATGTTTCATATTTTTACAAACTGCTGTATCCAGTAAAGTTATGCAAGGCCCTGAATTTAGGCTTTCCTTGCATATGTCTATACTAGTAAATCAAACCGTGCCAGGAACTTTCCCTGCACACTGGAACTTCATCATTTCTAATGTTACTCAAAGTAATCTATGACATGCTTTCAGTCCGTGCCGACTACCACTATCCTGAGCAATTCCCAGGCATTCCAGGAATTAGGACAAGATTATTCCCAGCAGACAGTCTGATTGTAGCCATCCTCATTTGAGGGCAGATTTGGAGAAGATGGATGTGGAATGGCCCATGCCAGTTGGCCCCTGAGCTAGAAAACAGTCCAGGGTACACTTAATGTATAAAACGTTACAGATGTAGCCTGAAGGTCTAAGATCTTGCATGTTGTTTAAGTATAAAAATTCATTGACCTTTCTGCCAAGGTAGACATTTTTTCTGCTATGCTATCAGCCCTACGGTTTCTTAAACTCTATTTAAATTCTGTCTGTCTGTCTATCTATCTATCTATCCATCTAATTTTTTAATAATATATATATCTGCTGTATTTTTTCATACCTAAGGAATATATGCTTGAGCTAACAGGCTTTCCCTTTTGGATTGTGTCACAGAATTACATGGACCAATAATTGACTAATTTTCCTTGAGACACTGCCAAAACCTAATTCAGGAGCTATCTGGTTAGTAGTCTATGGGGTCAATTTCCTACGTTTACATGTGACACTTCTGTGAAGTGTTATCAGCAGCAAAAGGAGATCAGATTAAATAATCAGATTGCCCATAAAATTCAAGACTCCTATCTATAAATACAGGGGGGAAAAAACAATTTCTGTGTCTTTCCCAGCCAATGACCTCCATCAGAAAGCACTGTTTAGTATGTTAGATGAAGAAAATGAAGCCCTTTCTGTGCTGATAATAACAAAATAACAAAAAAACTATTTGGCAATATCAATAAGCCATTTATCCAGCCTTTCACACAAATGGCTCTTGGGTTAATGGTGTATTCATCCCTTCCTGCTCTTCCTCACTTTCCCCAGAACACTGTTTTTGCAGCACCCTGGTGGGGGCACTTCCAGGAACCCAATTCTTGCTTCTTTAGTTATCACTCTTTTCAAAACTTAAGGAAGTGATGCAAATAGTCCCAAGGGGAGCAGTGATGACGGGAAAGAGGTCACAGACATGTGGAAGTGGTTGTTCCGTTCCTCAGTCAGTGGCACAGGGCTGTAGACCTGTGATGGATTTACAGATGTTTTAGTTCTGTGGCAAAAGGATAGCCTGAAATGAAAGCAGTGTAGGACTAAAACACTCAAATGAGTACCACTGCTTTTTCAGGTGCTTTTGCTACGTGTACTTATTGCCATCTTCTCCTCTCCATTGCTACTGTCGCCAGATTAGTATTTTTTTTTCCTCAGTCTCCCTTCATTGCAGACCAAGGGGCTTTTATTTTCACTCTATGTTTTACAATTTTCACCTTAGCTCAGGCAAACAGCTTTCCTGTGTATTTTCAGATTGTTTCTGCTGAAGGCAGTGAGGGATGTAGTCTGCACACAGGGCACGCATTACATTTTTCTATTATGGTTCTGTTGTTACCAACACCAAATTGTTACACCCCCCAGCTAACTTGCTTATATTGCAGTGCTCCCAATTCCCTTGGCAAGCTTCTGCTTCACAAAAAGATCCTTATATAGGGGCTCAACTCACGGGTATTTTACAAAAGGAACTTATCTTTTTTTTTCTGTTGTCTCCCCATATTTGTTAAAACATACAGTATTGCTTTTCCTTAATGAAGGAATACTCTTTCTCACCAGTTCCTTTTCAGCAATAACCCCATAGTGGGAGTTAAGATTGAAAAGGCAGATTGACCATGCTGCTGTCATGCATCTGAACCAAGATTGATGCATATGTCCCATAAGGTACAGATTCCAAAATAGATTGATACTGATTTTTTTTCTTTTTTTTTTGGTCCTAGAGCCTTTATTAAAATTATAATTAATAAAGCATTGGTATGACTGGAGTTATACAACAGAAGAAAAAATGCCTCTCTCCAAACTTCAGATGTGCTAGTTTGTACACATATCTCTTTTGTTAGCAAATGGAAAAGTTCACAAGGAGCTTTTTTATTTTTTCTTTGTGTTCAAATCTTTCCCTCCCACTAATCAAATGAAGTTGAAAAAATCTGGATTAGGATTGTTCATCCTGTAATACCCCAGCCTCATGCCAGTGTGACAGATTCTCCTGGCTCATGTACGATCTTCCAGGTGCTACATATGGGGGTGGGAGCATCGCAGCATGGTGGGGTGTGGGGAGGAGCAAACCCCTGTGCACGCTGCTGCGAAACAGCACAGGGGGTTTCTCCACTTACCCATGAAACCTGTTAGAGAGTCAGTGTGAATAATCCAGGTGATCAAATAGGAAACAATTTTTATCGTTTATCATAGTAGGGAACAGCTACCAGCTAGTGTTGGGGGGAGGCTCAATTTGTTACAGCTATGTATCATCCCTGTTTTAGATTTCATGTGCCTTTGCTGCCACATACTACCTCTTCTTAATGTTTTATAATGTGGTAGTTATTAGTGGAAGACAAGTTTAGGATTTTTAGGATAAAACATTGTAGAAACTTAAATTGCAAAACTATCCTAGATACTTTACTGTTCCATCACCACAACATTTGACATTGTTGTGAAACTTTCAATATTTCAGTGGTTGTTGCTGTCTCTACAGCTTGATGCAAAAGTTACTGGAGTGAGGCTGGAATACACATCCTCCACTAGTTTCATTTTGCTTGGAAACTGGGATAAAAATCAGTGTGGATTCACTACTCTGTTCTGGAGGTTAAGGAGAAGGAGACTGAATTTCCTCTAGGCATTTCAACACACACTTGCAGATCTGTTGGGATGTATTTTCTAAGCTCTTTTGGCAGAGATTTTAAATTGTTGCTGTCTAAGGTTTTTCTCACCTGTACTCAAAGCTCATTGGTTTAGCTCCATTTACTGGGCTGGCATGAATAGGTCACCTCTTCTTAAACAAGCAGTCTCCATTTCAGGGTGCTTGCTTTAAGCTTATGTTTAGGGTAAAACAATAGAACTGAGCAATACAAAATCCTTAGTTAACATTGTCCTCATTTTATTCAAAATTGGGGACCAGTTTGACCTTGTTTTACACATGTGCCTATGTTTAAGAGTGCAAATAGTTCTGCTGACTTCACTCAGCTACTCATATGGTTAATGTTATGCATGTGCCCAGGAGCCCTGCTGATTTGTGGCCTAAGGTCACATCTATTAAAGCGCATAACAAAACACTAAAACCTCTCCTACTTATCCAAACCCTGTTAATCTAAGCTACTTTCATGTCTCTGTTCCATTTGGCTAATCAAGGTTTCAGTAGGGTTGCTCTGTGAGGATAAATACCCAAATCGGTTGAAGTCTGCCCTCGACAAAGTACTTCTGGCTCCTGGTGCCTTTAATGAGAGCCTCGAGTGTGTATCTGAGGTTGGAATTTGGCTCTAATGGAAGGTGGATTTTTCAAATGTTCTGTGAAGTGCTTCACAAAATAAAGGGTTTCAGTTTTTATACCCACACATGATATTATACTTGCAGTTACCTTTGGCTGAACGATTCTTGGAATTTCTTGCTATCACATCCAAAAAAATGACACTTTGAATTGCATATCAGCTTCATATATAAGAAAAGGTTGTACTGTAAGACAACATAGGGTTGTCAAGGTTTGTATTGAAAACTCTGCTTGGATTATCCCTTGTATCTCGATTTCAGTTCATTTTTTTTTTTTTTCCTTAGGCTGTTTCTATGTGTGTTCATTCGTTTTTTAGTAACCTTGGGGATAAAAGCATCTCTAAATTTTAAATGTTCTCTTGTATGCTGCTGAATAAAGGAGAGACGGCATATTGTTAAAAAAAATGGGAGATTTAGTTTTCTTGTCAAGGAATGATTTTGCATTGACAATGGAAACTTGCTACCTATGGATCACAGAAAAATATATTTAACTCTTGAACTATGAGGAAAAGATCAGTTAAAATGTATTTATGTGTTTATTCTGCTGATAATTTACAAGCAAGGTGTGCTTAGATGTGCGACTACACTGAGAAGATGCTGACAGTGGGACAAAAATCTTGTATTCACGGTTCAAAGCACTCTCCGAACATATTTTCAGTAGTCGTATTCTGAGATCTGCAGGAGCTGAAACAGTACTAATAGGTATGGCCTCACTTCTGCAAAGCAATATGCAAGCCATTTCTTGCAAAATAAATTAAGAGAAATGTGTAGGATAAACTGGGTGAATTCCTCCCTGGACAGATTTATTTCTTCACATGGACTTCAGAAGGGAGATTGGCAGGTAGTTTAGACTAGGCACCTAACTTTAAAGGGTTTGAAATTAATGGGATAAATCTCAGCCAAGGTGTCTGGCTGTGTACTGGAGCTGGTTTCATAGAACTGAGTGTCTTCACACCCGAAGGAGATATACCCAGGCAGTTATTGCTGATGAAGTCAGAGGGCGTTAGGTGCTCCTCTCAAGTGTGCTAAGTCACTTAAAACAGCCTTCAGACTGTCCAAGATGGGGAATTAGGTGGCCATTGGATAACTGTATCTCAGACATTGTTTCAGTTCTTGTACAGTTGTTGTGCCTGAGACTCCCCTCTAATGCTACAGGATGGACCTATAAAGGTGGTCCTACAGGAACATCAGCTGTACCAGCCCCTACCCCACCATCAGCAGCCTTGCAGTCTTTGCAGCCTGGTGACTCACTTTTGAGAGAAGAATGAGACCACCTTCACCATAATTTCTCCTACAGCAAGCACTCTCTGAGGAAGGATGTAAGTATTTTACAGTTCTGAGTGAAGGGTCACTCAGCCATGCCTCTGTCTCCATCACTTCTCCATGCAGGACCAGGTGCATGAAAATATGCTGTATTGTTACCTAAGATCTGTGTAGGGAGAGAAGTTCCAGCATTGGATGGATGAATCATTCTGAAGATCCAGAGAAACCTCATTATCTCTACTAAACCTCATTTTCTGACTTAGCTCTTTCTGGCTCAGGAGTCTGCTTTTTGAGTCCAGTGGGTGTTGATATTAAGCGCCCTAAGTGCATAGCTTGGCTACAAGTCTAAAGAGGTTTTGAAAACTGTACCTAATATTCTCAAGGACTCAGAAAAGATAGGATTACTGCTGAGTTCTAGTGCTTGATGACTGCTGATGGTTTTAAAAGTAATTTAAAGAACTGCACAGTTTCTGTCTCTTTGCGTTTAAGTTGCTCTGCTAATTTCTTAGTGAGATAGAATTTCAATTCTCAATAGGAGTATGCTGTAATCTCATGATATGATCTGATTTCTCAGTAAGAAGAATTTTTCAGATATGATTTTTTTTTTATGAGTCCAGGGTCTCAGAGGGATTTAAGCTTCTAATTTTCAATGCAAGCTAAGTGAGCAAATGCTTTTGGTAATCTGGGCAAGAGTCAATGTTTAGTTGGTTTTGTGGCAAGCTCTCAGAATGCTCTTATTTGGATCACAAATATTCAGGGAGAATATTTGCTTGTTTTAGTGTAGATTTTATGTGAGGAGCATTTTATTGCTGGGAAAAGTTTCCTACCTAACACAGATTTTGGGTTAGAATCAAACAAAACCTAACAATGCGTATTCACAGTTGACACTTAAAGCACAAATTAATCCTTTTTCAGTGAAGGTAAAGGTTATTCATTCTTTTAATGGACAGATTCTTCTGACTTTGGAAAGAGATAAAGACAATCATTTTGTAGATTTATTTTTTTGTCTTTAATACTAGCACAACCTTCCTCCCCTTCCAAATTCATTCTGTCATCATAGTAATTCAGTGCTGCTGATTTAGTGAATAGGATTGAGGGAGACAAGCAATCCAGCATGTTGAATTTGAACTTTCACCTTCCCTTTGCGTTGTTGCACAACTTCGTAATTTTGCTAATCAAAAAACATTTGCCCACCCCCGCTTTTCTCAAATGAGCAAAACCTAGAAATGTAGAGGGACAGGGTGGTTTTGGAAATGATCAGGAAAAGACACCTGTACATTTCTCTGGTTTGGCTCTGTGTTAAGTATTACTTATGGATCTGAAATCTGATATTATTTGCATTGTTCTACAAATATCAAGATAGGACTAAATTCCTTCAGATTCTTGTTATGCTAAAACACTGGCACATGACTTCTCATATGCTGTCTTCATCAATGCTGAGTTCTTGACATATGATTAATGATAAATTGAGATGGACGAGACATCACGTGCATTTTAGCTCTACAAAAGCTAAATTCAGAGAGACTTACAGTTGGTTGTGCATGTTGTGAAAGACCACAATGTTCTTGCTGGAGCTGTGGTGTGTTTAACGCTTCCTAGTATTCTGTTAGGTCATACAGTGGGAAAAAGTACAAAAACAACAAACTTGTTAGTCCACTAATTGCAGGCCTGTTAAGTGATATTCCTTTTTTTTTTTATTTTAAATTTTTTCCCCCCTCATCACTCTGGATAATGACTATTCAGAACAAATTAAAAAAAGTGTTCTGTAAAAAAAAAAAAAATATCACATTGCTTCTGAAAGATCTTTTATTGGATATTTTAGTGCAAACTGTGTGCTTGAATATGTAGCTACGGGACTGAAAGCACCACCAATGTACCCTGTTTGATTCAAGTGACATCCAGTTTTTGGGAAAATCACCAGCTGGGTTTTGACTTAGTTGCTCCCTGCATTTTACTTTTCTTCTTCCCTGTCTTTATGGCTGCAAACTTCATTTCTTATGTTCTTTTTATGACATTTCTCTTGCCCGTGTTTTGGGACAGGAACCTGAGTATCAGTGGAAAGATTCCCATAGACTTTGAGGACTTGTGGATAGACCTCTCAACATTTTTGTTTCAGTGGAAGTAAATAGTTTTGTTTTGGTAGTTCATGAAAGAGGGCTTTTGTGAAAATAATTTGTTATCTTTTTGGTTCAGATGTGTTATTAAGAACCTTGGGGATTTTGATAGCAAATACCTAATAAGCAACATTTATTATAATTTGATATGGACACCTACCACGTAAAATAACAAAATTTTGTGTTAATGTATTTTAGTCATGCCATTGTTTCAAAATGACTGTATTTCAAAAAGTGCCATTTGGGAACACTGCTGAGCCTTCAGGAAGCTCCTCTGCTAGATCATAGTTGCCTGTGAAGAAAATATATAAGAAATTTAAAATTTCTATTTGGAACTTTCTGCTTCCAGGTTACGAGGTCAGATCCAGGACTCACTACACTGGGTGAAAGTAATTGCTATATTTGTTTGAGATTTGCAAGTTCATATAAATGAGACCTCACAGAAATTGCCCACAGTTAAACTGGAGAACATTCTGAGCACCTTCCACAGTACACTTTCTACAGAGGATAAGAAAGTGCCACTTCCCACTCTGTGCAGACAACTCTGTCACACCCCAGTTTGTCAGGCATCCTTGCTTAAGTGCAAAATACCCCTTCAATTCCACTGAAAGCCAGGATTTCACAGATCAAAAATCTCAAGTGTTGCTACTTTACAGCAAAAGCTTTTTTGATTGCTGTAAAACTGAAGTACTTTCCTGCAGAATGGATTCTGTTTTGGAGCAGAAGTCAAACCCCTTTGCAATTTTGCTTTCAAAAGGTATTTAACTGTGACACTAAAATTAAATAGGAGTTTAATAAAGAAAATATCTTTCATCAGAGATTGGACTAAGCCTTAGTCTATATTGTCAAGTGTTTTACTCCCTGGTGGTGGTCTCTAAGCGATCATTGCAAGATCACGCTTCATGTAACTCATATATGTGCTTCCGAAATATAAGGAGAAAGAACTGGACGTTGATCTTTGCCATGCAAAGACATTATTAGTTTTTGAAATGCATGCAACTGGTGTTGTGGAAAGGCATAACACTGAACAGTTGAAAACAACAATGAGGGAGAGCTCTGGAACTAACCACTGCAATTGCAAAGACACTTGCTAGCAGCCTCTTTCCAGCTATGCTGTTTGAGCATGTCTGCAGTCTAACGAGCCATTTACCACTTTACAATTCCGTGAGAAATGACTCACAGATGAAATTCATCTTTTTGCCATGGAAGGATGCCATTTATAGGCAGAAACCTTTCTTTTCCATCTGGGGACAAATTTCCTAGTACTTCTGCAATTGCGATTTGCTACTATGAGGCTGTGATACCCCTGGCTTCTGTAAACCAGTATGGTTCATTGATTTCAAGCCATTAGGTTATTTCCTTGAAAATTTGTGACTGGATTGAAATTATGTCTGTGAAGACACAGAGTCATATCCTCACACCTAACTTTAGGCAACTGGACTTTCTCATTGCTTATGGTGGGAGAGAAGTACCTCAAGAGAGGTGCCTTATCTTACTTATATTTAATGACCACCTCCATTGGCTGTTGGTGGTGTCTGAATGAGTAACAGGGCAGCCTGTCCCTTTTCTACACGGATACAGTGAGATGAGAGGAATGCCTTGTACGATGAGCTGAAGACAAATGGATTGATGATGGAAAATATCGGCAGCTGTATTCTCCTTTAAATCGGGAGCAATACCATTTAAACATGAAGAGAGAGTCTACTGCACCATCTCATTATTGGTTTATATGGTGCAGTTTTCTGTCTTCCCTTCTCTTTGCCATGGGAATATGCAAGAAGATTTTATGATTAACTGAAGTATTTTTTACAGTTTACCTTTCATTAGAACCTCTTTGTTTCTAAATTGTCCATTTTAACTAGCTTCTGTCTACTTTTTATATCGTTCCCAGTGCTATTTATATTTTAAAGACCCCTTATTAGGCTTTTTCTGCACGGTATATAAGACTTTATATCCTTGCTTAACTGAACTGGCCTTTGTTGCCCTTTTCTGTTTAGATTATAACTAGGATGAATTTCACTTGTGGTCTCTCCAGCTGTTTTTTGAGTAGTTCCCACTTTTCTGCAGTAGATTTCCTTCACATTAGAAGATTCCAGTCCAAATTCCATAGGGTATTTTGCCTTCCCTTTAAGTCAGCTCTCCTTTATGTTTCTCTTCCACAATGAGTCCTAACTCATATGAATCCTACAAATGCAGTGTTATAATTAGAACTATGTGAACACAGCACTTCCATTTCTCAGAGGTTCCTGAAAACATTTACTTTGGGTTTTGTCCATATGAGCTCCCATTCCTTGATATTTTTTTTTACTTTGAATTTCATATGTGAACAAACCAAACACCACTGAGCTCAAACTCAGCGATTCAATGTTAGGGATCCCTGAAACAAACAAAAAACCCCAAGAAATTTTGCTTGTTTTAGGATAAAATCCACAAAATCTAAATGTTGACATCAGTAGCTATTAAAACTGAACTCTCGAGCCTAGAAAATCAGTACCTCAATTTTATGATATAAACAGTTGACTTGTTTAAGGGGTTCATAGTTTTCAGTCTGGAGTGGAATACCTGGGAACACCTTCCTGCCTTGACAGGCTGGGTGAGAGCTCCCCCTCCTGTTTTAATCTGTTTTATACTGTGGCCTTGGTTTGTGACCCCCGCATCTGGCCACCTAGGTTTTCCTAGTATCAGATCCATTTCAGAATGCTCGTATTCCAGGTTAGATCCAAGGTGGCCTCGTGTTATCTGCCTTTCACAACAAGAAACTGTTCTACTCTCTTATTTTTGCATAGTTTTTATTTCTGTCTCTGACTAAAGAGTAAACTCTGTTCATGGAAGTAACATGGATTGCCTAACAACAAACCCTTCCTTGAAAATATCTTTCAGTGTAGAATGGGAACATTACAAGATTTTTCATTTTATTTAGGTGTTTGTGTTTTTAAAAAACAGCAACAAAAATGAAGAGAAATTGGAAATGTTTTTTAAAATTGTTTAATTTATGGCTCTTTGTAGGCAGAAATAATGAAAAAAAGGAACCATGAAGTGAGTGCACTGAAAATATTTGCACTGAAATCACTAAAATGTGAATGTTCTGTCTTAAGAGACAGAGGTGGTCATTTTGCTGTGGTCTTGCACTTTAATAGTTACATATGCATCGAAACTCTAACATTCGAAAATTCATTTAAAATATGTTGATGCCTTTTCCAAAAATCTACTCCTTGAATTACTGAAATTGTGCCTCTTTTTTTTCTTTTTTTGGTGAAGCAGCCCAGCTGTAAAGAAAACAAAAATTGCTCAGTTAATCTTACAATTATCAGTCTGTTATTCTTACTGTGTGGACAGGCCGACAGATGAAATGTCACCTCCTTGCTTCTGAGTTTGGCAATGTCTGTGAGTTACAGCCCTGCCACCCAACCTAGTTTGTGGTCACTGTGTGTTGAGTCTGGAACTGCTTAAAAAGGTTGGAATTGACTTAAAGCTTCATGTTCTTTTCTTTAGGAAGAGGGTAGCAAAAGGGCAAAGGAGTTTTAATTTATCTAGTGAGTATTGTTGACATTTTTTGTGTTAACAACATTAGGAAGTTGCTGACAGTTTGTTTTCTTTATTTTTCTTGTTTCACTTAGAAATCTTCAATGGGAACTCTTTTTTTTTTTTTTCCATGTAGAATGAACGCAAATTGCAAATCACAACAGAGTACAAGAAAAGGTGGAATTTTCCTTTCCAGCAAATGCCACGTCTGGAATTTGCTGGAAACCATAAAAATGAAATAACAAATTACAGAACGGAGATAATAGCATTTTAGAAAGCCACATTAAATTAGAACAGTTGAAGGCAAATTCCTTGCAGCCGCTAACGCCAATTTGCGGACAGAAAGCCAAGAGGATTCTTAAAGATCTCTTTCTTAATTAATTTATCATTTTTGCTTCTTGGTCTGCAGAGCTGCCAGTATGAATAACTGGTGTCTTCCTCACGGTCAGTATCTGTCTGGTTTGTTCAGCTTCATGAAGTCCTGTCTGTGATTTGGTTCTCCTCCCTGGAACAGGTTGGAGATGGGGAGGCAAAGTCAGTGGGAGCCCACTGGAGGGCAACCAAGCACCGTCCGTCCAACCTCCACCCGGCTCCGCCGTGGCCCTTCGGAAAGATTTTTTGATCTGAACTATAATAACAGCTTACATTTCCATGTCCGTCTTCGATCTGGGGTTCCTTAAAGCGAGGCCAGCACTATATGTTTTTGCTCTCTCAAATATTACATCGTCTATTTATACTGCATGTTTTTGTAGCCCATGATGTAATATGACAAAATTTCAGCCATGTGCATCACACATGCAAGTCCGAGCGCAGCTGGGTTGTGTAGAATGGCTGAGGTAATGTCAAGAAATTTCATATTATATTTAAAATGACACCTGTAAAAATAATCTTCAATTTGTAATTTAAATACTGTAATACTCAATTATGTGAACTGACAGGAAGTGTCCCAGTGGTTTTGGAAAATAACATTCTTTTATCCATTGAACCTTTGATGCATTTTTGGACAGCCATAATGGAAGTTCAGATCATGACCTTCTGCTTCGAGAGAACAAAGTCAGGGAGGAATAAGATATTTTCCTACAGCAAGGTAAAGTCCTGTCTCTGCATATATTTTTGCTTTCTCGGAGTGAAATGTCAGCTGTGCACGCTTTAACATTATCCAAGCCAAGGAGAGCTCAAAACTGTAAATCTAGCCTAATTTCTAATTGTGTGCCTTTCTTAAGGCAGCACATGCATGTCAGCTGTAAATATATATCCTGTTTTACTCCTGAAGAGAGGCTTCGAAGGTTTTCCTACAGTCTACATCAGTAGCAATCAGATTCTATTAATGTGGGAGTGAGGTTTGTGACTTGGCCACTGGAAAAGCTCAGAAGTCTTCCAGATGCAAGAATTGGTTGTTGGAAATCTACTGAGCTGTAAGTGTGTCGCTTTTACTTATTTGCGGGGGGAGGAGCTGGGGGGGAACAACAAGATGTAGGCTTTATGCAAGTAGGTTATGAATGTGATAGCCCTGGGATTTCTCTCACTGTAAATTACACCTTCTTCCCTAATTCAGTGGCATTTCCCTTATCCAAGAGCTGTTCCTTAAAGCTCTCATGAGCCTTTAACATGCCCCCTCCTCCCCGACTTGTACCTGTTACTGGCTTCTGCAAAATCTAAGAGATTTCTCTTATGTCCTTTTCCATCACATACTTTTGAAATACTGAATGTGGCTTCCAGAGAGTTGCGTTTGGTGCCACTTAAATAAACTCTGTTCTTTCAATTCAGCTCTGGTAACCTGATACTGCACAATAAATGCTAATAAGTTTCCTGCAGAGTAGTGCTCTTAAGACAGCTTATTTTTCATCCCTCCTTTCATGTTGTGCCCTTATTGATGACTCAGTCCATACCACAAGTGTTCTTAAAGAAGATAAAATGTAAATAAAAGTGAAAGATGCTGGTCAGATAAGGCACTCAGAAGGACACAGGAAATGCTTCCTAAAGAACGTTTTTCTGCATCCAAAGTTGCCCCCTTTTAAGTTGTAGTTACTGACTATTGCTTTTCATAGGCAGCTCAAGACAAACTGTTGCATTAAATAATTGACAGCAGAAAATGAATCTTTTGGTCTATTGCAAATCAAGGACTTATGCCTTTACTCACTACATTGTAGGCTGGAGATCGATTTGTTTTCTATTGATAAAATGTTTTCCTAGACATATTCTTCATAGGTGAAATTCTCCCATAGTTTTGCACAAGAGAAGGCCTGAATGACCCCCGGGACATCTGCACATGAAGAACTGAGAGTGAAAAGTATGGGAAGGTGCTGGCTGACATGGAGAAACACCCACAGGGGAAGCACATGTGCAGTGACACTTGCAGTCTACAGCTTCATCACAAGGGGAGGAGGAGGAGCAGGTGCTGATCTCTTCTCTTTAGTGACCAATGATAGAACCTGAGGGAATGTCAGGAAGATGTGCCAGGGGAGATTTAGGTTGGACATGAGGAAAAGGTTCTTCACCCAGAGGGTGCTGGAGCACTGGAACAGGCTCCCCAGGGAGCTGTCACGGCTCCAAGCCTGACAGTGTTCTGGAAGAGACTGGACAATGTTCTCAGACACACAGTGTGAACTGTGAGGCTGTCATGTTCAGGGACAGGAGCTGGACTCGATGATCCTTGTGGGTCCTTCCAACTCAGGACATTCTATGATTCCATGGCTTTATGATTCTATGTGACCACCTGCCATGGCTTCTCGTGCAGGATGCACCAAGGCTATGGCTCCTTTCCCTGTCCAGGGAAAGGTGATCAGTTACCGAGAGCATCTGAGGCTCTCCTTGCCCATGCCACATGCCTTCTGCTTTCCTCTGACATAGCTCCCATGTACTGAGCTTGCTCCCTTGGGCACTGCTCAGCTGGTAACAGCAAAGCCTGCATGTCTGCTCACAGGTCCCCAGGAGCAATATCTGCCTGCCTGTTGTGTAGAGCAGCCCATGGAGGGGATGGGGCAGCTGAAGATGACACCTACACAGCAGGAGAAGGTGGGTGCAAGAGAGGAAGGGCTGCCCTCTGGGGTCGAAAGCAGAGGCAGCTGGGGTCTGCAGGGAACACCAGCCTCTCTGCCCTATGGTGAGAGGTGTTTGATGTTGGCTTGTTGTTGTATGAGGTTGAGTGAGGCAATGCCATGGGGCCATGTGCCCGGGGAGGAGGCAGAGCTCACAGGGAGAACAGTAGACGTTGCCTGTCCTGAAAGGCTTCCACAGCTAATGCTTTAATGCAGAGAACAACACATCTGGGCCTTTTTAAATGCCTGGTGAGGAAAGGGAGCACATCTCTCTCTGCAGCCTGCTTGCCTCACACAAAAGATAACAGGAAGGAAGCTCTCTGCTTTTAAAAGTTTGTTTCAGCCTCACATTTTGAAAGAACAGGTCACTTCAAAGTCCCACCACAAAATTACCACATGCCATCTGCTCGTTACAAATGTGCAAGGGAAATTATTGGTGCTTCTGCCTTGTTTCTGTGATCCAAATGTATGTATGTGCCAATAATTTATTTTATTTTTAACCAGACACGTTCAGTTGTCTCCCACCCTTCCATCCTTCTTACACTGAACATCTCGGGATGTCAGCTCTTGGGGTAGGAGACCACATGTGCCTGCACTGCTCTGCTTGTGTGTGTTCAGATGTAAGAGGACCACAGTGTCCATGACAAAATCCAGGGAGGGCAATTGTCAGGTTCCATGTGGTGCAAACGTGTTTTCTGTTGAAGCAGGCTAAATCCAGTGGCTGATATCATGCAGCTTTGCTGCTGGTTGTGAGCCATAATGCAGCTCAGGGTTGGAGCCCTTTATGTGCTATTTCCAGTGCTGATGGCTGGGCAGAACTGTTGGTTTATCTTGCTGCATATTCCAGACCACAGGCTTTTACCCATCTGCTCTATCAGCAACCTTTTTGAGACAAAGTCTTTAAATCCTCAGCTGCTTCAGCCACATGGAACCTCCCATTAGAGCTGAAAGGAGTGGAGTTCAGTTCTTGTATCTGCTGTATTCACTCCGGCTGTTGCTCATCTTGTCAAACTTCAGGTGCCTAGCCCTAGTCAGTTATTCAGATTGTGTCTGTAGTCAGTGCAGAGATATCTACACCTGCAAGGGGCATTTTTTCCCAGTTGTTGAGACCTATAGTAGGATGGGTTGGACATGATCCTTTCTCTCCTTTTACCTTAGAGGGAGGTTGAACAAGAAACTAACTTTTATAGTGCTAGAGGTGATACAAACCCTGCATTTCAACCCTCACTGCCAGAGTCCCCTTTTTGTGAACACCAGATAATAATAAAACCTCTGAAGGGATCGTCCTAGTAGGTTAATGGAGCATGGTCTCAATCAGAGCCTTAAAAATGCTTCCTTATAGAAACAGTAACTGATCGCAGTGGGGTTATTCCTGATTTATGCTAGTGTAAGAGAAGGATTGGTTCTCAGGTTTCCTATTGCATTCAAGCTGGCTAATTTTTCTCAGGGCACATTCATACCAATTTGAGGCTGAGTGCTTTACTCATTTGTATGATGTATACATTTATTTTTAACTGGTGCTTGTTAAAAATAAACTTTTCATCAGTGAACAGCCCAGGGTGGACAGATGACTCACATGTGCTACTGGGAATGGGATGAATCAGCAACACCATTTGATTTGTAGCACAGTCTCGGGTTGAGCAGCTGTGTCTAGAGAGACTGGACATGCTCCATCTTTCAGTTCATTGCAGCCTTGTCCCCAGCACGACTGGTTTCCTCTGTCAGCAAACAGAGTGGTGGGGCTCTCTGCACTGAGAGGTGCAGAAGAACCTATGCCAAGCCAGCACTGGATGTATTTTCATCTCTCTCTGGTATCAACACATGCTTCTCACTGCAAATTGATATGCTCCAGCAGTGCTGGGTTACTGCTCAGGTGTTTCTGTGCGATGGCAACCCACCCCAGCCCTGGGGAAGGGGGATGAAGGTGTGAGGGCTTGGCTTCTGGTCTGTGCTGTGCGTGGTGATGACTAGGACATCAGCTGTGCACAGCCTCTGCTATCACACCTGCATGTCACCTGGGGCTGGCTGTACCTTAGTGCCAGCGGAGACTGACTTTCTACCTCCCTACATTTCCCAGGCATTTCCAATAGAAAAAGCACTCCTAAACATGGTGTGGCCACCATCATGGAGTTATTACTGAACTATTAAAGTTATATTGAGTCTACAGATATACATATTTATGCCGTTCTTGTAGCCCAACTATATGTTTTTCAGGCCTTAAAGCTGCAGGACATTTTTTTATGTTTGTTATTGAGAGCAGATGTGCCCGATTCCAATCATATTCTACTGAAGAATGTTAGGGTTGTGAAAGGTCGAATAGTGGATGCCTTTCAATCTCTATTATTATTTCCTCCACTCAATTGCCGCAGCAGGGAGACTACAGTTGTTAATAGAGATCTTCAAAATATTCAAATATATTACAGATCAAAACCTTCCTTGTGCTTTTTCAGTTGCCTCCTTCCACTCTTGAAAGCTGCTCTGGCTATGTTGCTGCTTCAGCCTGGGTGTGGAGCTGAGCTTTTGTCCAAACCCACAGCTACGGACACTGGGAAGATGCTGAACCAGTTTATAGTGTCATTGGAGTCAGAAACCAACCCCTTTCAGGAAGGTGTGAACAAGACATGATGCTCTGACATGTCCTGAAGATGTACAACCCCTGCCCGGGCTTTGCCTTGCCCATACAGCTGCACTTCCAGCAGCCTTAAACAGGAGGTGCCAAAACCAGTTGCAAGATGGTTTAAAAAGCTTTTTTCTTTCTGAAATATGGGTCTGACAGTGACCAAAGGGGAAGGGAACAGTGTTGGATGGGGAAGGGCACAGGAACAAGATCTGTGCATAAGACCAGGTCAGAAATACAACCTCAGTTTCCCCTGCTGTGCTCAGAAATGGTTCAGTGATACATTCAGGTCTGTTGGATGCCCAGTGGAAACACCATGCTGAAGACCAGAAAAGTCCAATTTTAGAGCTATGAGAGGTTCTTCCCTTTCTTTCTGGGGCCTCGGAAGAAGGATTATGGAGGAACGTGTGATTAATGCCCTCTCTCTGGGAGGAAGAAAACATGATTGTGCATTCTTTCCTAGTCCCGTCCATCATCTTCACTGATGCTCATGGGGACACTTATTCATTCACATGCAACATTTGCAGAACTAATTTCCCTCAAAATAGGAGTGGTTTTAAATAAAGAAAACATCATTTTGCAATTATCTGCAGGGCCTTAATATTTATTGATTTTCTCACTCAGCTAGGGAAAATCATTTTCTTTCTCTGCAGAACAGGTTTTTAATACAATTGTTGTCTTATTTCCTGTAGGACTTTTTGCACTGAAAATGCTCAGTGGGCAAACTGTCACCATGTTATGAAGGCAGAGGATTGGAAGGGTAATTGGGAGATTTTAATGTATGTGTGAACTTTGCTACCGCTTATTGTCCTCTTTCATTCCGGCCCCTGTCTCTGCTATGTGCTGCAAACACTACATGTTTCTTCTTTTGATTTCCTGAGTTTCTAACTGAAACAAAAACCAGGCACGGAATGAAGCTCAAAAACATTTCCAGTTTGGAAAGGAGACGTAAGTAAATGCAATATCCTGGGACTGGAGAATTCTCGTTTTCAAGAGCACTAATAGTCCTGCGGAGAGACCTGCCAACTGGCTTTAGTGCCTTGGGCGTTAGGGCAGGCCTGTGTACTTTCTCTCCAAATCGGTGGTTTTTAGGGGATGGTTAGAAAGCACCACTATCGAGAAATGGTGCCAAATCCAAAGCTATCAAATTCAGCACTTGCCACTTCATCCCTTCCTCCAAATATTAAACTTCCATACTGTGCTGCTCTCACCATGTTAGGAGCCCTAATGTAAAAATCCTGTGAGCTTACACAGTGCTGACAGGATGGTTAACGTCGTACTCGGTTAAAAAAATGAAATAGCTTGGGAAGAGATCTTAAAATGTGCTGCCCTCCCTTTAGTTTATTCATAAAGTAAGCGCAAGCCAGCGGGAAGCAGAGGGGGTCTCTGCATCAGCTCACTGGAGCCTGGGGCAGGCTAATCATCACTTATAATGTTGGTAGCTGGTTTATTTTTCAGTAATTAAAATAAAGACATGATTGGTGAGTTCAACACCTAATGCTAGAAAGCCTTGAGCAGGACTGCCAGCTCCTGCCAGGGACCTCCAGTGATGCTGGCAAAGCCCCCGGGGCCACACTGGACGCAGAGGTTGAGAGGGGTGATGGCTATGGAAAGATGGACTCCCACCTCCATCTCTCCTTTTGCTGGTGCAACCAGTGCCACTCCTGTTTGCCACACACCTGTAGGGAGGTGAGGACATCTGGGACTGGACGTGAGCAACCTCAGCAATGGGAAGACTGGGTTGTTCTTTTGGTAGCAGCGTTTGGCTTAAAATGTTCGTTGAGAAACATATTTAATAGACATGTACTTAGATCTCCTTTACATTTAACAGCGGCGACAGCCCAGCTTCACCTCACAGGAATGTGGTGGCCATGAGTATATCACAGCTCTGATGGTGCAGAAATAGGGGCACCAAGCTACTTAGAAATACGGGTTTTAAAAGTGCAAACCCACCTCTCAGGGTAAGCTAATAGGAAAGCTCTCACCAGAAGGCTGCTTTCCTTGATAGATGAAGGACTGTCCAGGGAGCAATCTGAGATATACATTAGGCTCTCACACAAATCTAGGGAGTTATTTCAGTTGGAGCAACACTGAAGATTAAATATTATAGCTCACTGAAGGGGCTCTGAGTGGCAGTGAAAAAAGCCAGAATACAGTTACCTAAAATCTCACAGTGAAATATGGAGCACAGTATTTAATTAACCTTTTGCTCTGATGCCTCAGGAAAAGCCAAAATGGACATGCTTGCTCTGCTAGTTTTTGGGGATCTTGTATGACAGTTGTTCCTTCCTTCAGTGTGAAGCACACAGAGACATCAAGAATGTCTCTTTTTACATTAATTTGCAAGGATGGCTGAAAAGTATTCAAGGCAATGGCAGCAAGTGGCTGGGACTTCTGTGGTCCAAGCAAGGCTTTCACCTTTCTCATCTCCATGAGATGCATTTTCAGCGTGGGACCATTTATAACTGGGACACTAGGTTCAGACTTTTATTTTTATTTTTCAATCCCCTGCAGCAGTAAGCTGCATTGTCAGAATGTCTTGAGCAGAAAGTGTTAATTGATGAAAATATGTAAGTTCTTTTTTTTCAAGGCAAACCATCAGCATTTTTGACATAAATCTGGGGTATTGTCTGCTTGAAAACATAGCTCAGGTACTTCACAGCTCTGTTTTTGTTGGTTTTGTTGTTGTTGGTTTTGTGTTTTTTGTTGTTTTGTTTTGGTTTTATTTTCTTTGTTTTTCTTTTATTTGGTCTGAAAAAACAGCAACTTCTCTGTCTTATTTTGGTGTCATTTTGGAATAAATTGTTTTTGGTTTTGTTTCCAAACCCATTCAAAAGTTATTTACAAAAATACTCTTTCCTAATAAGAGAAAAAAAAAAAAAAGCTGGAAAATTTTGACCTCTTCACCTGACAGCCCTTTCCCTTGTAGAACAATCAACACCGCAGGGGGAAAGCTGCCCTTGCAGAGCTCCAGGGTATGATTTTGAATCACGTTTACGTAAACCTCTGGAGCTGCAGCCAGAACTCCATATTTTTACTGAAGACCTGTCCCAAGAGGAGGCTCCTCAGTGTTAGAGCAATGACCACCCAGTGGTGCCAAAGGAGAACAACAGTGGTATCAGGAAAGCTCTAAATGGTGTTCCATACTGCACAGCTTAACTTGAAGAGAGCATCACTATCCCACTGATGAGACTTAGTTTCTTCTATGCATTCACTGTCACAAGTGAGCATGTTGATGGATAGATTCAATTTTTTCCCATCTCTAAAGAAAAGGCCACTTGCCAGGGTTTCTTACAGCTACTGCTGGCCTCAGCAGGCCCCAGCAAGGTGAAAGGTCCTTGTTCCCCCAGAGGACTGACACATTATGATGGCTTCATTTGATTAAAAGGGGATGTTGATCATTAGTTATGACCCAAATTTCTTTTTTTTGGCAATCATTCAAAGTGTTCCCAGATGCCCATAAGGCTGTTGTTACCTGCAAATAAAACATATCTTTATAACAAGGACATTAATGTTAATGAATAATATCAAAATGTGCCATGTGCCTTTCCCAGGTCTTTTTTGCATTTTGATGGATTGAATGATGGAAGGGAAACATATGCTTTCCAGATTGAACCCAAAGAGCTCACTAATTCAGAGTCCATGCTCCTTCAAGCTGCAGCCAAGCAGAGAATAAATCGCATAGCATTTGTCATCCACTTGGGATTAATTATTGAGTTTTAGAGGTAAGTAGCTGCACCGGTGAAGGTTACCAGTTTGTTCTTTAACATCTAGTTAGAGCGCTGAAGGACCTAGGAGGAGGGAAGTGGCCAAACACAAATAACTTGGATATTTCTGTCCAGAGTAAACTGGGCAACAAAGAGCGAGGTCAAATGTTCAGCTCACAAAATAATATGCATGTATGTACTTTTGTTGGTGATTAGTTCAATTGTATGAGGAATGGGTACTCCCTTCAGATTAACATTAAAGAGCAATGACAGAGCAACAGGAAAAGTCTTTGGTTTTTTTATAGTTAGTGCCATAGTTGACCTGGAGCTGGTACTGGCTTGGGAAAAAAAAAATGAGTATTGTTCCCTGAAGGACTCCTGTCCAACTTGAGCTTTGGACTTGAAAGAAAGGAATCTTCCATCTGTCAGATAGGACAGGGTTAGGACACTGGTCCCCAGGGTCCTCTTTGATTATGTGATGATGTTTTAAGGAAATTAGCTGATGACTGTGATAGGGAAAGAGCTGGATCTGAGCTTGAAAATTAGGCAGTTTTTTGTTTCATTAAACACACATCTTAGCAGGAAGTTGAAAAGATAAGGTCAAGAGAAGAGGGTTGTGCCAGGGGTGACGGTGAAAAGGTGATGGATTAAAATATAGTCTGATTTAGCTATTTTTGAGATGAAATAAGGCACTTGAAAAATGAGTTAATTAGTCATAATATCTGAGTTATTCAAAGAGCATTTCCAGTGATCTGCAAGGTAGATTTTCATGTTTAGTAAGTTTTCAGTCTTTTTGTAGTTGTATTAATATCTTCTTTAGCATTTTGGCTTGAAGCAACACTGAGCTGTGTGACTCCCCAAACTGTCCCATTTGCTGCATGCTACTTCCATTCACAAAGTAGGATTTGTGTGCATGAATTAAATTGCTTTTGGGGTAGACTCAACTGGAACCTGTGCCTCAAGTTTGTACCAAGGGTTTCCCCTAAAGGGAACCTAGGGATACAAATCAGCCACAGGTCCTTCATACAGCTTCAAACCACATATTTGGAAGTTTGGTCCATGGAGTTGGACCCAACCTAATCCCAAGGAATGCCATGAACTGCGTATAATACAAATGCAGAGGTCTCGGTGCCCATTGACTTATGATTTATGCCAAAAATTTAACTCAGTGGCCCCCCACCTCTCACATTTTCAGTCCTTGTGACTTGATGGTCTTGTGACTCTCTCTCCAAAGCCATCTCTGCTGATGATCCTGAAAGCAGGAAGACCCATTTTTGCAGTTTAGACATCAGCTTCTGCTTGCTTTAGGTGGTATCTTGTGATGAGTATTTGTGACTTGTGAAGTCTGAAGAGGAGCAAGAACTTTTGTTCTGTTCAACAAGTGGATACTGTTGTGGTGTGACAATTTGCATTGTGTTTTAGTGGACAGTGGTACAAGTAATCATTAAATGCTGCCATACTTTTAGCCTTGTGTTTTAGTTTAGTCCTGACTGGCTTGTTTTTCCAACTGGTACTGCAAAAGCCCTGTCATACCCCTATCTGTCTCCCCTTCTCAAGCTCCAAATCAATGTCCATGGACAAAATGGGGCATTAGGGTGGAGGAGGAAAAGGGTGCTGGGGCAACATGGTGCTGCCTGGCCAGCAGAAACTCCTCTCCCCGTCTTGTGTCCAGGCTGTCCAGCTGCTCCTTCTCCTCTTTCCTTCCTCTCCAGCCCCAGTCTGGGCACTGAGAAGAATGTCAGTCAAAGCATTATTTTTTTACAGATGTTAGATGTGATCAGTGCTGTTTCAATCTTTTCTGCCTCATTTCAAGATGAACATCTCAGCAACTTCAGCTGAACTTCCTGAAGGCTCATTGTGAGAATTTAGATTCAGCAGCATTTGCTCTAGGGAACACGCATCTTTGGGAAATGTGAAATAAGCACAAAGTCATGCTGCTCTGCAAACTAAACTTCCCAGGCTGCAGTCAGAACTTTATTTCAAGCATTGTATTTTTTTTTTTCTTTTGGCCAAATTGCAGGTGAACCAAGTCTGTAATCTCCACAAAAAATGACAAATAGAGTAGATCTATTGAAGCCTAAAAG
Organism: Columba livia; assembly: GCF_036013475.1. Classification (NCBI taxonomy): domain Eukaryota; kingdom Metazoa; phylum Chordata; class Aves; order Columbiformes; family Columbidae; genus Columba; species Columba livia. The sequence goes on from NC_088604.1 coordinate 11,466,823, forward strand.
CTATTTATTTCCTACATATTTAAAGTTTAAAAAAAGTTTTCCTAGAGGAAATGGAAGTCAGCGGAAACGTGGTCATATACTGAACTTGGTGAGGCTCTGCTGTGAAATGATCTGGCCCAACTACTTCCAGCAGAAAGAAGCCCTCATCCAACACTACCCAGGAAAAAGTAAGTACAGCAAACTCCACTTCTATTTTACTCTTGCAATTCTGATTCCAGGTTTAATTTTCTCTCTCTCATGAGCCGTGGTCTAGAAAGCATGAACCTTGTAATCACATCTTTGCTAACAGCTGAGTGAAAATAATCAGGTCATCTATTTTATTCAGCACTTGTCTTCTCCTACTAACATTTCCTTATAAATGAGATGAGGTGAATAAGACACTAAACAGTAAGCACTGTGCACTCATGACAAGTTGTCAGAAATGGTCTCATTTGCCTACTCTGCTTCCTACAACACTTATTCATAGAAAGACAATGTGGTTGCTACCAGTGCAGATGTGTTCACAGACTGCAGGAGTCTGGCCAGATGCACCAGCAGTCTCAGAGAGTTCCATCCAACAGACCATGGCCTGTGTTGAGGAGGGAGAAGAGTGTAGTTTTAAATAGCGTTTGTCTCTCTTTCTATAGACCGAAATGGTTGTGTCAGCCATTACTTCTCCTTCTGCCTCTGGAGTTATTTATCATAACTTTCAAATAACACTAACATAAGCCAAATGATCTCTGTGAATTGTTTGATCTTCAAAGGGACCTGCAGTGTGGCTGCCACAGAAGAGGGGTAAACACTTTGTTTGCCTGTTGTAATAACATGCTAGGGAGGAAAAATGCATACATTGATTCCTGATTTCTCAGAGTATAACTTCAGTCTTTATTGCCTTCACATTATGAAACAGAATAAGGCTGTCTGTAATATCAAATATGGCAAGTCAGTTTTCCCTCTGAAAAGCATAGGGACTATGCAACATTTGTCCACTATTCCACAATTATATAATGACAGACTCCAAATCTGAGTGATCAGTTCCTGAGTCACCTACACAGGCAAATATATAATAAATTTATATTGCAAGAAAAGTTTTGGTTTGTTCCAAAGAGTAAGGACGCTGCTGTTGTTTGATTGCATATCATTTTTTAAAGAGCTTTTATGTGTTATCAACTGTCAAAACTGAAATTACGCTGAACTTTGTAGTTTAGCATTTATCTAATGCATAAGTCTGATTCCATGGTTATGTTCACAGATTTGATGTCTTTAGGGGTATATTTGACTTCTGTAGGTGACCAAGAGGTGCAATGTTGCGAACAAATTCTTCCAACGGAGGGTATGCCAGAGGAGTCTTGATAATTTTCTGAGCTCCTGAGTGTTGATCCCATGCTCAAGGACCAAACTTTTTCTTATTATCACTTCTCTACATTAGAAATACTTACTGAAGCCAAAGAAGTTGTCTCAAGTTGGTATCAGTGACAATAAAATTGGAATATTGAGCATGGTACTGAGCCTTTTTCATCACATTTTGTGGATACACAATGGAATAAAATTTTGGATTTAATTATTTTGCCAAGTTATGCATGTACTCTTCATCCAGCAAGGCTCTCTGTGGGACAGAATCTGCTGGCTTAAATGTCAGCTGCATCACCCAGTGCTGAGGTGGTACCTACTGTCCATGACTGAGGTGGAGTAGCAGTACCCATTAAAAATGTGACACTAGCTCAGGAAAGGAGCTACATCTCATAAGTTTCCAACACTTGTCACTCAGTTCTGCCCCCACACCAGAAAAGTGGTACTGAAGCGAGAATCAGGAATTTGGTCTTGGCCTTGTTAGGTAGAAGAGATTAAGTCTGACAATAATCTGTTTCTCGAGGAACATTTAGCAGAGAAACTACAGCAGACATTAGTGAAAGGCTACGTGTTGGGAGATATATTTCTAATGGTTACAAATGAAGTTTAAAGAGTTGTCAGGGAGAACCAAACTTGCTTCCAACAGCAGACTTACAGGTCATTTAAAATATTTCATAGTTATTCTGGACCTCAGCAACAAAGATAAATCTGTAAGGGCATTTTAGGAGTAAATCTAGTATATCATATTTGCAATAAAATTTGCTCTCTCAAAAGAGCTGTACCTCATGACTGGCAGCCTATATGACTGTAGGTTAGGGAGTTGCCTGCCATTAGTCATCAGATGAAAAGTGTGGAAGCTGCTTATCCGAAGAGATAAAACTCTCTTCCCTCTCACATAAAGCAAAGGGAGATCTGGAAAACCATGGCAGAGTGACTGTGAAGGAGCTCAAATCTGTTTCCAGCTAGTTAAAAAATGTTTCTTCTCTTATTAGCTTATAGATTATCCATTTCTCAAGTTATGCTAACACTGGATTATTCTGGGCTTTTCATAATTAATCTCCTATTGGATTCTTTATGTATCCTTATTTGAAGGAGCCTATATTAATGGAGAACCTGTTTCCTAACAGACTATACTTTCACACAGATTTCCTGTTGTTTGAGTTTCCAAACATGGAATTAATGCCTTGAAAAAGTGTCAGCTACAGCCTTGAGAAAGGTCCTTGTGAGGCTGGGCCAGCTGGTGTGTCTTGCTGTTACCACAGAGAGGGATTTCCATAGGAAAGAAAAGAGGGTGTTCATATACAAGTATATGGACTTAAGCATCTTCCAAGGGCAGGGTCAGTCACAGAATCATAGAATTGTTAAGTTGGAAAAGACCTTTAAGATAACAGGTCCAACCATTAACCCAGCACTACCAAGTCATCACACAGTCTGATCATAGGTAGTACAACAGGGTTCAAAAGCTGAATCACAATATGGATGAAACATACAAACAAACCCTCACATTTTGTGTATAAAAAATAAGTGTCTCTGAAGACAGGGAATATTTCAGATGCATTAGCCTCTGCTTCTGCATCCTCAGAGGTGTCAGCAGACATACACATTTGCATCTGGGCAAGGAATTAGACGTGTGAGAACTTACATCTCCAAACTGGTCACCCACAGTAAGGTTGTATTCAGCAGTGTGAGCATGATCAGGTGACTTCTGTGGTCAGTTTGCGTTTGATTTGCGATGGGATTTGCCTCAGCTCTGCCTTCTAAATGGAAACATAGGTGCCTGTCTTGCTGACTCAGCTCCATAGTCTCTCCAGCTCACCACACTGAGTCTGATCAGCGTAAGATTCTTCAGAGGGAGATGTGTTAAACCCTACAGTTAACAGGGTAAGGTATTTATCACATAAGACCATTTCTTAATCTCAAATAACTGGAGATTAGACACTGACAGATAAGGTTTCACCACCTTAGCAATGTGCTGCTTAGCTTTAGCCGTTATAACTCTGGTTATTTTCGTTAACTCTCTGAGCAGACAAGTCATCTTTCCTGTGACATTAGGTGACACCAGTGAGATGTATTGCAACAAAATTCATTGCCTTTTTTCAGTGTTGAGATGATAATTTTCCCTATTCCCCTATTTGCTGTGAGCATCAAGAAGAAAGTGCTTGCTCTTCTGGTCTGTCTACACTGCAGTGGAAAATCTGAACTCTTCTCCCTTAATCCCAGGTAGGACAGAACTTTCTCTGATGTGGCATTGTGGGTTTCCAATACTTATTCCACTGTCAGTGCTCAGATCAACAGATGGTACCAGCACAGAGCTCCATTCTGGAAAGAAGACTTCTCTTTCCTTTCATGGGGAACAATTTTCTGCTGTGTTGCTTATTTTTATTTATCATACCTTTAGCTGTTAAGTAACAAAAATGTATTAATACAATACATGGATTTTGTGAGGAAAATGAACATTATTCGTATTTTCTTCCTCAAACATAGACAGTCTCAGGCACAAGGATTAACTATGTTTAATTTCAGCTTATTCCACAAAGCTAATGAAGATACTAAGAAACCTGTACCACTTTATACCAGGTGGCATGATTTTTTTGTTTTGTTTTGGTTTTTGTTTGTTTTGTTTCTTGTTTGTTTGTGGGATTTTTTTTTGTTTTGTGTGTGGTTTTTTTTTTTTGTTTGTTTGTTTTTTTCTTTTTTTACTATTTCCTGGATCATAGCTTGTCCTATTAAAATGAAATGAAGTGGCAAACACTTTAGTAAAATAAGGTCATCACTCTACTTTTAGGTAATAAAAAGCATGTATTTTTGGACATTGATTTAGTAAGTTCTATCTCTCATCTTTCATTTTCAGTAGGAGCATGACGTGTATTTTTGATGGAAATACAACTGTGACCGCAGTCTGTATTTGTATCATGTCACCTAGGAGGTGTAATTGTGGATTGGCAACCCAGCGTGTTGGATGCAGTAGAAACACGGAGCAGAAGAAATGCTCCACGTCTCACAGAGTTTACAGTCTAGGTGTTGCACAAGAGGTGGTAGACACATATAAACAGAAAGGTGGGAGCTTGTGGAAAACCAGGAGAGTGTTGCCAAGCACAATGGGCAGCCTGACACACTGTTCTGATCTACCAAAGTCTGCCAGGAACTTCCTTGGTGTGGTAGTCACTAGTGAAGCTGTGGGATTGAAAGGTTTTGTGAATAAGGAGTCTTTGAAACTGGTCCAGGTGGGTAGTTAAAAAAGGTCCTATGGTATTTGTACTTACAAATGTAATTTTGAATTCTGATACTTGAATGCCAAAAAGAACAACACTGACACTAGAAGTGCGACAAAATGTTTGGCAAAGTCTTCACAAAAGCTTAGTTTATCCATTAAAATCTGAAACTGCAGTAAAACTTAAATTAAAAAAAAAAATCACAATTTCTGCATTTTTTATTGTTCTACTACTGAAAATTGGCAGTAGTAATTCACTTCTGTTGTTTCTTAGTTTCTAACCTCTTGGGCCTTGTTAATGGATTTTGGTCTAAGCAAAAGGAATCAAAGTAGATGTACTTTAAGTTGCAACAGGCATTTCAGCACAGTGATCATCCGTCAGTTGTCTGTTGAAAGGGTAAATCATACTTGCTCTCCTTTCCTTCTCTCCCTCTTCTGGCCTGGGATACTCGCTCTGTGTAGCTCACATTTGTCCTCAGCGCTACCGTTTTGCACAGGATTGATGATTTTCACCTTGGACCCCAGGGCCAGACTGTTTCCCTGCCTGCTGTACTCATTGCTAACGTACAGGCAAAAAACACTGCCAAAGGGCCAGTGAGTTAGACTTTCAAAGGTACATCAGTACTACAAGTCTGGAAGTCCTGTTTTTGGAAGCACCTCTAGCTCTTTGGAGTTTACTGTTTGGGCTGTGATCAGGTGTTAAGTACCCATAGGCAGTGGCAGTAAGAGCACCAGCGGTGCATGCAGGATCGGTGAGGTGTGAATACCATTGTGGTGAAGGTTGTGCTATAAGGGCCATCGTCATCCTCGTCCCTCATGTGCAGAACACATTGAGGGTGTGTCATGTTCTGCAGCCACTGCTCTGCAATTCATAAAGCCAGACTTCTTTGGTGCCTGCATCCCTACTGAGAACATCCCTTGAAGAGACATGTCATTTTATATTCAAGACTGCAGTATGAAATAAAATCAAACAGATTCCTCTGTTTTAAATATATTCCACAAACTTGTTCCAACCCTTCCCTTTGACTCTCAATGCTCAATTCACTTGAGTGGTACCACTTTTTGGTCCTGTCATGATATTTGCAGCGTGCTTTTTTTTCTTTTTTTGTCCAACAGTTTCTGCTCAGTGGACTCATTATTTCACTGACAAGCCATTTCTTCTCTGAAATGTAAGTGCATCTTCTCTGTTTCTCATGAGCTGTGCATGGATGCCAGGTCCTGGAGTCAGTGTAGCACAGACATGGTCTAGCAGGATGGTCCCATGCTGGTTAATGTGTAGTGGCTGTAGCTCCACCATAATACCAGCTCTGGACTCAGAGGTGATTAAGGAATGAGAAGGCCTGTTTCTACATCAGAGCGCCAAATACTGCTAATGTAAAATGAAAGTAGAAGTGAAAAGAAACAAGCCATGTAAGTATGGGAATATAGTTAATTTATTATGGCAGGTCTATAGCTTGGCTTTAATCCCTCGTTTGGAAATCAAAACCATACTGCTGGAACTCACCTGCCAGATTCAATCTGTTTCATAATTACCTGTTGGTTGCTATTTTTGTTTACCTTAATAGCACAGTAAATACTGCTTCTGCCTTTGTTTATGACCTACTTAAGTGATGTGAATATCTTGAAGAAATTCTGTTTTTAATAGCGCCCCAGTGACTACCTTCTTTCACCTCCCAAAATAGAAGCCAATGGATCAGGCCTCCTGCATGAGCTATATTAGAGGGGAAGGAGATTTTAGTATGCTGCCAAGCCTGATGTTTATAATGATCTTCAATTTTTAGTGGCTGCAATTGATTAGAAAACATAGGGAATTTTCTTTTAAGTACCAAGCCTATTTCTGTAAGGAAAGGTCCAGCAGTCAGATGAATTACTAGTAAAAGTTCTAAGTCTACTTATCATTGCTCCTTTCTTGATAGCTGAGAGTGGGAGAAGGGACAAAGGGCTCTTTCCCTCCCTGGCAATCTTGATAAAAAGGAGGTGTGGGCAGTAGGATCAAACTCATTGACATACCAGTAGAAATGTCTGGATTGGACCCCTCATATGTATATATATATGCTTAAAGGTTAGAACTGGCTCCATCTCCTCCCATTCTATACTGTGAATCCCAGGCTGATTTTATCACTTGTTGGGGAGAGAAATTCATGCCTCTCCTGGGCTCAGACCAGTGTCTCACAGTGCTTCAGAGTGTAGGTTGTAATGTAGTAGAAATAAATAAACTGCTTTGCCCAGCACCTGGTTGGAGGCAATGCTCACATCTCCTTGTTCTTTTTTTTCCTTGGGTATCTTTGAGAGCCAACATGATTTTCAGTTGTTAAAGAGCTTCCTTTTGTGACCAAGGAGAACTAATATTGCCCCAAACTGACCTTGATGCCCTGTATCAATGATGTGGTGAAATCAACTCATCTACAAGAGAGGAAAGGGACTTCTGGGAACTGTGGGCTACAGGTGACTTGAGAAAGGTCCAGGTTATGACGGCTAAAAAAGAGAAACATTTATGTGCAAGGAGCGTTGTGAACCTTCTCATCATAGCTGCTTTTGTATCTGTGTTGGGTGAGGTAATTACGAGCCTAGCCCAAAATACTTTGCATGCTAAAATAGCTCTTTTCCTTTTGGAAAATCTTACTGAAATGCTACCGTCTGTAAACAAAGTAATATAACCCAAATTGCAGCTCTGACAGCCTATTATCTTGGGATTTGGTCACTTCAGGTCACACAAAGATCTACATCATGTCTTGGTTAAGGTGATGTAACCATCGCTGTAGTATCTAAGTGCTGTCTAAGTAAAGTCATACTAATAAGAAAATAATACGGTTTTATAGAGTCTCTATCACTTCTCTGTTTTTGTTTTTGCTTTGTTTTTGTTTGTTTTTGTTTGGTTTTCTTTTTTTTTTTTTTTTTTTTTGGGGGGGGGGGACATGTGCATCTGGGGTGTGTGTGTCAAAACAGATATTTTCCTAAGAGAATCAGAAAGCTGGAATGTTTTCTTTTGTCATATTTAACAGTTGTGTTTTCTAAAGGTGGACTTGTCGGGAGTTTTACTTTGCAAAAAGCTTTACGGTTGTTGCTTAAGAAAATAAGAGGGAGCTGAAGAGTCGATAATGTTTTGTAATAGCAGGACACTTCCCTGAGAGGCTAAATTAAGAGTGGATTTCAGAGTCTGATTTTGAAATCATTGCCTTTACACTTTTGTAAGCATCTAAATGAGTCGTGCCTGAAAAGTACTTAATGTCTCATGGTACTTTGATAATGTACAAAAACCTTAGTTTCAATTCAGTGCATAACCAGTGCATTTTTCTCATAAAGAAACAAAATTATGCTTGGAAACTGCAATGTCCATCTCTGCACATAGAAAGTAACAGGAGTTTCAACCAGTTTTTACTGGAATAAAGGATTCTTTAAAGCTGAAGGGAAAACTTTGCAGCCTAGCATTTTAATGGGCTGTACCAATTCATGTTTTATTAGATCTGATCATTTTGTTCTATTTTTTAACGTTACAGCTGAACTCCTTTAATTTGGACCTAGGAATCAGCAAGGATGTAATCAATGTTATTAGTTTCCCAATTTCAAAAAGTTTGTAAAGATTATATTTGAATTTGCAGTGGAAAATGATTATTGACTTTTTTCCTTCCATCTAAAACAAATTTAAAAATGCTGTCATCAATATGTGAAATTTTACAGAGGAGAAACAGTTGAAATATAGCACTTGTAGACAACTGATATCCTTTCTTGAAGCCTTATCTGGCAAGTTACCAGAACTGAATGTTATAAAATGCTATTTTATTTACGAATCTGTCAGGAATAGCAGCTCCTATAACTGATCTAGTAAGAAAAAAGAACAATTAAAATACAAGATTGTTATTTGCTGCTGGTGGAAAGAATGGCATCAATTCATTGTGAAGAACTGCAGGGAAATAAACATATATATGCATGATCAAAATTAATCAAAAATAAAATCCGTATCCTTCAATCCTAATTGTTTTCACTATGTCTCTTACCTCTGGCTGATTTTCTTAGTGTTGGAAGCTGTAAGGATGGAGTTTTTCACTTCTTAAGAGGAGTGATAAATCTGAAATCAACAACTGTTAGTATGATTGGTAGGTTGCTGGAAGAAAATGCTTTTTGTGCAGCATCTTGTCCAAGATTCAATCAGGCTTCAAACCAAAGCATTCCAGTTAGACAGTTCTCATGGATTTTCAGTAATGAGCAAGATGAGGTGGGTGGGGAAATATTTACCACTGTCTCTAAGGCTTGTGAACTTAATGTTCCTTTGCATAGTTCATTTACAAATCCCAATTATTAGAGTTGGGATTTTTAGTTGATGGCTTCTTTGCCCATATATAGTCCCTGCAATGTGTGGTGGGGCACAGCTTGAAGCAGCAAGCTCTGCTTTTCCCATTTGAATACTTGTGTCAAGTTAAGGATCGATGAAAGATGAACAAACTCTTCTTAAACCATTTATAATGAGGGGAAAGGCTCTGAAAAGGTTTGGTCATTCTAGCTCAAATAACTTCAGGTTTTAGGGAGAACATATGTGTGTATAGACATGCAAGCTAGTAACCAAAGGCAAAGATGGATGCTTTGACTCCCATGGTGTGAAAATTAACCTTAGGCACATTTCTGGAAGATATGGTTAGAGCTAACAATAATGGAGAAAGAATAATCAAAGTCCGTGAACCTTTCTTTGTGAATTTATTGTCCTTCTCTATGTCATGGCATTGGAATAAATGTTACCAAAGAACATTTTATTTTCAGCTGACACGCCAGAAGGCTGTGCTGCCATCCAGCGAGACCTGGACAGGCTAGAGAGTTGGGTGGGGAAAAATTTAATGAAATCTAACATGGGCAAGTGTAGAGTCTTGCATCTGGGTACGAACAACCCCAGGTTCCAGTATAAGTTGGGGAATGACCTATTAGAGAGCAGTGTAGGGGAAAGGGACTTGGGGGTCCTGGTGGACAGCAGGATGACCATGAGCCAGCACTGTGCTATTGTGGCCAGGAAGGCCCATGGCATCCTGGGGGGTATTAGAAGGGGGGTGGTTAGTAAGTCTAGAGAGGTTCTCCTGCCCCTCTACTCTGCCCTGGTGTGACCACACGTGGAAAATTGTGTCCAGTTCTGGGCCCCTCAGTTCAAGAAGGACAGGGAACTGCTGGAGAGAGTCCAGCGCAGGACAACAAAGATGGTGAAGGGAGTGGAGCATCTCCCTTATGAGGAAAGGCTGAGGGAGCTGGGTCTTTTTAGCTTGGAGGGGATTGAGGGGTGACGTTATTAATATTTATAAATATATAAAGGGTGAGTATCATGAGGATGGAGCCAGGCTCTTCTCGGTGACAACCAATGATAGGACAAGGGCTAATGGGTTCAAACTGGAACACAAGTGGTTCCACTTAAGTTTGAGAAGAAACTTCTTCTCAGTGAGGGTGACAGACACTGGAACAGGCTGCCCAGGGGGGTTGTGGAGTCTCCTTCTCTGGAGACATTCAAAACCCGCCTGGACACATTCCTGTGTAACCTCATCTAGGCGTTCCTGCTCTGACAGGGGGATTGGACTAGATGATCTTTTGAGGTCCCTTCCAATCCCTAACATTCTGTGATTCTGTGATTCTGTAATATTCAGTAGTTCTGTACTTCATCTTAATTTGGATACGACCATTTTGACATTTGATTTTAGGCTGATATTCTAAATGAGAAAATGAAACAAAAAGCCAACATACAAAAAGACCAATCCAGATGAGACCGAGTGGTTGATTTCAAGGTGTGTTTTTGCCTGTGTGGCACTGATCATTTCCACAGAGCCACACTTCCCTCCTTCTGTTAACAATCAGGACTCAGTGTCTACCCTAGAGTTTTCACTCATATTCTGACCAGGTAATATATAATTATATATCCCCCTGTTTTATGGGTCATAGTCTTCTAAAATGATGGTTGCATATTTCTGTGATGAAACAGCAAAATTTACACAGAACTGTGCAAAAAAACTACAGCTCCTACATCCCAGGGAGAAAAAAGCAGGTTGCTAGAAAACAGCGTGAAAAAGAAGGACAAATCCTGTCGACTTTTACATTTGTTATCCGTATTCACATAGCCATAGCCACAAAAGCTTCATCAGTTCATCTCTTGCCATTTAATTTATCTACTTGCACTCTAGGAAATGTGTTGCTACTGAGAACTCTGCAAAAATCATTGCTATTAACCATTAGTTAAAAAAGTGCTGTTGAAAATCTTCCCATAAGACTGGACATTTACACTGTACAAGTCTGTGGTAAGAGAAAATGAATATTAACTATTTTTTCTTTTATTTTCTTTGGCTAGTACTGGATGTTCTGTTTTAATTCCTGAAGTGTCTAAAGCACAGCATTAAAAGAACAGCTGCTTCATATAGTATTTAACTTGTGTTCTTACATCTTTGACAAGTATTACATTGAAAATATTTGTTTATAAAAGACTGTACAGTATGAATATTAAAACATACAACAGCTTATCTTCCAGTAGAAAGGTCAGCTCCACTGAAAAATCTTCAGAAAAGTGCAACTGATATATGGACACTGATTTACATCCACTAAGATGATGCTAACTTTGCATATTGATTGTATTAAAATAATCAACCATGGTGTAAAATAAGAGTAATTCAGTTTAAGAGGGTAGAGCTGGTTTAGATTTACATGAAGATTAAACCCCAGTATGTATCTAGCGACTTATGAATACTGTCATGGAAACAGTTTCCTACTAGTTCTGTGTTAAATGTCTGTGTTTCAAATGAGTGAGTTTGTATTTTAAAATGTAAAAAGCACAGGCATTTCATGCATTTTAAATTTGGGATGTGACTTCATGCCTTGGTGAATCAGAGCTCAGATATTTTATCTTCTTTATGCATATTCTAGTTTACTATGTTTGGTTCTTGGAAAAATGTTCAATTAACACGATTTTAGGAGAAAAAAAATGCTCAGAATTTTATGTGAAGGCACCTGTTTATTTATTTCTTTTCTTAACAAGGCTTCTCATGGCTCCTAGGGATCAGGAGACCTGTACGGGCCGAGCACAGAATCACACAATCAGAGAATGTTAGGGATTGGATGTTGAGATCTCCTTCATCCTGCATCAAGAAAGCAAGATTTATTCCACAATGCCATTCCTGCAATTGTCCATCATGTGCTAAGCATCAGTGAGAAAAAGGGGAGGTAAACCCCATAGCATGCTTAATCTCTGGCTTTATGTCCCATACAAATGTTTCATTTAGCCTGCATTTTGGCTCTATAAAATAAACAAATCTGTACTGCAGAAATGTCAGTTAAATGACTTTTAGTGCTTTTAGTGGGCTTCGCATGGGAGACACTGGATTTGTATTTGAATTTGATTTACACCAGCTGATGAGCTGGCACAGTGTGTATTCTCTGCAGCTTTTATGAGATGATTAATGAATAAATCAAAATTGCAGTGCTTTTTATGGTGGTTGTGCCTCACAGAGGGAATGACTGCCATCACTGTGTTGAGAGGGATGTTTCAAAGGCTCTTTACTTTGATTGCAAAATTCTGAAATGCTCCTTGGAAGAAATCCAAACAATCCCAAAGTACGGCAACTTCTGGTCAGATTCCCACCCAATTCCAGTATTTCAAATCTGAAAGCTTTCAACATTTTTATGTGTCATGGCAATTAATATCCCCTCATCAGCTCTTCAAGTTGACATATGTAATGTCATCAGCATCAGGCATCCTCCTCCTCTCAGTTGCTGCTTTTCTCTTTAACTTTTCCAGTGCAGGCAACAGTCCACGTGCTGAACTCTATTTGGGATAGTAAAAGCCTTACCTTGTTTAGATGGCTTGTTCCCTCTTTTTCCTAGCAGGATGAATGGAGAATTTTGGACAGAGCATATTCCTGGCCTTAGGTTGACCCCACTAAGGGACCAGCTGTAAGATGCTCCACTGTTGCTGTGAGCGGATTTTGATACACCACTGAGCATCCCCAGAATCCTGTCTTCACCCCCAGAATTCATGCTCTGACATAAATAATTTTTGACGGCAATTGTAATGCAAGTGTAATGATGGTGAGAGATGCCAGTTTGACAGATCTGGAGCGCTGCAGCCCGTGAGCCTCATTCTTCTCTTTCATGAGGACACAAAACAGGAATTTGATCCCATCCCTATCTGCAACATCTGCACACACAGACTTCTCCCCAAGCTGGAGAGATCTGCCTTAGAGCCAGCCAGATAGTTTTCAAGCAGGGTAAATATAGCCTTTGGAGGAAGTTTTCCTGTGTAGAGAAGCCAGGGTTGCCTCTTTACAACTGGTTTCCACAGTTCAAACACCAGTTTTCTCTGTTACATAAATTATTTTACTAGAACACTTTAATATCCAGTAATATTTAGTAAGTGAATCATGCAGCTGACAGAAGGTTTTTGTGCTAAAGAAGTATACAGCTGTAAGGTTGAAGGGAATATCAACGAGTGATGTTTTCTGAAGCTCTCCCTTCTGGTTTCTTTATGCTATCCCCTCAAAATTAGGAACAGGATTTAAGATGTGGCCATGTCAATTCTGAGAGGGCTGAATAAATACTCAGTTTCTTTACGGACCAATCACCTTAATATAGCCCAGAATGAGAATTGTTTCTTCTGTGAAACACCACATTTGACTCATCATGAGTTTGAGATCTGCAGCAATTCTGATATTTTTCCTGCTGAACTGTTGCCCAACCACAAATATTCTCTGCTTTGTATCTGCATTTCAGTTCTTCTGAACTGGAATCTATCTCACCTTACAAAAGCCACTCAAAAGCAAAGTATTCTGTCTTCATGTAGTATTCTGGGCTGCATGTAGTTGCGATGCAGAGACATGGCATCTCTGGAGGGCAATTCACCCCAACCATCTGAGATGCCTTGATTTCACATGAACTATTGCAGCTTGTCTTTCAAGAATTTCATGCTGTTTAGACTATGTCTTCAGTCTCACAGGATCACATTGAATTCTGAGCTTGTAGCCCAAGTACTTGTCAACCTTTTCAACTTGGTGTTGTACATGTAGAATCATAGAATGGTTTGAGTTGGAAGGGACCTTCAAAGGTCATCTAGTCCAGCCCTCCTGCCATGAGCAGGGACATCTTCAACTAGATCAGATTTCTTAGAGCCCCGTCCACCCTGGCTTTGAATGTTTCCAGGGATGGGGCATCCACCACCTCTCTGGGCAACCTGGGCCAGTGTTTCACCACCCTCGTTGGCAAAAGTTTCTTCCTCATGTCTAACCTGAATCTCCCCTCTTTTAGTTTAAAACCATCACCCCTTGTCCTATTGCAACAGGCCCTGCTAGAAAGTCTGTCCCCATATGTAGGATATAAAGATCCTATTTATAGTGCATGTCTTTAAGTGGCACTCTTTATTGATAGATATGCTTAGAGTAAGGTTTCCAATTAGCTTTATAAGATCTTTTGGGTGTTTTACCTAAGATCTACTTCCCTAGTTTGTTTATAAGGAGTAGTGCCTGTGTCAGGACATCTTGCAGGGACTATTTCTGCAATGCCTATATCCAGCAGGCTAACAGTGGTATCTGAAAAGGAAATTTGGTGGGCTTGATATGATTTCTTTTTGATGTACCTACAGAATTCTCCTTGTAATACGTTAATTATTTTCTCAATGTATTTAAATTATTTTAAACAATGACTGAAAATTAGTCTCCCTGCTCTTCTAACTCCTACTGCTAAAATATGGTGAGATTTACTTTTCTGAGATTCATGCCATCACCCATGACTCCTCAGAAATAATCATATCTGGTTCAGGTTGCTCTAGCCAAGTTTTTAGCAGTAAATTTGATGGTATGCAAATTCTTTCATTTCTAAACATATTTTTCCCCCCTTCTGATCTCTCAGTTTTTTAAAAAATGCAATCATCTGATTAAGTATGTGATTAATATTGACATAATTAAAAATTATTGCAAACAGTGAAACAACCAGCAGTCATCTTCTGCCTTCTCTATGCAATTTTCTTCTTGGTAAGAAGTGATTCTCTGTCTTCTGATTTCTAATGTGTAGCTGTATTTTGTTCTTTTTCCTGTATACTCTTGCTGTAGCTTTTCTAGATTTATCCGTGTACTTTTTGTTTCCATCCTTAGTTACTTTTCCTGGATCTCAGTTTTTATGATTCCCCTTCAATGTTTCCATCCTTAAGGAGTTCCTGATGGAGACATATCATCCTTTCATTATACTTTTGAACTCTTCTCCCTTTCAGGTTGTCTCACTTAGAAACTCCCCTTGTCTTTGTCTTCCTGTTCTTTTTCCCAAAAGATTTTCCAGTTCCTTGAGGTTTTGTTTAATCCATGATGTCTGTCATGCTATTGTCCCTGTTAAAGAAAACTCCATGTTTTCTAATCTGATCTTCTCAGCCATATCCTAAAATAACCTCTGCTTTTCTGCCACCTTTTGCTTTCTGAAGTAAAAAGTTGTCATCCAAGTGTGCTGCAAATATATATCTCCATCCCAGCTGATAGTCAGTCAAATATAGTTACTGATCTCCTGCTGATCCTGCTCTTTGAATGCTTCAGAATTTGCCATTGGGACAGTATCATTCACCTTTTCCTTCTTATTATGTATTTGTAGTATGTTGTAGTGTTGACATCACACTTTTCTGTTGCCCTTCTGTTCACCAAGAAATGCAGGAAACATTCTGATCTGTTTCTTGACTTTTTCTGGACTGCAGAGCAAATATATTTGCTTGTTCTTTCTGTACAAAGGAAAATTCCTCCTTTTTCTCTGTCATTCTCTCTCTCTCTTTTTTTTTATTTTTCCTTGAAGCTCCTGTACCGTATTCAGATCCTGCAACTAACATACTGTTTCTTGTGATACATCTTTGCACTGTAGTTTTCTGTTAGAAAACTTCAAGGGATCACTTAATTTTATTCTTCTCAAGGAACATGCTGTAAACACAGAACACTTCTGGGACTAACATTCAATATCTTTGGGAACTACTCAGTTCACTGTATAAGAAACACAGAGCTGCTACTTTATCCAGGAAGAAGACAATGCTTGTCTCTTTTTTTATAAAGTGTAACCTCTGTTACCTTCTTTTTTCCTGATCTGCATCTTTTCCCTATTCCATCCAAGTACACATAATATATAACTTGGTGCTAGCAGTTTCTTCACATTATTCTAGAGCTAGTTGCTTAGTACCTACAGCACGAATGAGGGCAAATTTAAAATTGAATGTAGGATTTTATAAACACTACAGGATATTTTATTACAAAACTTATTTTTCTCGTTTCGTTTCAGTGATAGTAGGGGGCACCCCACTGTTAATTCTCCTTCTGTAACTTGCATTTTGGATTCTATCCTCATGTCCACATAATTATTATATATAAGATATAAAACCTTCACATTATATATAATATTTTGAAAAAATCTGACAAACCCTACTGTGGAGTAATGTATGCTTTGTAAAGCCATTTTTGCCTGTTGCTAAGGGCAGAGGATGCACAATGATGAACAGTTGTAAAATAAGTTAGTTTTATGTATGAATTTCTGCAGAAACAAATCAGTCACTAGAGAATCATTCTCTTGGAAACCAAACAGTGTGGGTTAGTAAAGTGGTTTGGGAGCATGGATAATCAGCCATAGCTACATCTGCACAGCAAGGACCAACAATAGTCTATTCCAGAGCATTGCATGATACAAAAAAGTCTCCCCCTTAACCTTGAATCTGTCTTTGCTGGAGCAATGTCCATATTTAGTTTGTTGCTCCTAAACTTACAAGTGTCAGTTTATGGAAAAAAAAAAAGGTCAAGCTGAAGTCCAGCTGACCTCTTTCTTGTTTCCCCTTGCACTTAACTTTATTAAAAAAAAATTTAAAAAATCAGCATGCTACAAGCAACTCACATGTGAAAAATATCTGGACAAGAGTGGATGAAGGACTCAGCATGATCTTTGCTGCCATTTCATCTTCCACTTTGCTTCGCATGAGACCAGACTCCAACAACAATGGCACCATTAAATAAAGAATTATGAAGTAACCCCTGCCTCTGCTGGAACACTTGCTCTCTCCTGTAGGCTACTCCTGTGAACATTGGTCAGAATATCCACAAGAAACTTAGCCAGCTTTTCTGATGCTGGAGCTCAGGTTTTATTTTCTGCTCTGCTAAACAATTTGTTTCCTCTCTATTTATGACTGTCTTGTCCTGCTCTTTGCTCCATCTTTGTGCCTTTTTTCCAGGATGCAAAGGGAATAGAGACTGGGGAGCTTCCTAAGGCAGTGCACTCCTCTTTTCTAACTGCTGTGGTTGATGTCACCGATTCCCAGCTTTTCTGTCTTCACAAAATTTGTCCACAGGTCTAAAGGAGGCCTGAGTTGTCTTGTGCTCTTTTTACGGCAGGTTGGGTAGACCATTACATAGTCAACTATTCCTCCTGATGCAGAGCAGATGTTGGGGCTGCTTTATTTCTTCCCTGATTAAAATATTTTTTGTAGGACCAGACAACCAAGGGTGTAGCCCCTAGTCACATCCTCTCATCTCAAGTTTTGTAATGGACCCAGAGACCTTGTCCTACCTCTCAAAAGGGATTTCTACATTTACGCCAGAAGGCAGCAACCCTGTGTCATACTGAGCATCTAACCTCTGCTAAAACCAAATAAAGCCAGGCTGTAAATGAGAAATATCTCAGAAGAAAATAAAAGCTGTTGTTTTGTTCTGTTCTGTTCTGGTTTGTTTTGTTTTGTTTTGTTTTGTTTTGTTTATGGCTATTATCACCATAGTGAAAGAGAAGGCCACATCCATTGGGATTTTCCTTGTATGTAAAGTAAATTAGCAAACAAGGTAAATATACTGATCTGTGGTGAATACAATGATGACATCTCATGGAAAACTATCAAGATCTGGCAGTGCAGTGTGTATCAGTTCTTAGCACCAATGGTAGCTTTGATGTCCAATAGTTGCAATATGATATTTGATACAGGATAATTGTTTACATATAGGATATGACATCCTTTGGGTGGATCAGACATATATATGCTTATGTATTTAAATCCTCTTTCCTGATTTAAGAAGAGAGGATTGCTTTCTCTGTGGTATCCAGAATGAGCAGTCTGGGACATTAAAACACAACAGAGAGAACAGACCCCTGTGAAAGCCACAGAATTACCGAATGTTTTTACTATGCCTGGTACAAAAAGTAATGCTTGCTTAATTTTCCTGCTAGGGAAAATTGCAAATCTTCTTTGAAATAAGTCACAGAGCCACAAAAGTTTGAAATGGAGGCTGCTTCATTTAGTTCTATTTTTATTTGATTAAACTTTCTTTTAACTAGAAACTTTGCATTTCTAAAAATAAATAAGAGGGCCTAGAAGCTTTTATTCCTTTTTTTTTTTTTTTTTCTTTTTTTTTTCAAACATACTCTCTCCTTTCTTTGCCAAATCACATATAACAGCTGCAGACTTTATAACATTATATAAATGTTCAGACCGGCTATAAAAGATTAAATATAAAATTCCAGTGCGTAGAACAACCAGTATAAACAGCAACAAAATTGAATTGACTAAAGGTTGTTCATTTAATCTACCTTTGTTAATTGGAACCTTCATCAGGGAACAGAAAGAATCTGTTTTCCTTGCAAGGTGCTGTGGTGGTGGCAGTCGTGATGGAGAAAAAGTACAATGCAAGCAGAATTCCCTCTGGAGATATCTGGCTTGAGAAGAAGACAAAACTATAATTTTACTTTAGCTCACGGCTCCCCCTTAAGTAGGTTGGGAATTAGGGAATTCTGTAAGAAAAGAAAACCTGGAGAACATTTACCGTTTTGTTCCAGCTTTGTGGTCCCACTGGACTCAGCTCAGTGCCAACACCATAACAGATAAGACAGCGGGAAGAGAGAGCCAAGAGTGAATAAGCTCGCAGTGTGGGGATACTGCACTAAAGAAGATACATTTGCAACACACACTGCTCTGCCCTTTTTGCATCTATGCTACACTTAAAAGCACATGATCTGTTTTCAAGATAGTTTCCTTCTGGAAGTCGTTCTTGCAGCCTGGTCCTGGGAGGTGTTAAAGTACCCTGAACTTGCACTGACATCAGAGGGCCGAGCAGGCAGTACTGGGATGGGGCCCGCTGCCCTCCCCAGTCACCAACCCAGCTGTTCCAGTGACACCTGGACACTTGCAGGAGCTGGCCCGTGCTTTGCACCCAGCCTGCCTGTCTCTAAAGTTGGTGCTCTCCACTTATGGTTGCAACCCATTTTGTATCACAACTGCTGAGTCTTGCAAAAGTTACATATCTGTGGCTCTAGCAAACGATATTTATCTGTGGTACTCTTAATATCCAGACAGTCTGTCACCTGTGGCATTTAAATACAGTTGCTGGGCTTGCTCAAGTCTCCCATGGGTGAGCTATTGCATGTGCCATCAGTGCTGCTAATGTACAGCAAGGGGATGAAATGGACTTTTTATACTGCCTGCACCAATTGCTAAAATAACTGAACAATAACGACATTCATTTTGAATGCTTCCTTCATGCCTTGCTCACTGTTCTTCCTTCAGCATTGCCACATTCCTTGTTTCTTTTCTGTCCTGTGCTTAAGCATTTAAGCCACAAAGGAGTGGGGATGGCATTGTAACATCTGATGGGAAGGTGAAAAACAGTTCCTCCATAAGAAGGTGCAAATCAACAGAGATGGCCCCAAGGGAAGGAACAAGTTCCCAGCATCTGGAAATGTGAAAAGTTTGCTGGATGGCCCAGGCTTTATTTGCACTTTTTTTTTACATTACAGTCTGGAACATTTTTGTCTAGTATGATTTTATTTATAGCACATCTTGAATGTAACTTTTTGAAATGCCTGGACAAGAGACCCAGCAGCAGATGAGGGGCTCTCAGAGAAGACACAGAGCAGAATGAGAAGGTCAGGGAAGAAGGCACAGGAGGACACTCCCTTTAATGGAGAGGTGTGAGCATGTCACTGTGCTACACGATCCAATTGCACTGCCCAGGTGCTGCCAAAGTGTCAGAGGGGAGAAGAGGTGATGTGAGGCTGAGCCCAGGAAAGTCCTGTTCAGGAGCTGAGGCACGAACTTCCCTGTGCAACCAGTATATGGGGACTGTTAGCCTCTGGTGAAACTATTGCCATCAGTCCTTATTCCTGACTGGTGGTGTTGAGCTACACCCCTGTCTGAAAAGCTGCTAAACCCTCAGCAGCCCAGTCGTGGCAGGAAATGGAGCTGCTCTGTTTTCTGGGTCTTTGTGTGTGTGTCCTGTTTGGTGATTTCAGCCTGGCTCAGTAGTAAAAGTCATGGAAATTGCATGTCCCTGAATGCCTCCAAGCTTGGACACTGAGCTGGAAGTGGTACAACAAGGAAGGTATAATCATGACTTTCTCAGTAGCCAGTCCTAGCTACAGGAGAAGGAAAGGCTCAGAGCCATTGCCAGAGTGTCCTGAAAGATGAGAGTTTTTTCAACTGTTAATTATTAGGCTTTTCCAAGCTAGTGTTATGCTTCTGTTCTTTGGCTTGCTCCTCCAAGAAAGTCCTGTTTGTTTAAAAATGTTGCTTATGAGTAGGGAAGCATTGCTCTTTATCAAATATCCAGATGGTGCAGTTTAGGTCATGTCGACCAGATGCAGAGATTCCAGGACTAGCAAAGACCTGAGCAGTGAATCCACATGTTCCAGCCCATCAGCTGAATGGGGACTTATAAGCTGGAGTCTGGAAACAGTTTAATCATGTTCACTTGGGGCTGCAGTTGAGCTATTTAATCTCTCTGCTAGACCTGCATTGTTTGGGCAGAGTACTGCACAACTGGGAGTATGCTGCACCTGGAGCAAAAATAGTTTATGTCTGGTCAGGTTGTGTGTATCTTTATTACCTACCTGCCCATTCTGGCATCAGCATGAGTAGACAAGTTTGGTCCACCCACTTCTGCTACTGCCCTTCATTTTGTAGGTTTCTGTGGATGCAGCTTATCTGCAGACATGACTTCTTTAGTGGATACTCTGGTTTTTGGTTACAGACTTTTTTTTTAAAGTTTTTTTTGGTCTGGCAGCAGTATTAAAGAAGTCTTAAGGTCTCTTCTACAACCCACTCATCCCCTTCCTTCTCTGCTCATTGTTAAGCACCTTCCTTCGTGTTCTTTCTCTTTCCCCCTTTCCCTTCAAATATTCTTTCCTTCTCCCCTCCCTCCCAAATAATAATGCCTGCATCTGGACTTCTTTTGTAGTTAATGAAAAGAAACAGGGACCTTTAGCATGTGATTCATCACACCTGCCTTTAGCTGTTTCGATCAGGATGAGACTAGTTGTGCCCTAGAAATCTATATATTTGCTCAGGTGAATCCCAACCCTATTGGCTAATTCTTCCTACTTTGCCTTCATGGGGACTTTGCATTTCTGGCTACTTAATCCTCCAGCTCTCTCACTATTGCATAACCTCCAGAAGATAATTTGTTAAAATCCCATCTGCTCCTTGGACCTTCTCTACAGTCAACTCATAGCCCATTGTCCATTCTTACTTTTCAATTTCCTCAGCATTTAACTTCTCTATTAGCTTCTGCACCACAGGCTCCTTTCTAGACACATTTTGACTACCCTGACCAGAGCCCTTCCCTGCCCTCTTCCACTCTTTAAACACTCCATTCTGTAAAATTATTTCCTTGGGGAACTCTTGGACTTCTGAACTTTTTTAAAAATTTCTTCAACTTTTTGCTGTTGTTGATAGCCTTCCATGATATATGCTCCTCCTTGTCTTCTGTGACTCTCATTTTGATCCTCTTCTGCCTTCATAGCTCTTGTTCTCTTGTCTCCCTTTCCCTTGAAACTTCTCAGAAGATGTCAAATTCTTACCTTGCTTCTGCTCTTTTTCTTTCTCTTTTCATTTGACCCCAGGGTTGGGGCTCCACGTCCTGTGATTTTCCTCTGCTGTCTTAGTCTGGGGGTTGGTGGTCACGTTAAGCACAACCTGCTGTCTCAAACTTCATTGTCACTGACAGCAACTTACATCCCTTTCTCCACTCAGGCCTCTGTTCATGACCTTTTCTGTTTCTTCCTCCACAATATTTGCCAAATCTACTCCCCAGTCAGTGTATTAACAATGCACTGTGTTAATGAGATATACTAGCTGTCATGATGAAATGTGTCAGTTAACTGATGATGTAGAAAACATAATATATGGAAAGAGGATAGTAGCCAAACGCAATAACACAGATCCTAAAAGTTCCCTGTGGCACCTACGGAGGGCAATAGCTTGCCCAGTGCTGAATGTATGTGCCCAAGAGGCTGCAATTTGTTAATTCACATCTGAAAAAAACACTCATGTTTTTACAGAGTTAGAGTCCACGCTATGCTCCTTATGTTGTAGATTTGGATGTTCACAGCAATATTTATACTGGAATTGTCAGTGAAATCGATCTTGAATTTCAAATGGAGTTTGTTAGTCCATAATTTTTCAAGGATTTATCATATGAACCTGCTGACAAATTTAGCTGCTTTTATTTTTCATCATCCCTCAGCAAAACCCACATGGAATTTCCTGGGACGACGTGCATCACACACCTCTCTCTGCTTAAGACTGAAGTCTGTGTCAAAAGTACATATGTAAGTTTCTTAAACTAATAGCAAAATGATCTATATACAATTCACAGTCTGAAGCCCAAAAACATACAGGTCTAAAATGGTGGTTTACTCCAAAAAAAGAAACAGCTTTATGTTCCAAAGTTTCTCCAGCACTAGATTAAACTAAATGTTTTTCCATTCATTTCACCTGACCCTTTATTTAGTTATTTATGTTTTTGTTTGATTGTTTGTTTTTGTTTTTTTTTTCTTTCCATTGCTCTTGTCTCTCTCCAGAACTGAGCTCAATGATACTCTCCCTGTTTTGATAAAGTGAACATTCTGTTTTACTGGCATATGATGACCACTGGGAGTATTTCTTTAGAACTCAGATCTCAGGTCAATTTTGAATGTAACATATTTGGATTATTATCAACAGCACACTCAGATTCTCCAGAAGTGGGAGTGGAAAGAAGAAAAGGGTCTCATGACATTCAAATGGATCCCAGCGTATCCATACTCCATCACCCTCTGTGGCCCCCAGTTGCACAATAACATGTCCTGCAGCAGCATCAGGTGGAAAATGAAACTTCCAGACCTCTCAAAACATCAAATAAGTTTGTGTCCAGGTTCCTGATTTGAACAAATATTGAAGGAGATCTTAATTTATTTGAACTTTTTTCATCCAGCCTTGAAATAACACTGGTTTTTGTTTTGCTTGAGAAGGAAAAAATTCTTAGCATGTGTCTGACTCAGAAGAAAACCTGTTTGTTTTCTGCAATAAGTAAATGATGAATCATTGGTGGTTTACCACATTTATTTCACTGCACATGAGATGTGTTGTTCAGTTAAATTGGGTAAGTCTCATGACCTCAAGGCCTGATTCTGCAGCCCTTGCTTGCACTGGTGCTTGTAGAGAAGCCATCTGCAGAGAAGAAGTCCGACTGAAGTAGTAGGGAGCCAAAGAGAACGGGTTCATTCCTATGCCATAGAGGAGGAATTCTGGATTTGTCCCTCCAGGAAGAAAAAACTTTAAATTAACTGCACAATGCAGCAGCTTCAAGAAAGACCAGGTTGGAAATAAAAGTGTATTTCAGAAACTGGAATAAACTAACATCCTGGTGCTCCTCCCAAAGGGAGAGAAGGCTAAGAAAAAATAGACTGAGAAAGCCAATGTGTTTCAGGACACAGTAATCCTGTTGTAATTAGCTGGTCTCAGCGAGGGTTTCTAACCATCCTTCATTGTGGTGGCTGCACAGGCCTACCCTGGATCACCATAAGCCACCAACTCCTCCTTCCGGGGTCACACCTGCGGCTGTTAACTTCAGATGCTTCCTCTTCATTTTAAGAAAGGCTGTTCGAAGCGCTCGTACTTCGATATACTACAGGGAATAGGCCTATATTGGCAAAAGATTGACCAGATGACTTCATAGTCCCTTTCTGTCACGGATTACTCTGATTTCTTCCTTGTATGTTCCTGTTAACCCTGCCAGTGCCCAGCTGTGTGATACAAGTAAAAGTCCACAAAGCAGTCAGTAATACAGGCTTGACACTTGTGTAGCATATACTAGAAATTCTCAGAGCCTTTTCTTTGCTAACTAATGAAAAATAAAAGAGTAGTCTGCTTGAGAAAATAAATTAAAAAAAAAAAAAGGTATTTGTGGTTTGATGTAGTGGCATATATTAAAAGCTTCCAGTAGGCAGGAATCCTGGCATGTAGATTCGGAGAATGACTTTTATTGTACTCAGGCAATGGGTGAATTAAGCTGGATGAACAAAGAATCAAACCATGTTGTGATTCGGCCCTTGAAATAAAACTCCAAGCATTCAGGAAAATGCAATCTTGAGAAAAGCCCGAACTGTTTTTTACACTTTATACTTCTTTAGTGACTAATGAGGCCTGAAACATCAAAAAAAATCTCCTATAGTTCTGATGCTC
The DNA here is from genome assembly GCF_036013475.1 of Columba livia. Classification (NCBI taxonomy): domain Eukaryota; kingdom Metazoa; phylum Chordata; class Aves; order Columbiformes; family Columbidae; genus Columba; species Columba livia. The sequence continues at coordinate 11,490,798 of NC_088604.1, forward strand.
TGTTTACTTAGAAAGAAAACTTCATCAGAAACCTTCTTACAGACAGATCAGGATCAGAATCCATGCTATGGAGTATTTAAACTAATAAAATTGATGATGTTTGGACTCAGTCATTACCTCAGTAATGGAGATGATGACGCTGATGAAGGATAAACTGAGTAAAACACTTTTCAAGCAAACTGATAAATGGAAAAGAGATTTTATGCTGTTAAAATAATAATAATGAAGAGGATAAAAATCATTGGTATCTGGTTGCTAATCATTATGCCATATGCTAGCAAACCTTCAGAGTTCATATATTTGCTTCAAAATGTTTTACCTGGACAAATGTATTTAAAGGTTTAATGTATAAGATTTAGTGTCCCACAAATCTTCACAGCAGCTGACAGCTTCCTTGCTGTTCGAAGAGATAGTCTTGGAAGATGTAAAATAAAGGTCTCCCAAGGGACAGCAGATGGGGTGAGAATGATGAGGGTAAGGGATTTATCATGGGATGATTTGAGCTGAGATTTAGAGTGAAAATTACCAAACAAGATAGGGACTTACAGATGTCACTTCTACAAACTAGGACAATCAGTAAGGACTTAAACATCAGATTCCAGCAAGAAATAAGCAAACCTGATGTCTTGGCTACAGAAGAGTGGAATTGAACTTGCTTTACCATACAGAAGAATGTAACTCGTTTGGGAAGTGTTTGAGGGCCTGGATGGGAGGAGGTAAGGAACAGAAATGCTCTGAGAAACCAGAAAGATTATGAGTGTAAGCTCTGTGTCTTTCAGAAAAACTCATCCAAAGAAGAGCTGAAACACAAAACACTCCTCAGACCACTTTATGACCTTTCCTAAGGGCTGTATTTTGGGATCAGAGAACATCTCCATATATGCCAGCAATCGAGTAGTCACAGCTACATCACTGGTTTCTCTCGTGGTTAATATCCTCCCTTAACGCAGCTCTAGCCCTACAGTGAAGTCATTACATTAAACCTCTGACATCCCAATAACTTCCATAGCAACAGAGCATGATGTCCTAAACACAGGATTAGGCAGTTAAGCAGAGCTTGTGTAAAAGAGGAAATTCAGTTGTGAGGGCGAAGACTGTCAGCTGGACACACACAGCACACCTGCTGCCCCGCTCCGGCGAGGGAAGAGCAAAGCCGCGGTAGTAAAAGTTGGTGAACTGAGAGCCCAAGCTGGTGATTCAGTTTGTGGCACTCCAGGGAGGCATTGCTGGAGCCCTGTTATCCTTCACCGCTCAAGGCAATTTTTTGTCTGGCTTCCTTCTGCCAAAGTGCTGCAAACTTGAGCTGTCTGTGCTGTGCCTCGGTAGGCTGGGCTTGAGCACTGACAAAAACAGCACCACAGCTAAGCAGGACTATAATGCTTCCTGTACTAAATGCACTTCAGCCAAATTCGTGATTTGTTGTAATCTAAGATGATCATACAATAATTTAGACCCCCTTGAACTCACATTTCCTTATGCAGTTAGATTTCCTGATGATAAAGCCCTGTTGACATGGGAAAGTTTTACTGGTTATATAGACAAAGTTAAGCTGGTGTAACTGCACCTCGAATATCTTTGAGCATGTGGAGACTCCTTTGGGTGTAGAAGTGACCTTTTCCATTTAGTCTAAACACCTTCTTATGCTAAACCAGAAAATTAATATTGATGTTTTATTAAAGGAGTAACCTACTACCTAAGCATAAACACCTTTACTGAGTTGGTAAAGTTTGGAGGCCAGATGCCCTGGAACGTTTCTGGCAGCAAGAGGATTCATCTGGGCGGTGACAGAGGGTTTCACAGTTATGAGCCTAACTGCTGTTGCCAAACTGATGTGCTCTGAATTTATCACTGTTTTTTACTACATATTGCCTTTTTCCATCAGCCATATAATTAGTTTCTCTAGGCTAATTTAAACAGAAAATAGGTGGCATGTCAAACATGTAGTCCAACTTTTCTGACTTCAACTAGCTAAACATTAGCATAAACTTAATCTTAGCTGGTTCAGGAAGTTCTTCGTAGCTCCACAGGGAGACCAATATCTCCAGAGGACAATCAGTGCTGTTGTGCAAGTAGATTTTCTTAGGGGGAGCCGAAAGCATATTCCTGACACAAAGGGTCCCTGTCCAGTATTATATCTTTTCACAAGGAGGGGAGGTCAACTACTGGAAGAAGAAAATCTGCCAATTTTTTAAAAATATAGACAAAAATATGTATTTTCTTCTGGCTGAACTCTTGGAAATCCTTAATGTCTTTTGGCTAAGAAGTTTTGAAAGAATATTTTGCTAAAGACAGCTCGAAATTCAGTCTAAAACAGCTTAAGTGGTTAATGTTGAATTTTCTGAGCTACTGAAAATAGTTTTACAGCAGGGAAATTGCTGCACAAACTTGATGATAGTGGGTACTATTGGTGGTTGATAATGTAAATTCTTTTAGCTACGTAGAAATTATTTCTGTGGTTTATAGACGTGGATACTCTTATTGTGCAGATACAGCTCTAATGTGATGGAATCTCTGAGTTTCTGGCCTCTGTCATGCCTTGTGATAGTCTTGGTAAATAGTCCACTGATCAGTGGTGTTTTTGTTGGACATGATTTCATGGATAGCGTACATTTTACTGTACTACAGAGGCCGCTCAGTGGGAGTCTGCAGCTTAATTAGTTTCCCTACCTTGATCAGAAATCAAGGTTAGATGCAGTTAGCCTAACTTAGACATCTAACTTCTTCCTATATTTTATGAATCTGATGAAGTAGCTCTCCCAAAGTAACAGTGTCACTTGCTGTTGTAGTCAACAGAAGAGGACAAGTGACTTTGAAGGTTTCCAGAAAAGAGTCTGTCTAAGTGGTCTGACCCTTTCTCTCTGCAGCCCTTCAAAGACACCTGTATTTCTCCTTCTGACTGTAAAGGGAATTTAAGCACTTAACTCAGTGTCACTATGTGCCTAAAATTTAGGTGCCAAGTGAGTGCTCAAATGAAGCCAATACAATTCTGTTTCAGATTTATGGGGCTTAACACTGTATGAATGCCTATATATGCACAAATATATGTACACATATATATTTACGTGTGCCTTTATCCAAGTTGGCATGCTTCTTTTGAGATCTTTTTATTTATAGTAAAAGTTTATGTGGAAACCTGCCAAGTAATACTGGTTTTGTATTTCTGATTTCCATTTTGACACAGTTCACAAATGCTATGCCTCCCAGAAGCACTGGCTCTTTTACCTCTTATTAAGTTCACCAATCCGGCCTCACTGTGTCTGGTTTGCATTCTTTGCATTTAGCCATCAGAAATTTACTGCCAAAAAGTAACACATTTCAAACTGCACAAGTTACAGAAGCAACAGTAGATGATTCATTGGTTGAGCTTTAACTTGAGTACTCAGCAAGAAAACACTGTGCACAGAACTTTGCGGTAAGGGCAGTAGATGCAATGTTTTCCTTTTGTGCATAATTACTTATTGTAAATTGTAGCTTTTAAGTCTTGATTGCACTGTAAAAAGCTGTGTCTCCACCATTGTCCATGTACTGTAAAGATGTACTGTAAAATCCACACTTTATATTTAAAACACCCCCTTTGCCTGCCAGTGAACAGGAGCCAAGAATAATAGTTGTGAATATTTCATAAAGCCAAATGTTTTGTGCACAACTTTTTCTGAAATTAAACTGCTACCTAAAGTGGGTAGCAAATATTAGTTCTAGCCAGCTATGGAAGAAAAACGAACTTGATTTCATTTTTTAAGCTCACCATAACACTTTAAATGGTTCCTTCTGTCATTTGGGATGGAAAAAAAACATTTTAAGCTAGTGTATATTTATTCCAAAGCACTAAAAAGAATCAAAACTTATGAAAAAAATAAAGAGAAGCTGTTCACAAAATATAAACATGCAGTATATATTTCACATGTTTTTCTGTTGAGACCCAAACCTGAATCCCTCTGGCTAATTTTGGTAATTAAATATCCCATGACATTCTTCATCTGATAGTGTCAGCCTTGTGTAGTCTGGCAGAAACCTAAATGTTGAACTCTTCCTAGTGTAAGAAGACACATCTTAAACTTTGCTTTGGTTCCCAGTTTATCCAAGAACTAACTACATGTTTGGTTTTAAAGGAAATAAATGGACCTATTGAAACTGATGGGCCGTGAGAGCTACACACCAGACAAATGACCAGATCTGACTCTGACTGCAGCTGTGCAACTTGACAGAAGGTAATGGCATTGCTGAGATATAACTGAGGGCAGAATTTGGCCCTGGTCCCATGTCTGTCATATCTTACCAATACGAAGCTGAATGTTAAAAGTTTCGTACAAGGATCTCCATGCAGAGCTGTGATGATTAATGGTACGTAGATGCAGAAATTCCTGTGGGCCACAACTGAAAATTCATTCCTCTAGTTTGATGGCTGTTCATTTTAATATAGAACTTTGATACCACATTGTGCCGACAACTGTGGAATAGTCTGGCTACTTATATTTATCACTTAAAACCTCTGGAGGCTTGTGAAACTATTATGGAACCTAGGCATTGCGCACTACTTGCAAGTCCAAAGTACCCAGCAGCTTAAAGTTGCTGTTTACTCCTTCCCTTGAATTTTGACAAGTCCTGGGAGATACTGTTTAAGCTTCTGTAGACAGTATTAGTAAATTTGAAGGGAAGGTAACAAAGGATAGTTCTGTTTATGTACATACTGGTACAACCATGGCAGACAATAACAATTTATTTTGGTAACTTATGCAACAACATAACTGTGACCAATTATATAAGCAAGGGTAAAACCCAACTAGTTCTGTTTCTCATATGGGATGTTTTACCAGAGAAAGCACAACATTATGCTGATGGGACATTGAAATCTCTTCCAGACACTATGAGCTGCTAATTTTCTGTCGTAACATCCTCAAATGCTTTCTTTCAGATTGGGCTGGAAGCAACTAGGGTATGAGCTGGAAATATTAATGAGATGAAGGTTATTTTTAGTTGCCTTTACCCCCCATTTTTTACATGTAAAATATTTAATTTAAAATTCTGAGATGCATTTCTCCAGTGCAGGATGTTCACTTGGTATAAAGAAGACCTGAGTTTTGCTTAGCCTGCCCTATTGAGTGGTCCAGCTTAAGTGGCAGAGTGGTGATTTCAAGAAATTTCATCTTTGACCTTTGAACTCATAACATTTATAATCCCGCTGGTGACTCAGCTACATGTGGACTGTCAGCACAGCGAGAGCAAAGGGGAGGGAAGGATGCCAACTACTTGGAGACTGCACCATGAGCTTGGCACAGACATTGCCTGCATCTCTTGCTCCAACAGGTTTTTTTTTCTAGACCATGGGGTGCATTATAAAGATAACACAAAGTGCTGTGGAGTGTCTCTTCTGGTCACCTCCATCTTCTGCTACTGCAGAGAAGATGGAAAAGGGGAAGGAGGAAGAAAGAGGCATTTTCAGATGCAATCCTCATCTAGATGCCTGGTACAGATCCCAGGAGTGGACGCACTAGGCAAAAGCAAACCATGATCTGTACCGATGCAGCTTAGCAGCAGGAAGCTGCTCTGGTGCATTTTGCAAGCTGTTGGGCTTTTTGTCTGTGCTGTGCATGTTCACCAACAAAAGCACAAAGTGCTGAGCTCAGGTGCAGACCAGCCTCTCCAATCTCTGGCCCAGTGTCTGTTCTTGAATGGAGGTGTTAGAGAAGTGAATATGGTTGAAGTGGAGAAGGCTCTCATGTTCCCATAAAATCCAGAGCTTCCCAGTCAACACTAGAAAAGAAGTGAAGTTGCAAAACATGATGGCAGGAGTGCAATCCAAGTGAAAAATTGGTGCAAGGCTGCCAGCTGAATTGGACTCTTCAGCTTTGTGAGCCAGTTTCTGTTCTCAGAGGGTGCAAATATGGATCAGCTCTCCTGACTCCAATGAAGTATTTCAGGATTTATATCTTCTGAGTCAGGCTGAATTTGGCCATCTCTTGTGCAGACTGAAGTTCTACTGTCACTCCACAGACTCCAGTATTTTTAGCAGCAGTTGTCACATCTAATCAAACACAAAATTTAGCAGGATGAAGTGAGAAAAGTGCGTGGTTCAGGAGATTTAAAGCCAAAATTCCAAACATTTTATCCAATCTCTATACTGACAGCTAAGTAAAGAAATTTGTATATGTATATATATATTTGAGAGTTATTTATTGATACTTGTGTTCTGTTACCAACGTTCCACTTCTGAATTTTCTAGTAGACACCTACTGTCCTGAGACTAGTGCATTAGAAACAAACAAACAAACCCTCAACAATGATATGTTATCTTTAAAGTGAACCATTTACATTGTTAATTCAAAGACTAACCACATTCATTTGCAAGAGAGCAGAGACAATATTATGTAGTATATTTTCCAATGCAAATTCCAAGTTATGAATACTCATAAGTGTTTAAAAAGAAACTAAGGCCCAAGAGCTGATCATATAAATTAGCTGATAAAAGAGTTAGAAAAAGAGATAACAATAGTAATTCATAAACAGAATCATGTGTACACATAGGGAAACAAATTTGGTTCAGTAGGCTATTCCATATTGTCTATTCATTACTGATTATTCACTCATCTTTATCTTTTAATCCCCCGTATCAAATATTTTCAACTCATCATCAACTATGGAGATTGGCTGACATATGGTTGCCTAGTCCAATCTGGCATGAGGCAACATCACAGCTGGAGGCATTTCATGGAAAAAATGACCTATCCGGAGTGTATTGTCAGTTATTCAAATGATATAAAGTCAGTAATCTTGAAGAACTGATTTTGAGGCATTGGTGTATTATTTTTCCACGGTTTTAGGGAAAAGGCTTGGAATAAAGTAGGAGGTATCAAAGAACTGAATTAACTGAGAAGCCTGAATTCTCAGTGGCCATCTTGAAAAACGCAATAAGTACAGACTTCTGTACTTGTTAATTTACTGAGGGACTGTTTGGAATTTTTTCTTGAAAGTTTGCTTACAGTTGTGAGACTGATAAAATTTTACATCTCTGTTTTGAAGAAGCACGTGGGAGTGCCAAGTGGGACCATGATCTCCTCATCCTTTTGTTCTTTGAGAAAAAGCTCAAGTTTTGCAGTTCCTAAAGCAATGAGACAAATACCTGTGAGAGGAGGCTGAAAGTGAAACTGGTGTGAGGTTTCAAATTACGAGTTAATTCTTTATGAACTAATTGTAGTTGGAGACACTCAGGAAGGAAAATGTTGGAGTTTTGCCTAATTTTTTCTTGGGATGCTTCAGAGATCTCAAGGTTTGTGGTGACTTCTTATGCATCTTTCTAAAGTGGCTGTATATGTGTAGTTGCAGCTTTTCTGTGCATACCACCCCCACCCTTACATGGTCCCGCTGGTATTTCTAACCGAGGTTGTACAGCCTGACTCACTCCACGCATGTTAAAAAGAGTCATGCTGCTGATTTCAGTGCCTTTTTGAGAAGACTTGAGGAACCAAATGAAGTCTGTCTTTTCTCCTTTTTGTTTTGTACTGGTGCCCAAATGGCAGAAATGTGCAACAAAATAGTCCATTTGGCTTCACATTTTCTGAGTTTAAATGAGGTGGGTGAGCATGCTTTAGTGTGTGTTTGAATATCAACAACTTGCAAACAGTCAGTCTCTGTAGGAAAAAAGCCTCAGCAGAAGGAAAATCTTTTGCTCTAAATTTTTACCTGATAGTTCATTTTTTTGGTTAATCTTTTAAACATCATGGAAAGAATAAAGTTTACTGGTAGTAGGGCAAGGGACTGCTTCAGCAGTACCTTATTTCCACCGTAAATCTAATATGGGAGAAAAAAGCATGGAGAAGCATGGGTGAAACATGGCATGTACGTTATTAGAGAAATGCAGGTTCTGAGAAAAATAACTTCCAAGAGGATTTATTTGGCTATGTGTCATGCTGGGGAATATTTCTCTGCTTCAAGCGAGACAGATCTCTGTGAGGAGAGCAGGGACTGACACAATGGTCCCAATGACAAATCACTTGGTGACAGAGCAGAAGGGGCTCGGCCATTCTTGCACCCGTTTTCTACACTGAGGAACAAGCTACCAGCCTCCGGGAGAGCCTCAGACCATCTTGGGGTGAATTCAGTGATTCAGGAACATGCTGATGTGTAGGCTGTGTTTTCCCATTCCTTCACTTGGTACTTGTATGGGTTTCTGCTATGAAAGCCCACAGATGTTGACATGAAGCACATCTGTGTACAATGTCCCTTCCCACGTATCTTGCACCTCCTTTCCTGAAGGACATACATAGTGTCCTCTAAGAGTGGCTGACGTGTCCAAGGTCATAGCTCACCTGCTCCTCTCTTCTTCCACCTGGGCACCCTGTTTTTGTCCGACTCCAGGGATGAGCCTCCTGGGGCTTGCTTCCCTCTCTTCCCTCTCCTTTACCTCCACTGTTTTCCAAAGCACAGTTCCACACTGTCTTTGGCTGTCACTTGCTGTCCTAGTGCTCCAGCAGCAGTTGCCATTTTTCTAGCTTTAAATATACTTTTGGATGAGGTGCCTTTCAAATCCCACCTCACTGGGATTTCCACAGAGACCCTGCTCTTTTTCTACCCTGTCTTCCTACGGCATTTCTAACAAGATCATTGTTAATATATTGGGTAATTAATTTTCCATTCATATTTCAAGTTGTCTTCCCCCCATATATCATTCATAGCAAGTCTGTCAGATTTCTTTGGATGTCCTGTTACCTGAGATCAGTGTTCTACAGCATGGCCTGTAATGCATGAAATCGGAGCAAGCTGAATGCTTATGTCGTGTGCTATGGCTAATCATTCTCAAATGCTATCATCAGTTATCTTGGAGGAGTTAAAAAAAGAAAAAGACCCAAGCAGCCTGTGGCTGATTTACTCTTCAAAATCAGGAGAGACTTTGCAGTGATTAAAGAGCCATTTCCTGACTACATATTGATATGAGTTGCTTCCAAGTCAAATATGAGGGAGACTGACAGGCATTCAGTCTTGGTCTGATTGGCAGGTCGCAGCCCCATGAACAGCGATCTGTTTTCTGCTCTTGTTTAAAGGCATTCTAGGGTGGTCTGTATTTAATATGTAGCCATCTCAAGTAATGGTCCTGGTATTTTCTATTGTAATTGACAAAATTGCACACTTTAATTTCCAGCGTCCATAAGGACAGGTGGAAAGTTTTATTCAGAAACTGAAGGCTTCGTGTTGTTTTCCAATAGCTTCCAGAAGCCAGTCACTTTGGGAGCAATTCTACGTTCCGAGAAATGCCAGAAAAAAATGTGTGCTGAAAAATTTCTCCAGTATTACCGCAGACCGCGGAGTCCTTTTTAACATAAATCAGTAAGGCGAAGCATCGCAAGCATGAGCAATAATGGTGTTGTGGGACACTGATCTTTGAAATCTGGAAAGCACCTTATAAGTTCCTGATCAGCACAGGGGCTAAAACAGGGGATGAATGTTCGGGAAAAGGGGGTTTGGTCCAAGTAATTCTTGTGGGCTATTGGATAGTCATGGCTTGGCCATTTCACTCCTGCATGGATCAAGTTTCTTCATCTGTGAAATGGAGTCTGTGATAGTCACCTCCTTCATAAAGGATTTCAGGATCTTCTTCAGGTTTATGAAAGATATCCTGCAACATGGTGCCCAAAGTCACAGGAAACGAGACTCGGTGATTCAGGACTCCCTTCCAGTTCTGCATTCCTGAGGATGTAGAAAGGTCTGTGTGAACTCAATGTTTTTATTAAGGATGGCCTGGATTATGAGTTTACAATAGATAATCATGTACAAATGGTCTTCCATTTTTAGATTCCCCTCCCTTCAGAGGCTGCCTCACTGCACTGACATAGTTTTCCCTGTAACTTACAGAGTGGCTTTCAGCAGAGACAGAGTATTTGCAGCTCTGGGAGACTTAGTGCTGAAACCTCCTCAGTTGCAATTGTTCGCACAGTTCTGTGCTTTCCTCAGAAATCAAGTCACTCCTACTCCCATTCCTGTATCCTATATCTTTTCCCTTCGGAGATCTCAAGCCTATCCTAACAAATCACTAAATTCGCAAAAACACCCACCCGCTTAGGCAGAACAGCATAAGAGATTAGGGTTTATTTATTTATTTATTTATTTATTTATTTATTTATTTTCCCCGTCTCTCATCTTGTCCAGATCTGATACCAGAGATAAAAAGGAATTTTGCTGTGCAGATCATCCTCTTTCAGTTATTTACATTTTGTTTTATTGCTAACAGCTAATCAATTCAAATGAAAACAAATATTTCTCCAACCTCAAATGCGAATATTTTGTGTGTGATCTTTTATATGAATGATAGCTGATAACTATAATCCCAGGCAAACGAAAGTTTGCTGCAAAAATCTAAATATGTACAAAGACACGAAAGAGAAAAGGGATGAAGGATTCAGGAAAAAAAAAAAAGGGCTTCAGGGAGTAATTGTGCTATTTGCAAAACAAAATCGCTGTTTCTGTAAATGATTATTTAATTGTTGATATGAATTTAGCCTGGTGATAAAATTTTTTCCTGGCTCTGACAGACGTTCTCTAGAGGAAAGAAATAAATCTGGTGAGGTTGAATTATGCGCAATTGGATCACTGATTTACTCCAACATTGGTTGGATGTCATTGTACTTTTTGTTGTACTTCTATATATGAAAACACAACTTGAAAAGTATTAAAACTTATCAAATCTGACATCCTCCAACACTAACATAAAAGGCAATTCCAAACTGTGAGACACACCTCTTAAATGCCTTGCTATTCTTACGGAGGCTGAAAAATGTGCTCTTGTCTCAGAAAAGGTTTTTTTCTACCTACAATAACGAAACTATGTCACAAACTGATTGTAGGACAAAACCTGAAACATACTGTAGTCAGTGGACAAGAGTAATCAGAGCTATCATACAGGAAGAAGTTAATGTTGACTGTTTTTATACGTTTGTGGAAATACCAAATTCTGAAGTTATTAATAGGCCAACTGCAGAACACCAACCTTTGGTTGAATAGTCTGGTTGTATGAACCACAACACCTGTATATTTAGGAAGCACCGATGCAGCACTGAGTGCCTCTGAGCTCCAGTATGTAAGTTGAAGTCAAAGAGACTAAATCTTTTATTAGAGGATTGGAGTTTTCAAATAGGAAGTATTTTTCACATTCAACGAGGAGATGTAGAGCCACAAAGTGTTAGTTTACCCAGCTCAGAGTTGTGACGAAGGTGAGCATGGAGGTAAGGAGCACGTTCCCATATTGCCTGGAGTCTGAGGCAGAAATCCCTCTGGTTTCAGTATGATACGACTTCGCCCAGATCTTATTTTATTTTCCTCTTCTCCATCCGAGCCATGAAGGATTTCTTCCTCATTTGGTTCAGCAGATGTTGCTTGCCTTATGCAAGAAGATGTTGTCTTAAAAAAAATTCAGAGGAAAGTTCATCCTGTATCTTATTACTGCCATTATTTGTTTTGAACAAGGTCCAAGATTATAAGGCGCATGGACAATCAGGCTATGGATAAAATGATTAGGATAGGGCTGACTCAGACCTGTTAGTCTGGCAAGGACTCAGCAGTGTATATTCCAGAAAGTGAACTCCCTAGGAGTAATTTGCCTTATCAGAAGCTTTTAAATTCTGTATTGGATGATAGTGGATTGAAATAATCCTGCTTGAACCAACGATATGTTTTTTCCCATTTTTTTGTATCTCCAGAGATGAGAACTGTAGTCATAGCTACACATAATGCTTTTTATTTCTATCCTATCTTATATTCAAATTCTACACTTCTCTTGCTAGAGGAACTGAATCAACAATTCACATTTATCTAACTGTGTGAGCCCCAGAGAAAATCTATCACTGTTGTTCTGAATTCCCCTGCATGATGATGCGTGAAAAGATGCAACAGTTCGATTTTCTTAGTTGGTTGTCATTAAATTTTTTTCAGTTCTTTGCTTTGACTTTCGGTACAGGAAAAGAGACAAACTGAAGTTAAATTTTGTAAGAATAACACAAATTTGGCTGCATGAACTGAGCACATAATATATGCCGGTATATATAGAATATTAACCCAGTAAAGAACAGCTCATTTTTTTGAGGATTCATTTCAATAGGTTAATAAAAGTTGGAGACAGTGTGCAAAAACACAAATGCATATCAAAAGAACTTACTTAATTTGTGTTTGGTGAAAGGGAGCTTTTGAGTTATGAAAAATCAAAAGGGAAACTGAAAAAGCAAGGCTGAATAGGGCTACATTAATATCTGTGTCTGCCTTATCTGAGCTGCATCCAGGAATGCTTTTATTTTTCTTCTTACTTTTTTTTGTCATTGTTGTTTTTTGTTTATGTTTTTGTTTTTAACTCTGATATTTCTCCACCATGAGAGTAAAAATTTAAAAACAAAAAACAAAACAAAACAACAAACCTACCCAACAAAACAAAAAAAAAAAAACCCACAAAAAAACCCAACAAAAACTTAACATGTTTTGTCTCCAGATGATTTAACACTGAGATAGATATCATGAATGGAAACAAATAATAAAACATTATATTGATTTAATTTACAGTTACATTCAGTTTTTCCTTGAGTTGCTCAGAAAAATGTAGGCAAGGAATATTTTGCCTAAAAACAGTTTCTAAAGAGAAAAGTTTTTAAAAAAATCACTCTGATGAAAATAGTCTCTGTTACTTCAATGATGCGGACATTTCATCATGTTTTTAACTGGCATTTTTGCTGAAGCTGTTTTGAAACAATTATCTATATTTATTCTGAGAATAAATTTCTCTTTAATCTTAAAAAATAACTTTAAGGATTGCAGAATATCAAAGAATATATCTATTAAGTATTCAGTGAATAAAAAATGCTCAATATTAAGAAAAACAAATTAGAACAATAATCTTAAATCTGCATTGAAAAAATGAATTTATCCTTGACTTTCAAAAGGATGCAAACATAAACTGTGAGTTTTAAATGAAATTACTGTCCTATTCATAAGTATCTGCAATACTATTTTTTTAAGGGAAAAAATAATGTTGACAGTAGAAAAAAAAAACAACAAAACAACCCGTTCTTGATTATTTAATGTGCACTGAATGAATAAAATGTAAGGAAGTATGTGGGGCTCATACGTTAATGGGAATTACATACATCCTTATCAGAATATTGCGGTGAAAGAAGTAGAGCCATATTCTCTCTTTCTTTGCCCTGAGGATTTTCTGCTCAAAACCAGGTGTATATTGAAACGAAACACTTGAGCAAAAACGGTATCTGAGTTTCAAGGAGTGCTCTGCATGAGGAAGGTCTGCTCAGAGTGGGAAATCATCTCCCTTTGTGTTCTGAGCAGAGGAACCACTGGATGTTGCAGACCCACCTCTCTGGGCATCTCTCGGCATGTCCCATGAAGCATCCTCCTCTGTGCTATATCCAGCACACTGGCACTGCCCGTCATCTCACAGGAAAGCCAAGCAATGAGCTTTCTGCTATAGAAGAGCTCTACTATGACGAAAAACAAACAAACAAACAAACCAAACCAAACCAAACCAAACAAAAAGAACAACAAAAAAAATCCACCAAAAAAACAAACAGAAAAAACAAGCCCAAACAAAACAAACAAACAAAAAACCTCAAACCAAAACAAAAAACAGTGGCAGAGAACAGGTTCAGCAAGCTAGAGCCGAAAGCGGTCAAAAGGATTTTGGGGCTCTTTACAGTTTTATTGTCTGATATAATATGGACATTTCAGTGTACTTGAGAATTCCTGTTGCTGTAGAAAGGTCTAAAGCTTTTCTCTTAAAGCAGACCCAGCACAACCTTGAGCACATGCTTGAACATGAAATAAAAAGAATAAGTGGAGAAAGGCTGAGAGATTTGGGATTGTTCAGTTTGGAGAAGAGCAGGCTCGGGGCAATCTTATCAATGTGTATAAATACCTGATAGGAGGAATAGTGAGAAGTGGAGCCAGTTCTCAGCCATGTCCAATGAGAGGATGATGGAGCACAAATTGAAACACAAGAAACTCTGCTTAAACAGATGAAAACAATTTTTTATTTTGAAGGTCATCAAACACTGGAATAGGTTGACCAGCATGACATGGGAGTCTTCACCCTTGGAGATATTCACAAGACATGTAGACATGGTTCTGGGCAACCTGGTCTAGCTTATCCTGTTTTGAGCAGGGAGGTTGGACTAGATGGTCTCCAAAGATCCCTTCCAAACACAGCCGTTCTGTGAGTCTGTGATTCTGTGAAATATTGGAAGACTGTGTTTCAGTGGAAATTTCCCCAAAACATCCAGTCATAAAAAAACAAACAAAAAAATGAATGTGAAGCACCTTGAGTTTAACAAATCAGTCATTACCAAACTTTGCTTTTCCAAAAAATTAATCTATAAACAGGCTTTGTTATGGTCACTTTTCTTCCTCTCTTTGTCCCTTTCACATTTTGACAGTCAAAGCTTTACTTGGCAGCCAACAATCTTTGGCAAACACTATTATATCTACACTCTGGCCCATAGACGGCTTGTGTTGCAGAGGTGTGAAATTCATCTTTAAATCTTCATCTTTAAATCAGCCAGTGTAATCAGCTGAAGCATCTTCAATAAGCATTGTTTTAGGGGATCTGCACACCATTGATAACCTCAAGCCATTCCATTTAGATGTAGGGTTGAAGACCTACTGCATCTCCTGTTCTTTCCCTCCTCTCCAGTTCTTAACTCACAGAAAACTGCTTACGAGGTCAGAATAAAAGCAGAAGTTCAGAGGGTTTTCATGTCGTTGAAGTGAGCTACCACTTAGCTGAAGTGAACTGTAATTTTTCTTCCAGTGTGACAGTGACAAATGATGTTTAAAACATTAAAAGTGCTTTGTAGTAGGTTATTCAGAATGCAAGTTTAGTGCTGATTGATTTGATTTTCCTCGGGTTGCATTGTGCCTACAGTAAGAGCACTTCAGGAAGACATCTATCTCTTTGCCACCACATAGGAGCAGTCAATCTAAATAAAGCTTATGAACATGGATTGATCTTAAGAATGAGGATCTTTCACAATGTCGTTTTGTCTGTGAGAATACTGAGAAAACTTTTGATAAAAATGAAACAGTAAATTACATTACCTCAGTAATTAACTTACCTCATAATTACCTCATAATTAACTTACTTTTACCTACATTCTTCAGGTTTTCGTTTCCTTGGGCTTTGTGGCTTTCTCTCAGGTACGTACCTCAACTCGTTCTTTCTCTACTGTTCACACTTAGAAAGCTTGAGGGGAAAGAAAGATTACTTTTGCTTCATTTCACTGCCCTGTTAACAATCTGTGAGGAGTACACAGTCACGTGCAGTGCTGCTGAAAGAAATATTCAGAGCTCTTCAAGGCGCAGTCATCTAATTACCCATGTACCTACTACAGGACTTAACTGCCCCGTACTGATTTATCCATGGGTCTCAAAGCTGTGCTGGACAGACCACCTCTGAGGGGTGAAATAGAGGTTCAGCCTTTCTGGCTGTTCCTACTTAGCACCACAAGCAGGACAGCTAATGAATGCCAAATGTGGTGTTGTGGAATTAGTCTACTAGGATCTAGCTGAAGACTGCCAATTTGTCTCACACAGGCCAGCAAGTAGCCAGATAACAATCTTAGGTAGTAACTTTTGGGTAAAATACTGGCCACTTCAAAGGCAGTAAGATTTGTGGCCATTGACACTGGGACTGTGATTTCTCCCCTGGTTGCAGATGACTAGTTCAGATCTTAGCCGCTTGTTGATGGATTTAAACTATCTTCTGAGTCACCTAGACTTTGCTCCTCCTTGTGTTCACTCCCCTCACCTCACTCCTGTAGTTTGTCTTCGGCTTTGGTCACCAACCACAAGATTTATATATAAAAAGCACTAATCTCTTTCCTATCTTTCCTCTTCTCAGTGAAAGCTGTTTTTACTCAAGCTGTTGTTGGTGCTCTGGATGACATTGTGCAGCACACGGGGAGAGCTGGTGGGGGGGGGGAGCGCCGCGGGGAGGCCAGGCTGTCGCAGAGGTTAAGAAAACAGCTTCCACAGAGCACGCAGCCTCCACCTTCCCATCGTCTTCTCTGTCATTGTGTGTGCATGGATCTGTGGAAGAATGTGTGTACTTGGAGAACATTATTATTATTAATTTTTTTTACTTTCCTGCTCAGTCTTTTACACGTGCCCTCAGGCAGATATGTTACAGTACTCCGAAGGTTTTTTCTTTTATCTATTTATTTATTTTTTATTTTTAAATGCAGATTCTACACTTGCAGGTTCCTTCACATACAAATATCTAAATTAACACTATCTGAAATAGGAAGCTGTATGAAGTTTAAATTACTGTAGTACTCATGAGGACCTATGCCGTTAGTGTTATTGTTCTCCATTTCATTTAAAAAGTGAGGAAAACACAATTCAAATGTCTGCAGACTCAGCCTAATAAAAGTGATAGATTAGATGTCAAACCACTCCACTCCCACCCAGCCCCTCCTTTCTCCAATCTTTCCTTCTGTTGTTCAAAAAGAAGTCATGCAATAGCTTCCTTGCTGCTGTTGGCTTTTGGAAATAGCCAGCTGATTCTGGTAGCTCAGGGATTAGTCTATTTTGCTTGCACTCAGTGGGCGATGCTGTGTGAAAACCTGCCCTGCCTTAATAATTTAGCTCTTTATGCTTCGCTGGAGTTTGCGAGCCCACCTTGGCTGCAGATCAGATTTGAGATTAAGCTCTATGTTCTACCAGATGTCTGAACAGCTCAGTGGTTCACAAACCCAGAGCTTCCAGGATGTTTCTGCAATTATGTGAAGGTGGCTTTGCAGAATGAGCTGATGAAAGGAATCCAAGATGGAGATATTGCAGGCTGGTATTTTGCACCAGAAAACAGATTAAGTCCACGTTGAACTCTGCTGCTTTTAAGTACCCTAGGAATTCAAAAATAATTACAAATACTATAAAAGGAAATGGTCCAAAAACTTGAAATATCAATGGAGTTAAAGGTTCTAACTGCATTGCATACTAAAATTAATAAGTCAAGTGTCTGCCTCAGGAGTCACTCATAGCGAGTAGATGGCACTGAGGAACATTTCCAGTCACTGGGACTGGACTTTCTGTGTGTTTGAAGTGTCAGAAGAACCCCTGGCATGGTTTGGGCTGGGGTCAGGCAGCACTGCACACGGTGCAGAGTTCCTGTGAACCATCTGGGAGTTTGCACAAGCCTTTCCCAACAAACAGTTTGCATATGACCAACATATTTAAAAGGGTAAAAGAGCTTAGTGATATAGATGCAGGCTGTTCCCTGCCAGCTGGCTGCAGCACCAGAGAATGGCACTGGGCAGATTTAATTTATTAATATCGACATAGCCAAAGAGGCCCAGAGGAATTTTGCCATGAACTTGAAAGGAACCAGCACTTGGCTGGTGTTGTGCAAGCATCACTTCCAATCTGGGGTTCTCAAAGCACTTTACTGAAGGGACTAAGAGCTAGTCTCAGTTTACACAGAGAGAATTAGGTTTGGAGAGGCTGAATGGCTCAAATGGCTCAAAACCTGTGACGGTTTCTTCTGTGGCAAAGAAAGGAAGAGATTCCTGTACCAGCTTAACTTCAGGTCTTATTATCATACTCACTCTAAGCTTTCTCCTTGATGTGAAACCTTCGCTTTCATGGTTTAGCCCTCAATCAAGCTGTTCTTCCTTTCTATGTCTATGAACCGCGTCTCATCTTTTTAAGTTTAAAGTCTTTCTGAATTTAAATGTGGGAGAGCACCCTTTTCCTGCATATTGGCCAGATTGTGACTTACCATGCTATACCATCTGTATTTTCTTTATGTGAAAATGTAATGTAAAAATTATTTTAGCAAAATTTGGAAGAACCTACTGTTGCTGTTATTTAGTAAGCCAAAGAAATAAGAGAGATCAGCAAAATTGAAAATGTCACCCCTGCAGTTTTTGACACAGCAAGCCCTTTTCTTTTTTCTTCTTTTTCTTTTTTAATTTTTTTTTGAGTCTGTGCTGCATTTTTTATTTTTAATGTAAAATAGGCATCAACAGTTCATCTGTCCTGACTCGTAACTGCTTCTTTAGCCAAAAGGCATCTCCTCCACATTATTTATCTCTCCTCCTGGGACACCTGTGATCCGAGCTGCCATGATGGTTTGGAAATGCTGAGTCAGTACCCTTGTCCTTTTCAATTGCCACTGTCTTTATCAGTTTCTGGTTTTAGAGCTGGGTGGAGTCCATCTCTAACAAAATCGCCAAGTTCCCTCTGTGAGAAAAAAGGGGAAATATAAGGAAAGCAAAATATGTAGAAACTGTAACATCTCAGTGCATCATAAATGGAACAATGAGAAGAGATGCAATGGATTTTCAAAAATAAAAAGGCCCATCAAGCAAGGCAGTGTACGCTGTTTCCTAAGTGTGTCCTGGGAGCCTGTGGGCACCACTGATGCTCTGCCTAGAGGCAGGGTGGAACAGGGTAGTTGGTGCCTGTCGCTTCCAGAACCTCTGTTTCGGAGAAATGCATGTCTATGGTGGTTATTTCATCCTCTCCATCAAAACCAACCAACCAAACAAACAAATAACCCCAACAAACAAACAAACACCCCCCCCCCCCCATGAAGATAAAAAAGAGTGTCATGGTTTAACCCTGATGGGCAGCTAAGCCCCACACAGCCACTGACTCATCATGCTCCCTCCCAAACCTCCAGCAGTGGGAAGAGGAAAAGATTGGAAGGGTAAAGGTGAGAAAAATTTTGAGTTGAGTTAATAGGTGAAGCGAAAGCTATGTGCAAAAGCAAAGCAAAACAAGTTACTTCCTATTGGTAGATAGGTGTTCTGCCATCTCCAGGAAAGCAGAGCTCCGTCACGTGTGATAGTTACTTGGGAAGCTAAACGCCATCACTCTGAACATCCATCCTTTCCTCATTCTTCCCTCATGTTTTTATTGCTGAGCATGACATCATATGGTATGGAATAACCTTTTGGTGACTTGGGATCAGATGTCCCAGATGTTTCCCCTCCCAACTTCTTGTTCACCCCCAGCCTACTAGCTGATGGGGCAGCAAGAGGAACAAAAGCAGCCTTGGTGTTGTCTAAGCACTTTTCAGGAATAACCAAAACATCCCTATGTTTTCAAGACTGCTTTCATCACAACTCTAAAACACAACACTATAGAATCTACTATGGAGAAAATTAACTCTACTCCAGCCAAAAAAAGAGTAAAATGAGGGAGATGAAGAAGGCAGAGAATGAGAAACAACAATGAGAGATAGAGAAAATACTGGAAGGTAAGCTTATGGGTCAATAAGATGTACACCAAACTCCCAAATGAGACAAATTCAAGTTTGAATCTAAGACCTGTATTAGCATTTATATGTGTGAATCTATCTGTATGTGCATTAGACATCTTGGTACTTACTGTGGTCAGTGGAGTCAGTACTGTCAGCAGAGCTGGTAGAGTGACCCAACTGAATGGTCAGCAGTGGTTTTACTCAGTTACCCAAGGGATCATTTTGAGATGTTTCAGAGCATCCAAGACACACAGATGCAACTAGCAGATGTGATACAGAGCCTGTAGGAGATCCCCTACAGAGCCTGTAGGGGATTTCTCTCTTTCTGGAGTGACAGCTCAAGAACAAAACACGATAACTTAAGACATGCTAAATGTTACTGAACGGCTGTTGTTTGTGATGCTAATAAGACCAAAATGTTTAACGCTTTTTATGCAACTTACAGGCATGGTCAACACTCTGGAAAGCACAATTTGAACTAGAAATAATGTTCATAAATTGGAAATAAAAAGTTGAAGAAAAGATAAAATCCCCATTTTATTTAATAGGAACACATGAGCTTAATTCAGAATAGTCAGTTGGGTAGATATCAAATAGAGTACCCTTGGATAGATAGAACTTTCATAGTAAAATAAATTTTGGTGGCTATGGAAATTGGAGTGTCTCTCCAGCTGCACATAAGTTAATGTGGTGCTGTTGTGAAATCATCATGCTGGAAAATACAAGCGAAAGGCTGCAGGGGAGATGAAATAGTTCATTATTGACCAGACGCTGGCAGGAGCTCTGTATCCAGTTCAAGAGGGATATGGGCTGGTCAGAAAGAGTGTAAAAAGCAGAAACAAAAATCCTTCAAAGTCTAGGAAACACAGTTTATCAGGAGAGGTTGCATCATCTGGGATTGTTAGAGCAGAGAAGAGACAACCAAGGGGACATGAATTACACATAAGACTGACACAAGGAAGCATGGGAAAATTTGCCTTTTGTGCCAATGGTAAGCAGGAAAAGAATGAGGTTATGTTATAGAAAAAGATTGCTCTTACGTTTTTTTCCTGTTATGTAAAGAACAGTGAAAAAAACAAACCCAGGGTTATCACCGAGGTGTGCAGTCTCTGTTACTGGAACTATGAGAGAACAGAAATTGCCAGAAATAGAAAAGACACAGGTCCTCAGGGTAACCAAATGTCCTAGATGAATCAAGGGTTACTTCCATCACTGTAGTACTACCAACTACAGATACATCTTCATTCATAAGCCAGATTCTCAGATGACTAAACTGTCACAGCTCATGGAGTTAGGAGTTGAGGGGATTTTCAGTGACGGAGGCTATAGTTCAGGCTTGTCCCAGTGTGCAGCATTAGCAGAAAAATTGAGATCAAGATTAGCAATTCATAGTAATGAGGTTTTATGTTCTAAGACAAAATCTTGATCTCTAACAAGGAAGTTAATTATATTGAGGACAACACATGAAAAGTTTTCGTAACAGGAACAACAGATCATGTTCATTACAAACAAGATATATCAGACAGAAAGATATTTGCTATATAGAATCCATCTTCTAATCCTTCCAGGGCTGACCTTAAACTCTGCTGTCCCGTTCTATGCTCTAAAACCTTTATCCCTCAGACTGAGATCCAGTATGATCAGATATTAACACAAGTTGTTCTTCTCACATCCTTGTCCCACACCCTTGAACACCACAAAAAGTGTGTGGATGTGAAGGGACTGATGAGGCGGAAGATTGCTGGTAGGTTTTGCTCTTCAACTGTTGAAGCAATTGAAGAATTCCCATTTTACAGACCTTTTACCATCTTAAATCCCATTTTACAGATGGGTGTCAGTGCATGAAGTGCAGATATTCTGATCTCACAGGGAGTTTATTCTGAAAAAAAATAACTGAGTTTTAACAATGTAAGTATTTTGTATCCTTAACTTCATAAGTGAGATAAAATTAATGACTACAGCACCAGACTCAGACTCAGGAGAACTCTTTTCTACTCCTGCTTCTGTCATCAGGCATAAGACTTTGGGAAAATATCCCTGATTCCCTTGTCTAGTTCTAACTTTCCTTTTACAGAGATTAATACTGAAGTTCTGCACTTCTCTTCAGCTATGTATATTCTGTGAAAACGTGTGAAGGCACTCAAGCTCCTTGTAGGAAATCTGAATTAATATTTAACACAAAGTCCTGCTCACTAGCTTTTCTGTGACTTAACTACCAAGTTGTGGTGGGGTTTTTTTGTTGTTCTGGTTGGTTTTCTGTTGTTGTTGGTTCTGTTTCTTGTTTTTTGCTTGTTTGTTTGTTTGTTTTGTTTTTCAGTATCACTATAAATGTGATGTCAAAGCTTTGGAAGAAGATACAGTTCCTAGGCCCTAATCATCACATCTCAGTTTCTTTTTACAGTTCAGGTGAGGTAAAGAGGCTGTCAGTGGGATTTCAGAATTTTTTCTGACAGCAATCATGCAGACTGAATTTTATAAACAACCCTAGATGGAGAGTTTCTCAGTGGAAATAGGAGATATACTCATAGGACATGCTGTATTTTTAGTATTTTGAAACATGAAGTGATGCACTGAGCCTGAGTCCTTGCGGTCAGAGCAGAAGTCAGAGCAATACTGGCTCCGTCTGAGGCTACATTTACCGAAACTGAGGACCAAGCTGTGCCTCAGGCAGTTTGCAAATATGAGGAATGTTTCAAGGCTGTTTACCCTACTCTGCCATATGCAGGTATGGGGAATTGACACCTTTCACCACTGCAGTCCTTCCAAGGGCTTAAAATAAAAAAGCTTGTAACCCCTGTAGAGCACTGTGTTTCAAATTGGCTTGTGAGATTCGAGTTTTAAGAAAAGTTTTATGTATTTCAAACTGTCCAGCAGTTGCAGGCTGTTTTAAGGAAACAAACAGACAAACAAGCAACTCAGCAAATATCAAGAAAAGTGATACAGGAATGTGAATATAAGACATATGAAGAAATTTTTACCTTCCACTCAGCATCTGTGAAGTTTCCCCTGAAATACTGTGACCAGTTTGGGCCACATTTAAGAAGGAGAATGGCCTGTTAGAGAAAGTCCTGAGGGTAACAAGCTTAGTAGAGGTTAGAAAGGACATATGACTGAAAAGCTGTGTTTGTCTTAACACAGAGAAAAGACATCTCAGAAGACACACAAAAATAGCTTTCAGATTCTTAAAAGATTGTTACAAGAATAACATAATAATTTATTTCCATGGCATTGGGGTTAGTACAAGGAATAATGGACTTAAATTAAAGCAAATAATTTTCAATTTAAATGTGTTGCCTACAAAGAGATCAAATCCTGGAGACACTGAAGAGTTGTTCTTTAAGAACAATTAAAATGAAACTACTTAGAATGGCAGAGGTTGCATTGTGTCTGTACTGGGCTAGGAGAAGGACTGGAGCATCTCTAGAGGTTTCTTCCAGAGTGATTTGGCATAATTCATATACATAATACATAAAAGATTCATATTCACATACATTTTTTTGGCTCTCGCTTCTGCTTTAGGACAAACACTATGTAGTAAGCCCTGATGAACATTTATTTTTTTGGTCATAATTTTCACTGTTTCTCCTAGCTTTACTTTCCATTTGATCATTGCTGCAGTCTGATTGCTTGTTCATGTGGTGTTAGCACTTATTGCCTTTATTTTTCTCCCTTCCCTTCCTGTGCCCACCAGCCTGAGTCTTCCCCTCTCCCCACTGCTGTTACTCAACCCTCAGCTTCTAACTGTTCCTCTCAGACTGGAAGTGTAAGATACTTTCCATGTCCATCAGCTTGTTGACCTTGGAACCTCTAAATTGTGGAAACTGAGTTTGCCACACAGATCTGGATTTAAAACACCTGACAAAACCAAGCGCGGAGCTACTGAAGGAAGAGACCTCTTCTTCCCCTGCAATTTAGCAAAGTCACCGCTGTCAAAAATGAAGAAGATGGATTCTGCTCTCTGGCCAGAAGTTCTGCTGAATACGTTAGCCTCTTGGGAAGCCAAGATCCACAACCTTTTCTGGCTTCCAGATCACTGATTAAGGTGGCCCCTAGTAAGTGTTCAGTGCTAAACAAACTAAATCATGATTTCCTTTACTAATACAGGGCCTCTGCTCCGCAGAACTTGCAAATCTGCCATGATGTAAACATCCTTCCATCATAACAGAAACAGATGTCTTTCTATTAGTTATGTTGCTATGTCTGCAGGTGCCAAAAGCATCACACGTACTATTTGCTCTGTGCTTGAAATAGCAATGGGCAAACTTTAGACAGTTTGGTGAAAATTCTGTTATGGCTTGATGGGACCTGAACTTCTGTGACCTAAATAAATCAGGAAAAAGGCGCTGTAGGGAACTGTATTTTTTTTTAATTATTTGAAATAATTAAAGTATGCAGAAATTGGGTCTAAAATTACTCGTCAGCTTTCAGTTATATATCATCTCTAGGCTGTAGGAAACCAGCGCACTGGAATAAAATTTTGGACTGTAAATTATTGACCCTGTTCTTAAAAGAGTAGTCCTATGGATCCTTATCCTGTGTTTTGATTCTTATTCAATTCCAGAAATCAAGACTTAAGGTTTCTTTAGGATGTTTTGCATGGTCTGGGGCACAAATCATCTTTCTATTTAGGGAACAGATAACATGACAAGTAGGGAAATGACTATTTTTTAAAGGTAATTTTTACCTCCTTAGGAGTCATTGATGTCTTATTCTGGATAAATAAAAAATAATGAGAGGTTAATAAGGATAGAAAGTGTATTGTCCTTTGCAGCATGATTGCTAGTAAACCACCAGAGAATGATTTCGCATAGAGGAGCTTGAGTTAATTTTGCCTATATCTGAATTCTTAGTCTTACTCTTTGCTGTCAATTGTTTTTGAAATTATATGCACTGAAAATTGTCAAAATTATAATAAATTTTAGCTTCCTATAGAGGAAGGAAATGTGACAAAAACTTCTACTATAAATGGGTCATAGGATATTTTAAGAGTGTCTTCCACAGCTAATGACTCATGTCCATGCAGTGGAATGATATCCCAGGAATTCTCTAAATATTGCCATGGTATAGTGCCTCTGCTTGAGTATCTTCTATATTATACCACTTTTACTGCCCAATATAATACTTCTGCCTCATATCACGTGGTGAAGAAGAAAATGAACTGAAGGACATACAAACACATTCACTTCAAAAAAGTGTTGTTAAACTTGCTGACAAAGCCTTAGATTGTACTCAAGAGATGTTTAAAGTAGCAACGGACCTGAGTGAAAAACTCTGGTCTCCTGTATACATTTGTAGCTGGTTTATTCATCTCTGAAACACAAATGTTAGCCCTATATAAAACTGATTCCCATCTAGATCCAAAAGATATCTAGATACAAATGTCCACATTTCAGTTTACATATATTTTTGAAAAATAAAGTCCCACTTTTATATAAAATTCCAAACAACTAGTAGTTTATATTACTGTGCTGTGTTTTCTAATAATGCATTTCTTAGTGATCAGATGATGTAGTGGTGGGAATATTAGAAATGCAGCTATATGCACCTCTAAGACTTCTGGCAATTGTGTCATGCTACGGTTGGTACTAATATTCTGACTTAGTGTCCATATTAGAGAAACCTAAAATAAATGTGTACCTGAAATCAAAATGCCATGCCTCGTAACAGCTTACCAAAGACAGTTGCATAGTAATTCCTTTTGTATTTTTTTTTTCTGACATTATTTGTGTGACTTTCCTTCATGTGAGATGGCATCTAAAGAGCTAGAGATTCTTGTGAGACAAAAACAAATGTTATAAGTTAATTATTACAAAATGTGAATGAAGGACAGTTTACCGAACCACGTTAAGCTTGGTGAATGAGGGAAAGAGATTTATCATTTTGAAAGTTGTTAATTGTGCCTGTTTCTCTGTTTGGAGAAGGGAGTCTGTAGGTCTGGGCCAGTTGCCCTTGGGGACCTATCTGTTAACTCACTGTCACCTTTTCTTGAGATACCATCATCTTGTAATGCTGAGCAATAAAATTTGTAATTGTAGGTCTTTTGAAGCCCATAGCTAAAGGACACTGACACAGTTTGTTTACATTGAAGGAGTTCACAAGAAAAACTGAAGTGACTAGTGAGGACAATGGGTTGGTACCAAGAATAAACTGTACCAAGTATAAACTGGTATTTCAACCAGAGTTCTATTTAGCTTTGCTTTGCAGTAGAAAAAATGCAGTGTTAAAATGTCTCCCAAAGGATGCTCTTTTCAAAATGAAGTATTTTCCTCAAAAAGGTCAGCTCATCTTGGAACTGATTATCATTTTAACTGCAACTACATTTATTTATCAGTTTAGTTTCTTTTCTATGAACTACTTACTTTTTGCACAGCTAGCAATAGGAAACACACAGAGATAATAATTTATGGCATCAATGGCTAAATGCAGTCTTTGTTTTGGGGAATTTTCTGGCTTCTTCATACTTTGTTTCCAAAATATACACATAGGCTCTGATTCAAGAAAGTTACTTTACTCCAAATCTAAATTTGCACGTCTTGCAGTGGTACAGCTCACAGGGGCAATACTTGAAGTGCACTTTGTTAGTTTTCCTAACTAATGTCATGACAGACTTAGCTGCATTAATTAACATGTAAGAATAAGTTGTCCTGAATGGCTAAAGTGTTTTCATGTTGTTTATCGAGGTTTGATCTATCGGCAGAATCACCATTCTGCTTCTTTGACCTGCTTTGGATCTGGTTGGATCAAATCTCTGTACTACATTTTCTTGCATTTGTGGTTCCAGATTTAGCCATAACAGGTCTATCATCAGCCATTTAATCTCATTTATAACAGGTATTACTGAAGCAAACTGACGCAATACTGTTTTAGGTCTTTCTGTGGTACAAAGAAAATGCTAAAGGCTAGCCAGAACAGCGATGCTTGCTGGCATTAGAACAGTTCTTCACCATGTATGAACTGGTCCGGGTAGTCGAGCTGTATATAAGGAATGGTCCATTGGCTATATCTACATCAGTAAGTGGTGCTAGGGCCTATTACTATACGTCTCTGATGTTTAGTGACTCAGTTTGGCTATGCCCGTGCAGTTAAACTCTCATTTTCCAAAGCTGGAGTGTTGCATCCAAATTTCTTACTGGGAATGGTTCTTGTACTGTGCTTAAAATTCAGTGATGCTTGGGAATTGTTTGCAAGAGTCCTGGATGGCATAGGCCAAAAATAAATACAGGATCTTTTAAGCAAATAATTATACAGATGACTAAGTTTCAGTGCATGGGGCCATTGCCATGTACCAGTACAGATGCAATCATTATTTCTGTAACAGTGATAGCTTCAGAGGATGCACAGCACCATGCACTGAGGAGCTGCAATGTCTGGTGGGGCACATGGAAGCACTGTCAAGTTCTTGGGCGTGCTTTTAGACAATGGTTGTGGCAGTGCCTAGCAGAGATGACAGTGGTTATGCCACTGGCCTCACTTTCCTCTTGTGTTCACCAGCAGGGCCAGAGTTTTGTTCTGTGTGACATTTTCAGAAGAAATTGGTCCTGTTCTTCTTTTAGTCTGCGGGGCATTTCAACAACATAATGAATAAATATACTTTATTCATCTATATCTATACTTTAAACCTTTGACATTAACGTTAATTTGGATGTTTTTAAATGAAATTGGCCTAATATGTCACACACTGCTTGGTTTCTTTATTTTACTCTGTGACAAAGATGCTTCTTTCAAGTATCAGTCCTTCTCCTATTGGGAAGCTCGTTGTTTCCAAACAGTGCTATTGAATTATTTCTGACATCTGATGGTTTTTCTCATAAAGAAAGAACACATTTGAAATACTGAGTTTAATGGCAGATGACTAAATGAAGCCACCACTTAGGTATGGCCTGACAGCACTACTTAGGGGCAACACTAGATGAAAGTTGAATTGGCATTCTTATGCCCACTGCCTTGGCCAGATGCTTGGCAAGACCAGATGTTACTCTTGTTTTCTTCCAGCATCACCTACAGCAGAACAAAACACAAAACATGCCCACTGAAGCCACTGGAAATTGCTAGCTGTCTCCTGAGGGCCTGGGGGATGTTCACAATTACTGATCCACTGAGTGCTACTCTGCTGATTGTTGCTGTGATATTGCTTTGCTTCCAGCACCTGTGGGAATATCCCCTGAGCATGGACCATCCACAGCAACCACTGAGCCTCCTTCCTCTGAGTTGATACATGCAATGTGCAGATGAACAAAAATAATTTTTCAAATCAGGCATTTGAAACTGTTTGTTTGTGCTTAAGTCAAGCCTTTGTTTTTTCCCTCCACAAGTATGTGTGACCACTCTTGGAAAAAAAGGTTCTTAAAAAAAAAAGTGGAAAACAGTTTCGTCATTCATGTTTCTGTTTTAGTTTAACATATTTGATGTTCCTATTAGTTCCACTTGGAGAGAGAAAAAGGCTTTCATTCTGCATTAGCTGATTGTTTCCATCAGTCTCCCTTCCCCCCCATTTTTCACACCTCCTACTGTGTAGGAACGCCTGCTGCACCATTTATTTTTGCAATGTGTAAACTGTTACTTCCTCTGACAAATCAGATCTGCTTAGGGTGAAATCAAAGATCTGAAGAGGTGACCGTCCTGCTGGTTTTGACATCTTAAGATTTTAGTGCTATGCAAGAAGCAACTGTTCTTTTCTGCCTATAGATATTTATTAAACCTCCAAATGAATTATGGAATCAGAAATGAATTATTTCGGCATAAGAAGAAAAAGAGAGGAATCTATTCCAGGAAACACAAGCTGCAGTTCTTGCAATGAGATGTGATCTGGCAAGTAACAGGGTGAGAAATAATTAGCTACTCTTTGGTGCCTCCAAGCACTGGGCAAGAGTGCCTGGAACTTAGATTTTAGTGCCAAGGTTAAAAGTCACGGTATGGACCAATTTAAAACTGCCAGATTTGTGTGCCTAAGGCAGAAGTCAGTGTGGCCTCCTTGTACAGATGCTGGGCTCCATTCTGCAAACCCCTGCTCATGTGCATTGTCACATATCTCAAAATAGCTCCCTTGGCCTTGATGGGAAGATTTTGCTTATGCACAAGGGTTTTTAGGATGGATTCTGTGCATTGTTTGCTAAAAAAAAATTTAAAAAGCATGATATGACACTGTAGTCTGATATCGCAGCAATGTTCAGGTTATGACTTCCAGGATAAGAGCCAAGATACATACTCAGAGGATGATACAACCTGTCTGACATGTCCTAGGATAGGACAAGCCGTGCTATTCACTTTTTTTTTTCACTGCAATATATATACGTCACATAGCAGCATGTACCACTTAGGATCACCTGCTCAGGTAAATGTCGTGAAACATCTGGATTCATTTGTAGGGGCCAATACAAAGCTCTATTGCATTTTAAAAATAATTTCATTATGTCAGTGCTTCTTATCACTATGGTAACTGCACATCTCCTAGGCATATATTAAATGACGTGACTAACATCTGTTGCACGTGGTTTGTTCTGTTTTGCATCCTCTTCTAAATTGGTAGAATTAAATCTGTCGAGTAGAGTGTTCTGGTTTTGGTCTTTTCCTTTTAAATGTAGATGAAATGTAAGAGAGGACAGAGTGAAGAACTACAGCTTGTGCTCTGAGGAGGAAAGGTGACAGCAGTGACAGCTTCTAATCCCTGTGGAAGTTTGCTTTGCCCTGAGAAAGTTCGTAGTCACACTTTACTTTTGTGCTATAAAGCTGTTGCACCAGGGAGGAGCACGAAAAAAACAAAGATCCTAAACCTGCCCAGTTAGATGTCCCTTATGGCTATGGCTGTGAAAGTAGAACACTTGGTGTCATTTCGCGTCAATTTAAACCATCCAGTTTAAAATAAATTCAATCATCTCCAAATGCTCAGGGACTCCTAGGCAAATATTTGGGCACCAGCCCCAAATCAGCTGTTGGCTGCTGGAGCTGTGCAGGAAAGCAGTTGAAGCTCTTCAGGTAGCTCAACATGAATTATGTTCAGATTGTAGGGCTGTCCAAACTGGGGAGAGTCTGGGGGCTGTGTTGTTGTGTCTCTTGCATGCCATGACCAAGACAGAAGGCTTGAGTACAACTGAAGCAACAACCTACAATCTTTCAAGACCACCTCTGAGATCTGCACATCTCCATGCTAGCAAACCTCTTCATCCTTCAAAACAAGGCAGTTTCATGCAAACAGCCCACTGGGAGAGGTCTCCGGCCTGATTTAATGTGTGACCAGTGCTGAGGGATGCCTTCTGTTTGATTTACTAGTGCGAGCAAACCCTACAGAAACAGGGAAACTTCTCTTTTTCTTAGTTCCCTTGCTTTTTCTCCTATTTTGACAACGGCATCTCTGTATCTTTATACACATACTACTCTTGTTTACCTCAGGTGTTTCTGCTGCATGAATGAGGTTACACAGCTCATTTTAATGCTGCCAGGATTGAGGCCTTAAGACATTACAAGTTTTCTTAAACTGCTTAAGGATTATCAGGAAAAGAGCAAAACTGAGGCAAAGTACTACTAAAATCTCCAGTAAGGAGATAAGACTTCTTATTCAACTCAGAGCTGAATTTTCAATTTTTCTTCAGTGATGCTTGAAGCCGGGTGTGTTCCTTTTGAGCAGCTGCTCCTTTGGAAGCTGATTTGTTCAGTTTAGGATGTAGGTAAAAGTGTTTTCCTGCAAAGAGAATAATTATACGCTCCCAAACACACAGAAGCATCAGAATTCACAGCATGCTTTTTACAAGGGTAATAAAGTTTTATATGCGTACACAGAAGAAACGGTTTGCAGCAAAATGCTTAATTCACCCAATTATCCCCCAAAATAAATGGGTGGGAAAGAAACTGGCAAAATTTGGCTCACGCTTAATTATTTTACATTTTGACCTTTTTTGTTCTCAGCAATAAATTCCCATTTCTGCCACCCATTTCTTGGTACTCGGTCTGGACTCTTGTAACTGAACTCTTAGTATTTAGGAGACTGCCCAATGTCAGTGTGAAGAATATGGGAAAGGCTTGACATCAATTACAACATTACACACAACATAAAATTTAATGGCTTGAATCAGCCTTTCATTGCTATTTAAAGCAACCGTGTATGGTTTCTCTAAGATCCTAAAAATTAACCAGCTTCTAAAAAGTCTAAATTTTTCAACAGCACAGGACCTTACCCTGAGGTTTTTAAAATGTTATTTCAGTTCTGTGGTATAACTAGGGGGAACTTTTGACAGGTAAATGCATTTTTTTAAAGTAAAAAAGAAATTGATCTCCTGGGCAAACAAGAACCCTGTGGAGTAAATTAAAAGAAATAAAGTTGATCAGATTCTCCGCTGGCTCGCGTTCTTTGCGGCTCCTTTGAGACGAGGTGAACGGAGGCTGTGAGCCTTCTGGGCTGAGACCTGAGGAACAATTCAGCCTGCAGAATTTTATGTTTGTTCTTAAATAGCCAGGAATCACATCAAGGACTTGGGTGGCTTGGTGATAAAGTGCTGCTTTTCCACCTTTGTCGCCGGAGTCAGAATTACGTGGCAGCCTCGGCTTTGTCTCTCACTGATGTGCAATCGTCTCATAAAACACCAGTTTCTGCCCAGGGGAGAGCCAGGAGGAGGAGGACCTGGTTCCCCCTCACCTCTGGTAAGGGTGGTCCCCACAGGTCAGAGCCAAGGTCACCCCGAGGGTGGTACGAGGAAGCTTGCTGGTCCTGCAGCTGCAAATTTTGGGCTGTGGATAAATAAAAGGCTCAGTTTCTAATTTTTTAACTAAATAATCAGACAAAACTTGGGGAAAAAAAGACCCTGAAACTGTTCTTAAGGGGAAAAAAAGGTCCTCAGGAGGTGTGCAGAACCTGCAGATATGTTTTTACTCAGTGCTCTGGAGTATAATTAAAAAGCCACTTTGATACAGAGTGAAACGGTTGCACACAGACCTTGGCCATCCCACCTTTAATAAGGGGCTAGCTGGGAGAAATATATAACGTTTACATTAGGAATGTTTCACTGATTTTATTTACAGTCCATAAAATTTTACCTCTCTGAGCTGCTGCTGTCTGCCAGGAGTAGCTTTAGTTTGGACTGGATGAGCAAGGATGCTTAGTGAGCTTTATTTCACACTATATGAACACTGGTGGTGTTTTTTTTGAAATATTTTTTCCCAGCTGAAGTATAGCTGTAACCACAACCTAGGTCACAAACGTTTCCTGGAGGGGTTGTGAAATTTTCCACAGAATCTGATGTTTTCATTGTTGATTTTTCCTCCATTTAAAATGTATCTAGTTTTAAATATAACATTTTGCCTTATCAACGTTGGCAATTACATGCAACTTCTATTGAATATATGGAAAGAGATAGCTATGGGTCTTTAGCTTAGAAGTCTTTGAATGTCTCAGAAAATCTTGGAAAAACCATTCAAAGGCTAGCCATAATTGCAGGTACCTGACAAGCAGCTTCTCCCATGCAAATCTGGGAATCTTCTGTCCTTCCACCCTAGTCCTGCAGGAGAAGCCAAGGAGTGGAAACGTTTGGATTGGGACTGTGTCATATCCCCCTTCCTACAAGAGGACCTAAAGGAGACAAGGGAGGCTGAGGTTTCCAAAAGCAGTCAGCAAGGCCCCTTCTTGCACCCAGGGAGGTTAGTGAGGGATAATTCAACTTCTGTTAGAACTCAGGCCAACACACACATGCATACATATTTTCTGCAAAGCATTTGAAAAACAGTTTAATTCTTCAGGCAAACACCACACCCGCTCAAAGGGAAGACTGGAGTCACCTCTAATGTACTTCTTGTGATTTGATGAGCAGTATGAATGACATTGTTCCACAAAAAAATAAACACCAGAAAAGAGAAACTGATTCTGAACCTTGAGGGAGGAAAACATCCCAGATTAAAAACCAAGTACTGGTCATAATGCCATCTGGAAACTACACCAACTGGTCTTTTTACCTGGTACATGTTTGGAACATAATGAAAATGAATGTTAAATGAGCCATTTTTATGCTGGAAATTATCTATGAATTTATTCTCAGGAAACAAGATCTATTTCATTACTTCCATGGCTTAAAGGTCCCCAAATCTCTGCTCAGTTTAATGGACAAAAAATATTTAAATAAAGCATTGTCTGCTGTTGGACAGCAAAGCTTTCAAACCGCAGCTTATACACTTCAAACAGCCCCCAACGAATCAGCCGCACAAGACATAAAAAACCCTAATCAATGCCATTTTTACATAAAAAGCAAAAGACTATGTTTCCCATCATAAAATGTTATGGTGTTTACACAAAAGCTGCAGCTAACCTCATAAAACTCTATTGATTTCCCAGTGGGGTCCTCAGAGGACACTTGGCTGTATTAGACGACACACTGATTTCTAGCACCAAAATAACCCTGGTTTCCTTTTGGAGACTAGATGCATAAAGCTGCTCTTATCAAGTGGGCCTTTTGATGAGCTCATACTGAATTCCTTGTTCAGAGAGCTGCTTCTCAAGATCTTTGCCTCCAGTGGTCTTTTTATGAAGACAGACAAAACCACTGTAAGTAAATCACAAAATTGGGAGTTTCTGTTACTTTGCTCTGGGTTTTCTTTGGTGGGCGGGTGTGGGGGGGTTTGTCCTTTTAAAGAAGTGCCTCTCCTAGAACACTATTCATTTGCTACAATAAATAGTCCAATTCTTAGAACAGCTAAAGTTCAGTAGGAAAAAAAAAAATAAAAAAGAAAAAAGAAGAGAAAAAAAGAGTAGTCATCAGAAGGAAAAAAAAAAAGAAAAATAAGATTAACAGAAAATCTCTCCTGCTGACTAAAATTAATTTTAAATGAGGCATATACTGAGAATTTCTATTTGTAAAAAGTTTTTACACCAGGCAATTAAACTTTTCTCCAAAGACAACAGATTTGCCATATTTTCAGAGAAATGTCAAAGGATTTTTATACAATAGTTAACATCAAATGTTTCATTTTTCCATAGGGTGAGTAAAACAGAATGATGTGAAAAAAATAATAAAAATATGACCAAATTCTCTGTTGTGGCTTAAAATGTCATATAAGATTTAAAGTCTTATAAAACCTGAAGTCCTCTGGTAAAAAGTCATTGTTATAAAAGAAAAAGAATAGGAAAAAAAAAAGACACAATTGTTTTCTTTCTGTTCTTGAATCTTATAGAAGTTAAATGAACTGAACAAATTAAATCCTTTCTAGACAGTTGCACCAACTCCAATCAGATTTTGTTGCCAGAACAACTTACTCACACCATGCCTATTATTTACTTAAAAGCATTTAATGTTAATGTCTAACAGGACAAGTCCTATTCTGTCCAGCTAACAGGAGCTGGAGAGTTCTTTCTAGGGAATAGGATCTAGTCTTGCAAGATCAGATATTGCAAGATCAAATAGATTCAAAATAAAGATGAATTGTGCCACATCACAGGTCTTAATTTTAAGACAACTCATTGCAAAGAGAGCGGACAAGCTAGTTTTGAATTACAGAGAAATTTTGGAATGAAAGATGGAGAGATAAAACATGTTTACTGGGAAATCCTCATCTTTAACTAATAAAGGCTTTTAATATGTGCTTTTCTTTCCCCTCTTGCTCAATTAAAAATACATTAATACAATGTTAAGTTTGAGATTTAAACCCACAAGAGTCAGGAAATTCAGAATTAAGACTCCCTTAGCAACCTTAATTTTGTTCCCATTTTGCAT
Organism: Columba livia; assembly: GCF_036013475.1. Classification (NCBI taxonomy): domain Eukaryota; kingdom Metazoa; phylum Chordata; class Aves; order Columbiformes; family Columbidae; genus Columba; species Columba livia. Next base: position 11,524,728 of record NC_088604.1, read on the forward strand.
ATTGTATTTTATGATACGGTCTTTCATTACATGATCACATAACACTGGGGCAGTGTGACATGCAAAGCATAGTATTGAATAAATATGGTTTGTTATGGAGGTTAAAGAAATGTCAGTTTCACTAAGTAGTCTTGCAAAAATGTTAACAACTGCAGTTTTTATAAAATTATTGTTTCATTATTAAAAAAAAAGAAAAAACCACTTTCAGCATACTGCTGTACACCTTCTTCTTAATAATAGTGTGTGCAAATGGAAAAAAAAAAAAAAAAAAAAGAAGATATTTTTCTCTGTTTCTCCACAGACTGTTCTCAAACACTTTTGGAGAGGATCTTTAAGACCTGTCTGTTGCATGTTGCGTGTTACATGTTGCATGCTGCATGTTGCATGTTGCGTGTTGTATGATAGGAACCTTTGCTTTCTCTTTTTATCTTTGGAAAGGGAGTGTGTTGTATCAAGCACTGGGAAGATGCTGGGCTACTGTTCTGGAAGACTAACTGGTTTGTTAACCACAAAAATAAGTTTGGGGAACTTTTTCCTATAAAAATGCTCAAAAATATTCCCAAACTATTTAATATCGTATAAGTAATGTGTAAGTCTTGACAACTTCTGAGTTTGGGAGATGTTTTCAGAAGTACTCTTCATTTCTGCGAACAATTTTTGATCTGGTCACATGAAGCTGTATGGGAAGTAAAGACCTCAGAAATTCCCCATCAAGCCCGCTTGACTGCATGGGCAGTACCATGTGAGATTCTGTTGGGACATCATCTCATAGACATGCAAGTTCTGTAGATCTGAGGTAACGCTACCATCTTAAAAAAACATCCAAGTAGTATAAAGATGCATCCATGGCTCCAAAGACTGTCCCAGTCCTCAAGCAGGAATTCTTAGTTGTATTTCTTTTTTATTTAATGACAACCATTCTGTATTAAGAACATAGCAATGTGATTTTTCTTTGGACCACTCCACTGGCACAAAAACTTTAAAAGAGAGACTAGTATTTCCCTGATGGGTAATAGGAGGAAAGTTCTCGTGCTGTGCATGTGTCCTGGCAAGCTCTCTATGTAATGGTGCTCATGTCAGGATCAAAAGCACAGGAATATATTCAGAATGATTATTTGAGAGACAGAAGGTGTCCCAGATGTTTTGCCCAAGTAAGGTATGTGCTACAGCCAACGGCATAAATGCTTGAAATGTTTAAAAACTGAAATTTATTGAGAGCAGCCCTTCAGAGAAAGACTTGGAGGTATTGGTGGGTGCAAAAAATGAATATGAGCCAACAATGTGCACTCACAGCCCAGAAGGCAAATCATATCTTGGGCTGCATCAGAAGGAGCATGGTCAGCAGATCGAGGGAGGTTTTTTCTGACCCTCTGCTCCGCTCTGGTGAGACCCCACCTGGAGTCCAGCTCTGGAGCCCTCAGCACAGGAAAGACATGGACCTGTTGGAGGGGGCCCAGAGGAGGCCACAAAATGATCAGGGAACTGGAGCATCTCCCCTATGAGGACAGGCTGAGAGAGTTGGGGTTCTTTTGTCTGGAGAACAGAAGGCTCCTGGGAGACCTTATTGTGGCCTTTCAGTACCTAAAGGGGATCTACAGGAAAGATGGGGACAGGCTGTTTATCAAGGAGTACAGCGATAGGATGAGAAGTAACAGTTTTAAGCTGAAAGGGTAGAATTATGCTAGATATAAGGAAGAAATTACTTTCTATGTAGGTGGTGAGGCACTGGAACAGGCTTCTCAGAGAGGTTGTGGATGTCCCATCCCTGGAAATGTTCAAGGTCAGGCCGGGTGGAGCTCTGAGCAACCTGATCTAGTGGAAGGTGTCCCTGCCCATGGCAGAGTGGATGGAGCTGAAAGATCTTTAAGACCCTTCCAAGCAAAACCATTCTATGATTCTATGAAAACACAGTTTTCATTTTCAACCTTTTGACCAGGAACTTGAACAGCTCTACCCTTTAGCACAATTAATTCTTTATTTTAAAAAATTTTTTGATATTTTAAAATATTATTTTTAGCATCTTTATAACCCCACTTAACTTATCATACAGATGTAATGTGGTGAAATCTAATTACCTGTGACAAACACAAAGTCATTTTAGATGATATATAGGTTTTATCTGACCCTGAACTTCCACCTAGGGAGTTGGACTCAACAATGTTTATGGGTCCTTCAGTTACTTTGTTGCTTTGCCAGGTTCGTTTATTAGCATGGAGACCATCCTGGACTATAAGCATACTTAGCACAAGAAATCCTTCCTCTCTGTGTTGGGACTCCACAAGGATCAAAATTTCAGCCAGGCCCTTCTAGTAGCTGGCAGTTCCAGGGCACTGTGGGTGCAGCTCTCTTTTCTGCTCATTGGGGCAAACAAGTTGCAATGGGAAGGTGCCGGTGGAGTGTGGTCTGTTAGCAGTGAAGCAGCCCTCTGCACTGTCATGTGGCAGCATGGGTGCAAGAGGGAGAATGAAGGCATCTTTCTCCCACCCCAGCATTTGCATTTCTCCTCTCCTACAGACAGAAGAATCAAAGAATCACAGAATCACAGAATCACAGAATCACAGAATCACAGAATGGTTGGTGTTGGAAGGAACCTCTGGAGACAATCTAGTCCAACCCACCTGCTAAAGCAGGTTCACCAGAACAGGTTGCACAGGTTGCTGTTTGTGTTTAGGCTCCTGTCAACCATAAAGAAATGTATAAATTTATAAAATTCACCATATATAAATCTATGTGTAACATATAAATAATGTTGCAGAGTTAAATGGACCCAATGGAAGCTGTCTCATTTATTTGCCTTTTTTGTGTGTGTAAAACAACCTTATTCATGTTAGAAGTTGATGGGTCACTTGATGTCACTTGTCCATATTTGTTGATCCTCCCCTCTCATAGCGAGGTTTCCTTAGGTCTTGAGCAGATGCGTAATCAATACTGCCCCTGCCCCTCACCATTCCTTGGGTTTCTGCTCTCATTGTTTTGTCCCTAATGCTTATTTTACCCTGTGGTGGGCTGTTTCAGTCCAAAAAACGGATAGAAAACCAATTAAAAAAAGTTGACTGTCTGCTGATTAGCAAACTGAACTGGCTCTTTAGGTGGTCAGGTGAGGGCAGGAGCCGGAACACTGGCATGAGATAAACAACAGGGAGGGACGGAAAAATAGTCCCCTTTTCAGAGGTAGGAAACTGTAAAAATTGTGAAAGTTCCTTTTGGCACAAAAAGCTTAAGTGCCAACACTTGCAGGATGAACCAGCTGCAGAAATCAAACTGAGTGGACAATAATAGTGATTTTTTTGGTGGGATTAATTCCCTGCTCTGATTCAGTGGGTGAGTGCACAAGACAAAATCTCATTTAATTGGCACAGGTTAGAACATTCTCTAAATTAAGCATTGCAATACAGCTACATTAAGTGAGATGAGTGCCATGATGAGTTATATCTATTATTTTTGACTGTTGACAGAAACCTAAAAAGATAAGAAAAACAGAATGCTGGAGATTCAAAGTATTTACATTATTGATTTTCAAATATAAAGAGATTTTATCCACAGGAATTACAGAAGTCTAATATGACATCAATTTGAAATGAAGTAAATTATATGAAATATCTCTTACTTTTAGAAAAAATTCTGGAGTGTGTCAATAATGGTGTTAATTAAATACTACCCTAAAAGCTCTGTCACTTTTCATACTGTCAGAAAATGCTTTACATGAACTGTCTTTTTCAATAACAACATTATTTTTCATTGTACAGCTGATAATAACCACAATGATTTTTCCAGACCCCAACATAAACATGACAAATGGAAGAATTATTTTATATTTCAGCTCTGTAACCAGTATGATGAGACACTCTGAGTTTTCATTCATCCTTCCTCCACTGCCACCCCAGTCTGTAAAATAGACATAAGGACTATTTGTAATTTAGCTTACAAATTTTGAAAGAAAATTATTGAATTAAGTATTCTGATCCTGAACAGACTGTTATGCTGCTATGGAAAAGGAGATCACTCAAGGTCACACTGGAGTGATGGTTAGGTTTCATATTTTTTGCTGCTGTGTTCATATTTACTTATTAAATATGCCACCTGTAGGCGGTAGGAATTGTTTATTTTTTACAGATGTGCTACTATTGGATGTTATGTAGGGTCAAGTTAATTTCCTCAAATATCTTACTATGTCAGACTTCTTTTCTTTTGAACGTTGTTTTCTTTTTCTTTATGTATGGAGCCCTTTATGCTGAATCAGTAGCTCATACACTTGCAATTAAATATGAACTGGTACTGTGGCTTCAGTGAGTCACCAGTTTACCCTTCTGCTATCCGAGAAGTCATGCAAAGGGGAGACGGGAGTCATTGCTGTTCCAGGAGTTTAGTCAGCTTGTCAGGTTATTATGATGGGTGCTAAAAGTCAGTTCTGTTTTCAGACAAAAAATATATGGTGAGACTTTTTTTGCAATTCAGACAAGGGTGATTTTTAACATCAGGACATGACAGCTTTATGTCTTTCTCTCCATGGCCTGAGCTCACTCTCTATGTTTAATTCTCCCATCTCTGAGACTTTTAACCTAAAGATACAGAGAGGAAATACTTATAACTGTAAGGGTGTCCTGGCTTTGATTTTAAGTGTACTGGTGTTAAACAATGTGTATCAAGTAGGACCTGATCCTGGGCTCAGTACCCTGCTCCCACCTCTACTCCCTAGGCAGAGTTGGGGGAAATGTGGGCAACCCCTAAAGCATCCTCACTGCAGTGTGGAGCTTATTTGCAGCTTGATGGCTAATATGGCCTCTGCAGGTCTGTGTGTGGCCTTAAGTCGACAAAGGACTGTCATTCTTACTGAAATATTATGGACATGGGCTGCAACACAGTGTGCCAGGAGGAAATTCTAGAGAATGAAAGAGCTGGAGTTGAGGGTTTTACCTCAGAGCAGCTCTTGTCTGCTTAGTGGACTAAATGTCTGTTAGCTACTGGAGCTCATGGGTTGCTGTCCTGGAGAGCAGTTTTTCAGTAAATTTAATTCCCAAAAGTTCCAGTTCCTGCAGCAGGAGCAAAAGTGCCATCGTTGGGGATGGTTTGCATTCCTAGTGCAAACATAACAGCAGCATAGGCATACTCTTTGACTGATTTCATACTATTGTGAGGCCCCATTCTAGTTTCGTGGTACTGAGCTTTTTTTACTTCTGATTTTATCAACTGTTCTATAATTTCTCTAATTTACGTAAATAATGCCTCCAGGATTAAGATTCACAGCTTCATAATCAGATCTTTCTAAAGCTGTTATCCCTTCTTCTTTTAGTTCTAGTAATGATTTGTAAGACTGGAGCCTCAGAGCTCTTTGGGATAGTTACACACAGTGGGAAAAGGAAATAGGAAAGTGGTCGAATCTCCCTTCTATTGATGCAGAAACTGAGGCGGGTGCTAGAGGCTAACCTTAACATGTTTCTAGTTTAATAAGAAAAGTGTAGCTCTCTGGACTCCGAGCTGTCTTGCAAACATGGTCCGAGCAGGCAAGGCAGTGCCTGGACTATGAGGTCGTACTGCCCTTTCCTCCTGCAGAGCAGCAGAGAAAAGCCTGAGGCAAAGTCATGTTAAGGGAAATGTTCTGTAAGGTTAAAAATAAAATTGGGGAAGAACACAATAAAAGGATTTGTTGATTGTCTCTATTCTCCATCCTGCCTGGCAGCCCCTTTTTAAGGTTTGCCTTATGGTCCTGCCAGTCAGGAAACAGGAATTAAAGATCTGTCAATCACAGATAGAAAAGAAACATTATCCCATCCCATATACCTTTCCTTTTACAATGTGGCTACCTATTCATCAAAGCCATTTCCAGTTGTTTTTGTCTTTTCCTGCATGCTGAATGTAGCTGATGAGTGTCTGAAATACCACTGCTAGAGAGAGGCTGGCTGTTGAATGCACGGCATTTGGGGCTGCTGCTGGAGGGGACAAGAGGAGAAAAGTGCACAACAGGATTACACATGGCCATCCTGTTTGTTAGTGCCTGCTTGGTTCCCATCCTGCGTCCTGGACAGAGCCCCTGTGGGAGGGTCACCCAGAGGACTGTGGTCTCTGCTCTTGCTTTGAAGTTCTTCTTTGGGAGGAAGCGGGTGGGCTGAGATTTGTACTTTGTCCAAGACTGAAGGATGTCAAACTCTTGTCTTCCTGGAAAGCGAAGCCATATCACCCATTGAGTGAGCTGCTGGGGATGATGGGAGCAAAGGACACTATATCAGACCGAAATCCAGGTGAAAAAAAATCTTCCTGTGAAAGTGCAAAACTATCTTATGGTCTTATGCATTGCTAATGCTGGCTCTCTGGAAGCTGACATTTTTTGGGCATCCTAAGCTAAACGTATTGCCTTACATTTAGGGACTGTCAGGGAGCACGTTTCAGAAAATAACATTTCACCTTCAAGTTCACTTCCCTGTTGTCTAGTCGATCCTGTCTTCCCTAAACTTTGGGGCTCATCCTTGATGCTCTGTCTTTTAGTTCTTTCTCTCTCTCTCTTATTCTCTAATTTCTTTCTTCCTTCCTTTTTTTTTTTTTTTTTTTTTTCTGCTTACCACTTCATTCAGGGTTGTGTGGATTGTGAGGACTGGGAAAGACTAGTTACTGAAACATTAAGTGACTACAGCAACCTAGACTGTGGAGCAGATTTCTGATTTTTGTCTTAAATCCAAAGATTTTTAGGTTTATTTCAGAGCAGGTCAACCAGAGTTTCAACTCTTGAAGAAACACAATGATTTCTGGTAGAAGGGAGTAAATCTCAGTACTTCAGGGAAAGAGATCAGAGTGTCTTCCTCACTATACTGCTGAGTATACATTTGACTTTCTCTCTAGGACCTGTGAAACAGGTAAAATAGTGGAGAAGAAGATACCGGTAATATCTTCTGTCTTTGTGAACTTGTAGGTGAAAGGGTTCCTATTAAATAAAGACCTTAATCTTCTTTCAGTGGTGTTGGCTATGGCTAGAGGAGAATCAGGCTTCTTCCAGGATTTTTCAGTTTCAAGATTTCTTTGGTGTAAAAACATTGTGAGGACAAAATTATTTTATCCAGGGTGACTCCAGTTACTTTATCCTGTAGTCTCCTTTCAAGGAAATAATTTCAGATTCTCCAGCAATCCTCAGTCCTTCTGCAGCTCAAAACTTTGTGCTTCCCTTTGAGATGATCAGGAAAGATGTCCATCTTGTGTACTAAATGTGCTAAATTTACTTCTTCTTTCCCCAAAAGGCCACTTCAGTGCTTACTCCTGTCCACCAGGCAGGTGAAGGAAAGTACGTATGCGTGTGAGAATGTCTGTGCTGGATCAGACTGAAGGTCCCCTTGGCCAGGTCTTGGCTCTGACAACAGCCAAGGGAGTTGTCCAAAGCCAGGGAAGGTCCTGCAGAGATATTTCTGTCTCCTCTCTCCTCCCTCCCAGCCTCCAGCAACCTGGGACTTCCTGAGCATGACATGACATCTTGGTGGACTCTAAATTTAACTCGAGTACAATGCCTTTCTAAAATTAATGTATTTGTTTTTATTGGTACAGATGTTAGGGCAGCCTAGACTAGCCCAGAAAATGACTTAGGTGCCACACAAATGTGAGACAGAAAGGCCCTCTCTGCCCCATTAGGACAGTGCTGACAGTGAATTTGCAGTGCTGGTGTGTATAACACATTAAACAATTTAAAGTAGAGGAGGTTGAGGAAGCTGTGAGATGCTATAAGTCTGCAACAGTATGAGCACATCAAGTATCTACATGTTTTCCATTTTCCTGTAGATATCATGACAGAGGAAAGTTCAAGAGAAGGGCCTGAGGGATGCTTTTTGCCAAGGAAGGCAGGGGGATTGGACTAGATGATATTTTGAGGTCCCTTCCAATCCCTAACATTCCGTGATTCTGTGAAGGGCAATGCAAAAGTTAATCATCTTCTCATCTTCTTTTTAATTTTACACCTTTTAAATAATCTCCTTGTTTTAGTTGCTTACAAAAAATTGCTCTTGCACATGAAGGAGAAGTACAGGCAACAGTACAAGGTTCCTCTTCCACAACTGACGATGTGCATGCTCAGGATCAATACCAAGGTTAAAAAAACCCAACAAAACAAAGGAAGATTGTTCTTTTGGTATTCATAAGAAATGAAAGAAGGTAGACAGGCAAATATAGTTAAAGACTTGAAGATACAACAAAGAAAATAATTAAAAGTTGGGAAGCAAAAAAAAAAAGAAAAATAAATTGGTATGGTTAAAGTGATGTACTGGGAAAATAATTTTCCAAGGGATATTCTGAGCTGATATGAGTGGAAAAGTTGCTATTGCCCAGGAAAGAAACTTCTGGAGTCTCCATCCTGAGAAAGAGGCCCCAGTTCAAGCTTTCTATATTTGGTTACTTGTGAGAAAGGGTGGTAAGAGTTACCAGTCACTAAACACCAGTGACCTATTGTAAATCCCTGGGATCAGCAAACAGCCGTGATGAGTGTTAGGCAGTAATTCCAGTGCTGCAGAGTGGCAGCTCCTCAAGTGCTGAGTGCAGAAGAACTTGGGGAAAATTAGGTTCCTACCACAGGTTTCGGATTTTTTGTTTATACTGTTGAACAAAAGCTGTGAGCACATAGGTACAGTACCCACCTTTTCCTCATCTGCTAAACTCTTCATGTATGTATTTTGTTTTGTTTTGTTTTATTTAATATAAAACTGCCACATTTTTGTTTGCATGATCATAAATCTTGAAACAGGTGTCTAGCATCAAAAAAATTAAAAAGCCTTTATGAAAGACAACGACTCATAATATGTTCTCTCACACTAAAGTTCATGGTTTTTGTCTTTTAGCATCATCCTCAACATTAGATAATTATGCTCTTTAAATTTGTCAGTAGTTTTAATGAACATGGTGCAACTGAAAAATAAACACTAGTATACAGAACCTGCCAATTTCCTTCCCTTCCCAACACTCTCATAATTTGTTCCTTTACGCTGCTTCCAATAGCCAATCTCCCTGGTAGTAGAAATACTGTAACACTGATGCCTGTCAGCTTCTCTTTTTTTCTCCTCTCCCCTTCAAGAATGTCACTTACTGCTCTTCTCCAAATGGCAAAAACTCTGTGGAACAGCCCCTTGCTTAACATGTCAAAATGTGAGTTCTGGCTTGAGATTGCTTTGGTTTCATTCTCTTGGGATCTGACGGTGCCAGAAATCAAAGCATAATTCTGCAGATGTTGAGATCCTGTGAGCCCCCTAGGTTGCAAAGCTAAGCCATAAAGCCAGTTGGCACCGTGTACGTGTGCTAAGAATGTAAAAGTATACATTTTTAGTTTTCAACCAACAGTGACCGACTGCTGGTAACTTCAACAAAGTGAAACGTTGCTAGCTTTATATTTGGAGAGTAAGTGGCTCTGTGCATTCCCATGAGCTTTTCTTCTGTTCTAGTGCTGCTGTTTTAAATATACTGTTCAGAAGTATAGAAGTTTCTTTGGTGCCTTTCCAGCATATCTGCTGTTCTTTAAAGGGATACTGCACTCTGACAACACCTTCAGTTCACAGCAGAAAGTTTAAGAGTTATTTCAGCAAACCTTAACCTTGTTGATTTCAAACTGTTTTACCTCTCTTCTGAAGGAAATACACTCAAAGGGGACAAAAAACCCTACAAAGTCTAAATTAAAACAAGAAGATGACGGGACAATTAGCAGGCTCATCTGCAAAGAGGCATTAGATAGTTCAAGATGTATATGGGAGCTTAGAGAGATACTGCACAATTTTGTGCTGTTCAGTACTGGGAAAACTGAAAAACTATACATTTAAATTTCTGAAGGGATTGGACAATAAACAGTAGCACAATATCTTTTAATGTGGAACTTTCCTTTCATGCAATTGAGTCTATTAAGTGCAGTATGTCTTTGCTGAATCTTGAGAGTACAGATAGCTGGTTAAAGCAATGATGCTGGTGAGATGTTTTCTGAGATGTTTTGCAGATAGGTGTGGGCAGAGCAGGGTGGGAAAAGTTTTCCGCTTCCTCCAAAGTTTCAGAAATTGGAAATGATTTTTATTTCCTACTAGGACGAAGCAAAGACCTTTCAACTTTTACACACAAAACCTATTCAGTGAAGAGACTGCCCCAATATGGAAAGATGTCATGGACTTGATAGAGTCAACTTCAGACTGGGATGATAGAATTTACCCCTGGATAAACAGCAGGCTGAGTCAGGATCTCATCAATGCTGTGTGAACATGGTGGCAGGTGATCATGTTTGGTTCTCCAGTGTCCAAGCCTTGTACTTTGACTATGACATTACTCTGAGCTTTTGTTTTTCCTGGTATTGTTCAAAATTCCAGGACCTGAGGAACCTTTCCTAAAGCAAATTGCACCCAAACTGCTAGGTTCTCATGCACAGTTTAGATTTCAATGAAGTGGTATTTTCCAAAGAAAAAAAAAAAGTTTAATTGAAAAATTCCTGACAAGCTCTAATCCTATTAACTTCACTGTGGTTGCACATATGCTAATGAGAGCCGTGTGTGTGAGACCGTTGCTAAATTTGCAAAACACAATACCCAGGACATGCATATTATATGTAGTTTGACACAGGCACATATGGTTTATATTCTGTATTCTAAAACAATATTATGAACATTTTATAAGGTTGCAAAAGTGAGTATTGTAAATTCTAGAAATGCAAAAGTTATTGAGGCATGCGCTTTGGACTCTCCCTTTCTCCAGTATAATTGGCCATATACACCTTTCACTTCCTCCTCTCTCTCTCTTGTCCCTCTCATATTCCTCCTCTCTTTCAATGCCTTCCCTCTCTGGTTATGCTTCCATTTTAGCAAATACTGCCTCTCACACGTGGCTCTAACATGTCATTAGATGCTGTTATTAGCTGGTATTGTTGTATTGGCTTCTCTAATCTTCCTTCTGTCATGTTAGGTCAGACTAAGCTCTTCATGGAAAAGGATACTTTCTCCATGGAGTGTGGGCAGTGATTACTGCATAGGTGCATTGTTCTTGATTGCTCTTTGGACACTTCTACAGTAAGCAATGTTCAGCAATAAATTATGACATAGAATTACAGAATCATTTTGGTTGGAAAAGACCTTTAAGATCATCAAGTCCAATCATTAACCTAGCATTGTCAAGTCCATACACTGCGTCCATAAGAACCTCATCTACACGTGTATTAAACACCTCCAGTATCATTGCCTTTAGCTAAGTATTTGCTAACTTTCAAGGGATCATTTTTTTTGACAGGAGGTGTCCTTGTGTAGCAAAGTTATGTCCGTTTTCCTATAAAAGTGCATCTTACTTTACAAATAAATAGTTGTTGCTCTTTTGCTAAGGTATGTGATTAACTCATTTTGATACTCACTATTGCAGGTTTATGCAGAAGTCTTTGCTGATATGAAGCTCCAATGAAATTATCAAGGCAGATGCTCAATGATTTGCTTCTACATTTTAACTTTGAGACTGAAGGCAGATATGCATTTCCTCAAGAGACAGAACAGACAGGGCCGATGGGAAGGATGTCAACCCAAAGGGTAGGAGCATCACACTGCCCTCATCAAAGCTGTTGTCTAGACTGAGGTAGGTATCTGTGCTCCATCATTAATCAACAGAGAAGGAATGGCAAAGATTAGTTCCCCTTCTGAGTTACCTGTCTTAATAATCTATCTTAGGACAGGATAAATTGTCTTCTGGAGACACTTATTTTTTCTAATAGAGAGATTTTATCCATCCTGCTTAGATATCATGACAATTTTTTAGGTAACTCAAGTATGCTGAAATGAATCTCACATTTTGTTTCAGTTTCAGGTGACTCCTGTTCCTTTCATGGTATAGGATCTTGTGTTGCCACTTGCAAGATGGTGAGGAATTCAGCAAAACGGGGACAGCACTGTATGCATCCTGCAGCAGAGAAGCTAGTCTAAGCTACAAGTTCTGTGATGTACCACGACAATTCTGGCATATGAACATTAATATCATGCTGACCTGAAATGAAGTGTTTTTATTCAGCTTGACAAGCTGAAATATTTAGAATCAAACTGACTTGACCCAAAGAATGCATTTTCCTTACATTTTCCCTATGGAAAATAGAAGCATTTATGAAAAAAAGTAGCATTTTCCCACAGAAAACTGTTTTTTACTACAGAAGAAAAAAAAAAAGTTTTGATGGAAGATTTCCAAACAGCTGTAATTATAGTGTATACATAAAAGGGGCCAAATTGATGCTGTAAGGGCATTCTTGACTGTAGTCTATCTGTAATCTCTGAGTGCTAGTCTTTGTAACATCATAACTTTTGAAAGTTATGAAATTTTTGAAATATTCATAATTCTTAAAAATTCACATAAATGTATTATGTTGTATTCTGTGCACATTGACCTGTGCTAAATTAAAGGGCAAAGCCATGATTTGCTCAGTCACCTATTAGACACTGGGCAAAGACCACCAAACTCATGTTCATGTCTGAAGCTGTTGCTGTATCTGATTCCAGGTCCCTGAAGAGTTCAGTTTTATATCACCAGCAAGTCAAGAGGAGATGCAAATTATAATTCCTAAAGTGTAGAAAAGAATTTGGCTATTTTCAGATGAGCTGCAATCCAATTTTCTTGCAAATAGGTACATTTTGGGAAGAAGAGAGAGTTGCTCTCCTCCCTGCAACCCCCACTGGAAGTAACAAGCTTATTGCATTTTACACCCAGGTGTTTGCCATAGAATCTGACACATAACCGTGCCCTGGAAAACTATAAAACAATATAATTTATAGAAATAAACTGAGTGAGAATCATTATTTTTTATTGGTACCACTTAATGTGCAGAAAAAGCATACTTTCCAAAAATATGGAATAAACGTTCTGTTAGCCTTATTGGGTCCAAATGTTAGGGTTTAAATTATTTTACTATGCAAACTTTCTTTCATATCTTGGCAGTAGTGATTTCCATTTTTATTCCTTTGGTATCCATAATCTTATTAGAATCAAAAACATATGCTTTGAGATCATTGGACAGATCCCTTCTCCCACCCTACCCCCTTCTCTCCGTGTTAAAGAATGCACCAAAAAGACTGACACTCCAGTATCGAGAGTAACAGGACTGGTACAGCAGAAAACGGTGCAGACTACCAAGCCTGAATGGGAAAAGAGTTTAAGAAATGTATTTTGGTTTTCATGCTTTTGATTTGCAAGTCATTAAAGGTGCAAAAGTCTCCCAGCCTCCTGCTGGCTGCCATTCGGAGCCCCACTCCTCTCCTGCTACAGGAGGTGCTCGCACCAGGATCACAGATTTACAATGCAAAAAAAGCTATGGGCAGATTTGAGCTTTATAACACTTCTGGGGATGTAACACTTGCTGCAACCCATACATCTTGATGTCAAGGAATTGTATCTGTGGGGCTGATACGTTAGTTCATTGTTATGGATTTAGGAATAACTTTTTTTTTTTTATTAGTGGAGCAATGACAAATCTCTTAACATGTGAGCCCAGCAGTTTAATAAAATTTATTGCACATTTCACCTGATTGCCTTTCAGTTATGGGATACTCAGCAGATGACCAAGCATTGGTGACCTTTGTTTAGATATTTTCATGGTATCAGGCAGAATTTTTTTCTAATTTGTTTTTATAAAAGTATTTAAATTTACATTAAATGAGCGTTCATGACAATTTGTGGCTATTAAAGGTAGAGGCCTAACAAAAAAACTTCCTTTTCTCTTCTGAGGCAGCTACTCCTTCCTTTTATTTACCTGAGGTGTATTCTGCATGAAGCTAGCTTTGATTCTTTCTGTTGTCCAAAGCTGGCATGGCAGTTAAGACTACTGTCAATAATGTGAGGGAAATATGATATGAACTGATTGCAAACACTCCTAAAGCTTCCTGTAAGTATAGCTCAAAGGCTACACTTAAAAATAAATGCAAACATTCTATGTTATGTACACTCATTGTAAATGCACCCAAACCATCCTAGTTCCACCTGGCAGTGACATCATGTAATAGCTCTTCGAATAAGGTTAGAAATATTTAACATTAAACCAAACTTTGAATTTCTTAAGGGAGCTGTCATTTACTGAATTGCAGCCCATCAACTAATGTTGCTTAGAAATATCACTGGGGATCTGTGAGTTGTTGCTATATTTTTGGTAAAGCCATTCTTTAATCGTTGTTATGGGAGAAGAACAGAACTCAGCCCATAAAAAGAGTTGCAGCTTGTGCTTTTTTAATGATGTTTTGAGACACTTATTTTGAGATGTGCATTCTGCTTTCAGCTGAGTGAAGAATCCCCACTTATTTCATAGAGGTTGCTAAACACCTTCTGGATATAGAGGATTTTAATGATTTTCAATCACTTCTATTGTCATGACCCAATTTAGAGCTGGTAACTGAGAGGTGACAGGCATGTTTGATCCCAGTGTTATCCTGACAACTTTCAATATGATTTGTATCATACGTTAAGATTCTGGTGCTTCAGAGAGATAGCGAAGATTCAAACCTTTTTCTTTAAAGACGACAGTGAATTTCATAGTTTTGATACATCATTTACTCTGCTTGGCCTAGTACTAAAAGTTGTGAGGTAGTATTATACTTTGAACTTTAGTATGCAAACTACTTATCTGAGCACAACTTCTAAAATCATTTCAGCTTTCCAAGAAGGAGGAACTTTTAATCAAGAGAAGGCACATCCATGATCAGAAAGTGAATTGTGCCAGCTTTCTCGGTCCAATTAACCCAAATATCGAAGGAGATCAGAGTTGTCCCAAGCACCTTTAACAGCTAATGCAGAGAAATAAACCCCTCAACTTTGGTTCATATCACTTAGTTTTACACACCTGAAGATGGTATGCACTTCCTCCTAGTTATCTCCAGAAAGCTGGAAGTTCCCCCCTCTATCTCGCCATTCTCTTTATCTAGGGCCTGGGTTGACTGATTCCTAAATGTTACCCAATTTGTAGGCCATGTTATTTATATTATTTGCTGATTAAACTGAGAAAGAACAATTGTGGTTTGTTTGAACTTGTCATGAACTAAGGTAGTTTGTCAAATTGACAGTTATGGCTGAACTATTAAGTCAAGTCAAATTTTTCAAAATGGATTTGTAAGACCCCAACCTCTGCATTTGGGAACAAAAATAAAAGGAATGCAATTGGTATGTAAAGAAAAAAACATTGATTTTAAGAAGTACTAAGGCAACTCCTATACAAGTAGCTTTTAGACACCTGAACTAGAAGAAAAATTTCACTACTTCCTGGTATTTTTTGTTAAATAGTCATGGAACATACTTTCTGCATGATGGTGAAATGATCTTAGCTATAAATAGGAAACCATTGAAGATCATTAACAGTGATTTTTTTCCTCCTCCAGAAAACATCCATAGAAATAACAAAATTAAAATAAAAATATTTTGCTGAAAAAAGAGTAACTTTTCCCGGAAGACATGAGGACTGTTTTTCATTAGTATGAACCATGGGAAATATTGCAGCTTCATCAGTGAAGGTCTGACATACGATTTCTATCAAAGACACATTTCATTTACCCTAGGCTTATTCAGCAGTACTCTTATACAATGTTCCCTACCAGCTGTTGTTACTGCTGTTTGCTAGTAATTGATTGCTTTGTTCCTGGCCTGAAAAATAGTGTCACATAGTGCTTAAGATTCTAATGGCTACCAGTTTCTTCTTTTACAAAATGTTAATTGTGCCAAAAAATATGGAAAGGCCCTTAACAAAACTTAAGGTGGAAGTTTTGAGTTTTGTTGTTTAATTTCATTCTTACCCACATAAATTAGACTGCAGTAAGTATTCTCAACCTTTTAAAACAACAAAAATTCACTAAAGTTTCTGCCTCCTTATATATCAGACACACGCTCTATTTTTATCTCAGCAGTGAATCCAAGAAGTTAAATTACCCATTACTAATGGTTGTGTGGCTGCAGTAGCTGAGAGTTTAGAAAACACTGAGAAAATACCTGAAAATGTCTTAGGGAGCATACAAGGAAAGTATAAGTGTGTGCTCTTTAAAGAGTAGCATTCAGGGCAATTCTCAATATAAATTTCATTCCGGCATTTCTTATTTGTCTAACTTATAGAATTATAGAATCATAGAATGGTTTGGGTTGGAAGGAACCTCAAAGATCATCTACTTCCAAACCCCCTGCCTACACCTTCCAGTAGACCAGACTGCTCAGAGCTCCATCCAACCTGGCCTTGAACACTTCCAGGGATGGGGCGTCCACACCTTTTCTGGGCAGCCTGTTCCAGTGCCTCACCACCCCCACAGTGAAGGATTTCTTCCTAATATCTAATATAAATCTACTGTCCTTCAGTTTAAGGCCATTATCCCTCATCCTACCGCTACATGCCCTTGTAAAAAGTCCCTCTCCAGCTTTCTTGTAGGTCCCCTTTAGGTATGGGAAGGGTCTCCCTGGAGCCTTCTCTTCTCCAGGTTAAACAACCCCAACTTCCTCAGCCTCTTCTCACAGCAAAGCTGTTCCAGCCTTCTGATCATCTTTGTGGCCTCCTCTGGACTTGCTCCAACAGGTCCATGGCTTTTTTATGCTGTGGGCCTCAGAATGCAGTACTACAGGTGGGATCTCATGAGAGCAGAGTGGGAGTAACTTGAGACTACACAGTTACGTCACTTAGACTTCAATAGTACTGTGTGCAAGGGTAAATGTGCACCAGCACATGTCAAGGTCATTAAAAATGACAACCTCTTATTGATTTCCTTTTCAGGTAGATGATACTTACTGAAATATGCAGGGAATTGGACTTGAGGAGTCATGGTTGATGGATATTATGAAAGTGATGAATTCAAGCACAGAAGTGAAACTAATGGATTAATGTAGGTCCGGTTCTTTTCTTCTTGGAGGGTTTGTTTTTGGTTTGGTTTGTTTCTTTTTTGGTTTTGGTTTTCTTGGGCCTTTTTTTTTTTGTAGGTGCATTTAGTAAGGTGGATTATACATGCATATGTTTATTTAAAATTAATCAACACTTAAATTTAATTGATACTATATTAAAATTGAATAGATGTTTGTAGATGTATTCTGTATGGTTGTCTGGCAGTCCCACTGTCAAAACTACCACCCTGATTCTTGTGATTTCCTTAAGAAAATTGGGGAGTTCTGGAAAAATTCTGTGGCACATGCTCTCACTTACAGGGTTATAAATGTATTATTTACTCAGTTACGTTAGTGCCTCCAGTTAATGAAATCTTCGTTAGAAAAATCAGTTTATATAGAAAAGAAGCCACAAGTCTGCTCAAAGGTGTATGCATTTAGTTTGGGGAAATGCAATACAATACTACACAGCATTAAAAATGCTTTGGAATTTGCCTAATGACAGGTTTTATAATTAGATTAGGCCTCAGTATTTCTGTTAATCTTGTAAAGGAAGCTAGATATGCATTAAAGAGTTGATATTTTTTATTCCAGACAGGAGATGAAAAAAGCCATTCATTACTTCTAATAAATGTGAGTTCTGAAGAATTCACTGGTAAGAGTACAAGTCAGTTTAAAAAGTTATAGGCATAAGATCTCGACCAAAATATGCAGAAAAAAAAGAGTCTTATGTTATCCTTCAGTTGTTCTAATCACAATAATTTAATAAACATTATTTCCTTTTCATGTGTCCAAAGGCAAAAGTGAAAAGAACTTGTGCCAGGTGTTGTCCAGTCTTGTTTTACTACTTTTAAAATGTAGACCTTTCAGCAAAGGAAAGAATCAATCCATTGCTCTGTGTTCAGATGCTGGTTAGTTGAAATTTTTCTTAATTAATGAGTAAAGGTCAAACTAGAATACTCTTCTAAACGGTATAGCTGCAGATATGATTTCACCATCAGTGTTCTGGGTCTGTTCATGGGGTGTCGTAACGACTCTCTGATCCCTCTGCAGGACTCATTGGAACAGTTTGGCATCGTGCAATACTAACATAAACAGTTTATGGTCAAGGAAATTGTGATATAAAATGTCTGAAGAAGAGAATGTAGGCACGTTGTGTGATTTTAAAGTGCATTTGGGACTCAGCTGAAAAGCAGGAGAGGATGGAACATTGCAAAAAAATTGTAAAAATATCTTTTCCACTTTTTTCCTATTCTATGCCAAGCTGTTATTGAATTACAGTGTAATTAGCATATCTAAAACCTAAACATTTGTACCATGACAGGATACTTAAAAATACTGAAATGAGGATTTTCAAAATGCAGTGAAAATTCTGCTTCAGTCTCTAGTCTTCTTCTTCAACTGGATTCTCAAGAGGGTCAAATTTAATAATAATTTTCCCCTGTAGTGCATAATTTTTGCTCCCATTAGAAAGCCCACCCTGGGCTCCCAGAAGCAAAACCTTCTCTCCTGCCTCTCCCTGGGACACTGCTTCTTTTAGATCTGTGTGCCTTGAGCTGTTTACTAGGTGTGCTTCATAATATTGCAATAATAAAGGGAAAATACATACTACTGATGAAAATACAGACTTCGTTCTTTTGAGAGAGACCAGCATTGGGTGAAATCCTGGTTTTATAAGTTCATAGCCAAGTGAACTTGGTTCACTGACAGTAGGGTACTGTATTGAAGCAGCCAGGAACATAAACCTGAGGACTTTCCTGCAGAATCATTGGCTCTGAGAACAGATCTGTTCTAAGAAAAGACCACTGAAAGTGGAAAACAAAACCAACCAACCAACCAGACAAAACCAAACTACAATAGACCATCCAAAAGATTGTCTGGAAAATGCAAGAGAACTTATTGTAGTACTTTATAATGTCTATATCAATGTTCAATTTATGGTCTAGTATTTTTCTGCATGTGTTGTCCAGTCTTCCTGTCTTGTCTGTTCTGGCCCAGGTGCTGGATTCACCATCGTTGTTATTTCTAAAAAAATAATTCTTACCAAAAGTAAACGATCAGCTTTAGCCTAAACCCACAAGTGAATGTTTTGGGGACATTTGGTCAAAACCACTTTTCTTTAGTTATAAGTATGAAACATAGCTGCTATGACAATAGAATTAATACTTAAAGGCTAACTTATGTATGTCCCATTGAGTGTTCAAGTTCAAGCCAAGTTTGAAATACATCAGTTAGGTAGCTTTAGAGGTCTGAATGCTTAACATTCATACACATTTCTTCAACTAAAACAGCCTAAATAAATTCCATTTGGACAATTTCAGGACATTCCAGAGTTTCTTATGTCCTCTGAATTGGTGACAGACCTCAATGATTCCTCTGTATGACAGCAGAGTGTAACAGCTTTGGTCAGGGATTGGGGCGTCTGTGTGCAAAGAAGGATACGCGCTTAAGAAGGAAAGATGGAGTGTTTGCAAACTACCTGCTAGACATATCCCACTATGAATATTTATGATTACTGTGTGATTCTTGTAATAATAAAGACATGGACAGATGTATAAGTGGATAAATAAATCTGTGAATAATACATTTTTCTCTCTGCAAGATAAGCCCCCCTGCTAGGTCTTTTGTATTTTCTCTTTTTTCATCTTAGCCCTAACCCATGCTCTTTGTTTGCATAAACAGAGAACAAGGAAATGTAATGTGTACAGAAATCTGGTCTCAAGAAGATACTTAAATGCCAGAAAAATGCTCACATTAACACCAAATGTCCAAATTGAATCTGAAATAGACTTTACCAATTTTACTTTCTACAGCACAATTTCAGAGGCATTTAACAGAGCCTGAAGTACAGAAAAGAACACTGACTGTTGCTAAGCTGATGTATACCAAAGCTCATTGCCTTGCCCTCAGACAGTTATATATTGAGTGCAGAGTTAGGTTAGACTAATGGATTTTGTTCCTCAGGTGGGGTAATATGAGAATTAAGGGCCCTGAGAGGTAAAGATGCATTACCTGTTTATTTGTATATCCAGTGAAGTTGCACCCTCCTTATGGAAAGATAAAGGAAAACTTCCAAAAATTATTAGCAGTAATTTTTACAGTACCTTGAACTTTATAGAGGATTGAAAGACACAGATCTCAGCCTGTGCAACTAATTACCTATTTTTCTGTTAGAAGGTTATAAAGAGTATTGCCTTAATTTATCTGTGGTTCTCCGCTTCCTTGCCGTTCACACTCCTAGCACTCAGAGCCCAGGAAAAAAACCCAGAAAACCCCACAAAAATGCCAAAATTTGTTGGTGCAGTCTTCCTGCAATGCTTTTAAAAAATCATAAATATTTGTTGATAATGAGATAGCCCTTTGTATCCTGTGTTAGTTTTTTAGGACTATGTCTTTCCAATGTCTTGAATTATATTGAGAGCACAGCATCCTTCCTGTCATTCAAGCAAAATCCTCAACAGAACTTCCAATGACCTTATTTATCCCTTAATAAGCAGGCTATGATATCTATTCTTAACTATGGCTGTGCTCTCAAGACAGGAATTCCTGTGTGTAATGGATGACAGCAGATTTTGGGTAATACCGGAATACATAGAACCAATATAACATGAATATTATCTAAGGCTGGATTTCATAAGCATCATTTTAGAATGGTTTGACCAAGAACTAGATCCGTATTCCCATTTATAACAACTTGTCTTTGTGTAAGCTCCTTACTTCTTTTTGCCCTTCAGAAAACTTCTATCAAACCTTTACTCTACAGACTGTTATAACGCTAATATTTTTAAGCAAATCACTAGGTACAATTATCAAATATTATTGAGGACCTCAGTGCTTTTCCAAAACTAGTCAAATGGTTTCTCCCAAGTATTATGGTGTAACTAAACAATGATTTTGATTAGTACATCCTTTAGAATGAAGAATTAAGTGATATTGTTTTCAAAGATTAATTTAGTCTACTGTCACAAATCTGACTTCATCTTCCCCCTATCAAATTGCATCATGACTTCATCAATAAGATGGAGGGTATCTACCTTCTTTAATCTTTAATAAACAAATAGAGCAGAGATATTTTTGATTTGAATTTCAATATGGCTAAAAAATCGTTTAAGTTAGACAACTTCCTGAAGGAGCTTTCTTGACCAGGTCTACCCAGCAGGTCTCCATCCATTAATTGGATTCAAGTCTTTCCTTAGAAGATAAGTTGAGCTCAGCACCATATTTGTCTGTTTTATAATCCCAGAATGAGAGCCTGATCCTTATCCTTTCTCTAAAGCAGCCTTGTGGCATTGGCTTCTTCAAGGCCACCCCCGAAGCTGTCTGATACTATGTGAATGTCCATAATTATTATGGATAGTTACTCAGCTACCTCTGGCCTATCTCTGAAACCACCTGAAAAGATCCTTTCTCTAGTTTCCTCATCTCAAGAACTGAAACATGCTTAAAAACTTTTTGTCTCTCCACATTGGCAAGCAACCTAGTCTGCACTGAAGAAAGAACCAGATTATCATGGTCATGGTAATATAGAAGTTTCCTGGTTTTTTACATCCTAGAAAAGTCTTGATTTACACCTGACATGAAATCTCTCAGAGTTCATAATATTTCTCATTACTTCTTTCCTTTTTTGTTTTGATAATCAGTAAAATTTTCATGTTTTCTTCTGAGGTTTTCCAGAACAAAGGAAACAAACATTCATCAGTGCTGTTTTGTGAATAATTGATCTTGCATTACTTCCACAGATTAGAATAGATCATCTCTTGAGATCCCTGCTGTCCTAATTTCTGTGAGTTAGTGATTTATCATCCTGAAGATTTTTCAGTAACACTGATTTCTAGCTCTCCCCTGAAAAATTTATTAAAAAGTAATAGAGAATAAGGAAAGAGGTGTCGTAAGGAAGAGTTTAGCAGATAAGTTCCCCAAATTCTTGCAGATGTCAGCCAGCTATGTTATAGGTGATCATCTTTCCTTTGTAACCCTCATATGCCTCATTCATGTGACATGGAAACAATTACATGAAAATGCAGATGTAGATTCCAGTAATCTCTTTGGAATAGATAAATAGACTTTGAAATAATTTACAAATGATGCACAAAATCTGTGGGCCATCTGCTCACTGTTGGGGAAAAAAAACACATTTCTCCCAACAGACTTTTTAGATGCAGAATTGTTCTTTTCACACAGCAAGAAGGGAAACAATAGATAGCCAGCAATCTGGAATGCAACTCACACACGGTCTGAGAGCCACATCGTGATCATCTCTTTTGAAAGCAATTAGGGCAAGAACTTTGTGTATATTAAGAAACTGCTTTTTCCTCAGCCACATATACAGACAGGACAAGAACTATTCACAGCAAGAACTGCCTGTGATGTCTGCTCTCCAAACAGCAAATGAACTGAGGTGAGTGTTGGATGGAAGAAGGCAAGGGGGTGTTAGAGCAACAAACCACAGTGGGTGCTACCTATATTTCAATACCTGCTTCTATCAAGCTCCTGACAAACTTCTTCCAATGTCATTCCAGTATCATGTGGAGCCATGCCTATACAAGTCTCTGACAAGGCTTTCCTTAAAAGTCCCTTGTATTCAGTGTTTAAGTGTTTAAGATAAAAATCTACTTTAATTCAGAAGTAGGAAGGAACTTTGTTATACATTGCCCTTGTGTTAGCTGATTCAAAAGTTAAAAGTGCCTTTGAATTAGTGACATGTGGACTGCACTCTAAGAATAATGGTCTGGAGGTCTTTTGTCTGATTCTTAATCATGTAGGTCCCATAAATATTACTAGTGTTTGCATAAGCCAAGTCACAGCTTTCTTGGTGGCAGAATTGTCAGCCTAGACTCAGCTGATCTACAGAGGGTTGTCCTCTATTGTGAGTCATAGTCTGCACGTGGCCACTCAGCACTTCACACTTTCTTGACAACCCCATCTGTGTCTGCTGGCAACGCTCTCTAGGTTTGACCAGAGTGGAAACAATTCAGCATGATTCTGAAGCAATTAAATGCCGGTTGCCAAACAATAAGATTCCCAGTGAGAAAGTGTTTCACCGCAGCTGACAGTCACATTTTTTCTGTCAGGGAGATCCCACTGAAAAGTCCTGATGAGAGAAAGATGAAATAAAGAGTTGGTAAGATTTGCTGTGAGTTGCATGGGGGTGAAAGAGATCTTGGTACCATGGGAAGTCAGGTGAACTATCAGCTGGTGACTTTGAGACAGCACTTGACCAGACAGGCATATGGGTTTAGGCTCTGTGATGTAATGCATGGTCTTCTTTTGACGCTGTGTATCACTCAATCAAATGCGAAACAAGTGGGCTCAGAGTGGAGTCCAACATGTTGATAATTTATAGTAGAGGTCAAGGGTAGAGTCCCAAAGAGAAAGGGTGCAAAATTTTCAGGTTGATCCAGAATACTTAGCTATTAAATCCCACTAGATTGTTAGAGGTTTCAGTTTTGGCAGCCAGTTTTGATGAGATATCACACTCCTACTAGGAATGAAATAAAGATAGACTGAGTGCAGATTACTTCCTCCATCACAACATTCATCTGCCCAGTTCCAAAATCTCTTTGAGTTTGAAAAAATGCACACAAATTATTTTCAAGTATTCAGGTGCAAATATCACTTTTGGTCAGTAATGAAACATGACTCACCATATCAAAATTGGGGATGTCCTTATGTTAGCAAGTTATCTGAGACTGAGTGCTAAAGTAGATCTCATCAGAGATGATAGACTTGTAGAAAGTCTGCTAATATAAAAGTTGAAAAGACTTGATTGTAGTTCAGATCTGTGAGATAAGTTGCTCAGCTGGGACCCTGAGGAGTCAGCCTTCTTGATACGTTTTCCCCAACTACTTGGGCAATGCTTTTCATTCATCCCAAACTAATGATTACTTACATGACCAAATTTGGAAGAAAATGCTCAAAATCTCAGTCACTGGCCAATGCAGGCCCATTCTTCACTTTGTCATATCACACACTGCTGAGGAAAATCTCACTGAGCTCAATGGGATAATTTGAGTAAATGCTTATCAGAGGGAACTAGTGCTATATGAAGAAAAGTGAAGTTGATTAGATTCATGCTTGTTTGTGGTATGAAAAGATATATTTTCCTGCTTCTTCTGCCATCAAGTTTTACTTAACTCTGTGAAATATCTTAGTGTGACTGGTAGTAATGCTGCTATGATAAGGTACTTCCCCAAGGGGATCCTGTCATTTCAAAGGCTCAAAAATAAGAGCTGTTTAGATCATTTGTAAATTTGGATGAGGAATCTGTAGTACAGCAGTGTTGCCACACAGCGTTTCCACATACGGTTTTTGTTACCCATTGTCTGTTCAAAGTGCTAGACACTGGCCGTGTGACTCCTTTAAAACTTTCTTTTGTAATTTATTTATCTAGGAAACCACAGTTTACACTCCATGTCTGGTTTCCAGTGAAGCCTTGCTTTTATTTCCAGCTGAACTTGCTGAGGCACAAAGAGGTCAAACAAGTAGTGAAAGATCACTTGACAATATTAGCCAATGGTTCAGACCAAATTGCCACCCAGTGCCTTCTGGCTAGTTGGAATTTTTTTTTTTTTCTTTTTTTTTTTACTGTACTACTCTTCTACTTACCTGTTTAAACTGCTCTTCTATGGAAGCTGTAGTGCAGAAGCCCCACACTGTGCCTCAGAGAAGTAATTCATGACTGTATTTGTGGAAAAACTCAGAGGACTCACCCTGGCAAGATAATTTTGTAGATGTGGATTGCATATCAGATGAGGGAGTACACTAGTGTATACTCCAGTCACGGTGCCCTAGTTGTCCATACTTGGTGATCTCACACATCTCACTCCTTTTCCTTCCATCCAGCACAGGGTAGTATCAAAAGGAAAACAGTGGAAACAAGACAGTAAAACACAAACAATTCAAAAACGTTCTGTCATGGAGTTGGCACGCTTGCCCCATAGTGACCATGGATTTGCAATCAACCCTGGTTATAATTATAAGCTCTTTATATAACCTACTTCAACTAGTGTTATTGAATTTTGATCATCATGGGAAGCTTGTGGGTCATTTTTATTCAACCACTGTCCCTTGCTTCACCCATTCTGAAATAAACCAAAATGTGTTCCCTGTGATAGTGCCTATAGCTTGATTGATTTACTAGAATGGCAGAGTGACAGACAGCAGAACCACAGGTAGAAGGGTCAGGACTAGAATGGAGCAAGATAAAATAAAAACAATGGCATAAGCTCTATTACTCAGGCAGTGTTTGAAAGACAGAAGAGTAACATACCTTTAATTACAACATTATAAAAAAATTTACTTAGTTCTACTCTAGCAAAAGAAAGTGAATTTTCGACCTTAATGGACTGCACCAGTCACAAGAAAATCAACAACATAAAGAACAGAACAAAAATCAAGATAGTTTTTTGCCTTTCTACAAAGGTTCCCTTCAAGAATTGTCTGCTGTAATTCTAGATCATAACTGAGTGTCAGTCTCCGTCCCTGTGTATAGTGTAGAGAGCAGAAGAATGTGTAGGAGAATCAGGAAAGCGTGTGTGTGGGAGGCATTGGTGCACAATATTATGTAGTACAGAAAAGCCGTGTGGATATGTCTTCATCTTAAACATGGGCAGTGGAACTGTACACCCCAGCCTGAAGAGAAAACAGGACAAACAAAATCAATGGAACAAGTAAATTTTATTTGAATGACAAGAATAGAAACCTCCCTTACTCTACTGCTCAGTCTTCCAGTGGGCATTCTTTGCAAATGATTGTTGATGGACCAACCCTCTAAATGATTCTGGTTTCTAGGAGAGGAAACTAAAGTAATTTTATAAGTGTTGTAACTGCTCAGGGAGACACTTTATTGTTTTTCCTTGCACACATATGAAAGGCTGTATCACATTCGTGGTTATGCACTGCATACAGTGTTGACAATTCCAGAGAATCAAAAATCACAAACCTGATTTGCGAAATGGTGGGATTAATTCCTGAAGTATATTTCATTTGATTAATTTGAAAATGACTATGCTGAATTGTTTGGAATTCTTCTTGTCCCTTTTTAGCCTCAGAGCACCTCAGTTCCCTGCAGGGTCACCCTGGAGTTCCAGCTTCCACAGGTGTATGAGATAAGGTGATTCAGTGCCCCAGTCTTATCAGTTCTTTCACCAGGTATTTCTCTCTTCATTCCACACAGCCCTTTTTCTCCTTCAAAGACATATATCCTCAGTTCTTCCCCTATTTTTCCAATAGCATTTTTTACCATCTTAGAGATCTTAGAGATCCTGAAAATAGACATCTTCCCCTGCTGCACTCATCTCTACACTCAAAATAAGCTGTCCGTCTTAGAATTCTTCCATTATTTCTCCTGTTTATCAGGAGAGGGGCTGGTGAAGGGACTTCCAAGAGCCAGAAGTCCAGGAATGAAGAATTTTCTTCCTGAATTGAGCTTTTCCTGTCCTCTCCTCCCTCCTGTAAGAGTGGTGTTCAGTCCCCAGTGGACAGGGAGAGCAGATCAGTTTCCCCCATTAGGTCCTCTTCCCCGGGGCAGGAAGAGTGCCAGACAATATGAGATTTTTTTTTTTTTTTTGAGAAAACTAAGATTCAAGAGAAAGCTGGAGCTGTTGTTTTCGAGCTGGCAGTGGCTCCAGCTACAAATTAAATAATCTCCCCATCCTCCCCTCAAAATCATAACGATTGCTTCCTGCTGTATAACACATTATGAACACAGTGTCAGCGGAGCACACTAATAAACCTTATCACCAAGCATCTACAGTTGTGAAAGAGAGCCTTGGCTAGAAATTATATCCTATTTTTCTCCTTTTATCATATGGTCCATACCACCTGTCAGAGGTCAGCATTGTTTCACAGCAGGGCTCTACCTCCCCTGATGGCCACGCTACTATTTTTAGGTAGAGTTCACCATGCAATAACCTGAAGCCACAGAACACACTGGGTCATAGGAGCTCCAGTGCTGGGACCCAAGCCCCATCGTGCCCTGTGGCTGCCAGCTGCCAACACCAGCTGTTTCCTCTTGTAGATCGACTGCACCACTGAAGATTGTGAAATGCTTTTAGCAGGGATGGGAAGTGTCCAGAGGAAGCAGGCAGGATGAAAGAAAGGAGAGCTCACTGTGGCTCCTGGAGTTGTAAAAAGAACTGGGATTAATTTAGAAGAGAAATACCAAAACAGTTAAAAACTTCAAATAACATCTTGCTGCTGCTAGCTGTGTTCCTGTCACCGCCATAAGCTATATTTCTTTATTCAGATACTTGGAAAAATTTCTTTTTATCTTCCTGATAAGGTAAACTCACGGTAACAATTTCTAACACTTGAAGCTGTTCTTGGGACATTTCCAAGAGACAGCAGTATTTTCAACACATACGTATGTGCATATGTGTATGCATTTTGACACAGTTACTTAGCTTCTTTCTGAATTTTTATCTTTATATTTATGCACATAAACTTTAATACATGCACAGTTATGTATATTGCAGAGCTGGTTACATTTTTGTGAAGGGTGATATTTAGTCAGAGATTTAGCTCTAGGTTGGGAGTCCTGCAGTCTCTCATCTTGCAAATGGTGTCCATAACTCTATCGTAAATTACAAAGACAAAATCACCTCATTACCCTATTATTTAGGCCTTGCAACTGAGCTGCTAAGGAAGTAATAGTTAATATAATCCATCGACAATGTAGAAAAATGAGTTAGAAAATAGATGTGATTTACCAAAGAATACTGAACATGTCTGTAGCAGATTATAATCTCATCTCTTCAAATGTAAACTAAGGAAAGTAGGACCTGTATTTTTTTATATTAGTTGGGAAATATAAAATGCCATGAGATCCTGCACTAGAATTTTAATGATGTATAATAATAATGATAATTAGAAGCAGAACTAAAAAATCTTGACCCTTGCTCCCACTCTTTTGTGTAGTTATGTTACAATGTTATCCAGGGAGTTGCATCTATGATCTTAAGTTTATTTCCTTGGATTAGTGCCTGACTGATTTAAGAAAGCGATTCTACAACCTGAGCTGGTATGACATGTTTTTCTGCTACTTTTTCCTAAGTTTTACTCCAGAAGTTAGGATCTGTTATCATTTAGTAATTTAAGAAATATTGTAATAATTGGGACTACATAGTAAATTGCGTCAAACTCAAAAGGAATAAAGAGGCATTTCATGCATGAAGAAATAAACTGTTTGTCAGATTAATAATGTTTTTGTTTTTAACTATCCAGTGGAGGAAGGAAGGTTCTGTGATTGATATAAAGACTGAACTGGGAGCTGGAAGACCTGGGTTCAATTTGCAGCTCTTCACAGACTTCCTGTGTCACCTTGGATAAGTCATTTACATTTCCCTGCTCTTCTTTTTCCTCCCATCAAAAAAAGGAATCATTATATCTACTAACATCACAGGAGGTTTGTGAGACTAACTTTTAAAAATGAGGCTAACAACTTTTAGAAGATTTCTGGCTCTTGGAAGTTATTCTACAACCTCATGTTCTCAATATGCTCAGAGCATTAGACTTCAGAGCACCCTGGAGGGTCTATCTTTTCTCCTCTGCATATGAGGAACTTTATTAGACTAAGCTGGATGGAAGGGGTTCTGTTACTTGGTACTGTACATCTGGGTTGATTTCTGTTATCTTTACGTTGCTGCTGATCCGGCTGGTGTCATACTCGTGACTCTTTGTAAGTTAAAAGATTGTCTAGGATGCTCAGTGTATCTGCAGCAAATATAACATTTAAATAAATGAAAAAATAAATTATTAATATTTGCATAGGAATATGGAACATTTAGAGGAGACTTGCAGAGTTGCACAGCGTTAAAGAAGTTTTTATGTGTTATTAGAAGTTTGTAATTAAAAGAATCTTCAAGTTCATAATTTTTCCTTTTTGTTAGACAAAACTTAATTCCTTTTGTAGTTATTTGGCATCAGGATACATTCACAAACAATATATAATTTGCATGTGTTTGTGCATGCATGTACTTACATGTGTAAGTATGTATTTGCACGTGTAATGTATATGCATAAAGAAGGTTGCCTCTGAGTGCATGAACTTCTGTATGAAAGTAGGAACAATAATTTTGCATTGCAGCTGTGGCTGTTTTCAACATCAAAGCAAAATGAAAACAGTAAAAGAAAAGAAGGGGAAAAAAAATGAAACATAAACCAAAACTATTATTAGAGAAGAACAAAGGAACTGATCCCACAGATAGTTTTTCAACAGCTGGCAAGGGTCATCAGCTATTTTTACTGGTCTAGTGCCGGTCCCCTTAACTCTGACATTTTTTTCTGTTTTGTTTTGTGTACTTTTTTTTTTTTTTCATGAGCACCACTTATGGTTGGATTGATTTCAGTTATGCAGGTGTATGTGTTAAGTAAAACCATCCTGAAGTCAAGGAAGTGCAAAAATCAGCACCCTCAATAGTTCTGTGGGGACTCATTGCCTTGTTCTGACAGGCAGGTGGCCTTTAGATAATATACATTTAACAACTGGTCCAGCATTTCAGTTATACTCCCTGGATTTTGTCATGCTGTAAAGCACCCCCCCAAGCACCTTCATTCCCCTTTTGTAGTGAATTGATAGATTGTCAGGACAGTCAGCTATTGACTTTTAGAAACTGTACTCGTTGCCAAATAGTCAAAAAATTACTCAAAAATCACACAACTAGATAAAACTGGGAAACCCCTGGTTTCTTTTGGTTCACTCTTTCTAGCTTGCAGTTCTGGTCTAGAAACTGGAATCTATTTATTTTATAGGAGGAAAGCTGAGATTCTTGCTTATCATGTGACCCCAGGAGCTGGAGCTTGATGGAAAAGAAACAGCAAACTGTCATAAGACTCAGGATGCAAATTATGAGAGTTGGCAATGCTGAAGTCACATACTCCTCTACTTCTGAATCCTGGAATGACTAAAAGAGATGGGCTTTCATCATCCTTCAGAAGCTGTGCATGCATGCAGAAGTTTCATCGATAAATGATTCCTGCTGAAGCAGCTTCTCTTCCTTTTATGGGACTGATGAAAGTAACTGGTAGCAAAGATTTTTCACTGCCAATAACGTTGTTCCAGAAATAGATTGGGAAGGAAACCTGGAAGAATATTTTAAAGAACATACCAATTAAAGAAGCTTAACTGTCTAATATATGGGATATGTCTATTGGGAGGAATTATTTGCAGTTAAAGCTTTGAAATAAATTCGTAACTGGGATAAGGGAATGTAACTACTGACTAAAGTGGAGTAGCACTCACAGATAGGGTGCAGATAAGAACAATAAAAACTCTTTGCTTTTGTCTCTCTTGGGAATATTTTCTAATTATATAACCTAAAGAAGACACTAATTCAGTGAAAACAAAAATTGTAGATGAAGCAAAAAAAAAAAATCAAATCCATAAAAGACTGTTTGCCCCATTTGTGATGTTATAATTAGTTTGTGACAGGCATATCAGTATTATTTCCCATTGGGTCAGGTTCAGGATCTCCTCTCTCATCGTCTGTTTCTGGCAGTGATATGTCTATAAATGTCTATCTGGACACAGGCAGGGAATCCAGATACACAGTTTTCTTACATAGTCCCTGTAGGGATGTGATGACCTGCAATGAGTCACTCCTTACTACTGAAAGTTAAGCAGGAGCTGTCTAAAACTAGTCAATAGGGTAGACCAAGAACAGGGACCTGGAACTGGAATTTTCTTTCAAACTATAGCTCCTAAATCCTGATGCTCATTAGGCATCTCCACCTTCTTCAACACTGAGCAGAGAGAACCTCACTGAGGAAACTTATTGTCTGAATTTGAGTAAGTATTCAGAAGTGGAGACTTGAGTTCAGTGTCCTCCCTGGTGGGAGGGATTCAAGCACACAGTTGCCCTTCTCTGATACACTTATCCCAATCAACAGCAATTAAGCAGCCTGCCTGCAAAGATGAAGGGAATTCACTGCACTCATCTTTTCTGGGAGCTGCTTCACTGCACAGTTAAGAGTGCGACAATCACGGGGACAGTGTGAACCCCTAAGGTTGAATGAAAACAATACCAAGCTCAAATTTTCCACCTGCTCAGCACATGATCCTGCTGTTCCTCATTTTGTAAATGGTTGCCTCCTTCCATCTGGATGAGGGCCACCATGATTGCTGTGCTTTACCTAAAAGATGGTGTCTATAGTCATACACCAAGTTCTGCTTGAGCGTCATGAATCAGGACTCCTTAAGAGGCAAAGGCATAGATAGGTTGTTTCTTGCATTGCATATGTGTTGCTTGGAGCTCAGACTGGGCTATCAGTGGACAGGTTTACTGAACTAGGAAAAGCAAGT
This sequence comes from Columba livia, assembly GCF_036013475.1. Lineage (NCBI taxonomy): Eukaryota > Metazoa > Chordata > Aves > Columbiformes > Columbidae > Columba > Columba livia. Next base: position 11,555,815 of record NC_088604.1, read on the forward strand.
GTTTCTCAGCTTCCAGGAACTGGAATAGAATAATGTCTTTCTTTGGGCTACCTTTAATTTATATATACTGAGCCCTTTCAAAAGGACTTTGTTAGGTTTTGATCATGACCATTCTTGGGGTGAGTACATTTAGCTTTGGAATTACTTGATAACATGTGGAATAATATTTACATTGGACTGCTATGAGAGGAAAACATGAATATTTCAAACTGTGTTCCACATGTTTACTTTTTAAATCCTTCTAAGCCAGCTAATTTTTACACTGAGTCTGTACATTCATTATCTGATACCACACACTCAAAGCAAATGTCTATGGACTAGAGCTAAGAGGTCATCATGCTGATTTCCCTGCATATACAGAATCATTCCCTACAGAAATATTTGTTTTTAAGAGTATTGCTTTGCCTTGTTTTCAGTAGCTAATCAACAGTTCTACCATGAGTTCCATTGGGAAAATGTTCTACTGGCTGGTAGACCTCACCATTTGGAACATGACTGTGCTATTCAAGCTACTTTTTCCTTGGATCATTTTGTTCCTTATCATTTATTATTTTATTTACAATGATGTCTCTTTCTGCAGGCAACTGAAAAAGAATCTTTCTAAAGTATCATCGGAGTGTTGCAGAGAGTTAAGGATCATGCTGTGACTAGAATAACTGTGCGCCTTCATAGTTGGGGTTTGGTCATGGATACCCTGATTTTGCTGCCCACCAGTAGGCCCCTTGCCACCTTTCAAGCTCAGGATGGGTTCATGCCTGGCCTCATGCTGATTCAGAAGGTCCTATGTCAGACTGGCTAGCTACATGTGGATATCTCTGATGACATTCAGTACTTGTTTCAGTACTTGTGTTAAGGTAGTTGAATTGTACAAAAGGCCCTCATTTTAGGAATGTGAGTCTTCTGAATAAGGTAAGTACAACAAGACTTAATGTGAAGTCTTATGAAAAGTCTTCTTCAGTGAGGATTTCAGGCTAAAAACTGATCATTTGGATCAGCCTTTTTCTGATTAGGGACCATCTGTGGCTACACTTAGATACCTACATAGTCCCTGCAGGGAGAAGCTCTTACTGTGAGGATGGAAGAGAGATTAGAGGCAGGATTCAGTTGTCAGACCAAGATACGTAAACAAGCACTACAGTTACCTGAGCCTGGACCTCTCTGTATTGACTACCCCTCACAGTGAGTTTTAGCAGATTACACAATACCCCTTATTGTGTTAGCTGAATGTCCTGAACAATCAGCTTGGACATATGTCTAGTATCATCTGAAATGCCCTGATATATCCAAACTGGCCACACCAGCTGTTTTACTTAGAGGACATGCAAGGGACTCACACGTATCTGGAGAGGCTTGTGGAGGCGGTGGAACACTTCAGGTTCCCTAAAATAGTGTTAAGTAGCCATGTTTTACTTACGTTTAGTCAGCTGAATCTCTTCCTGAATTTCTAAAGGATTAATATTGAGATGCCTCACAAAACTTTTAAGAATTGCACCTATTCAGCTAATTTAATCACACAAGATCTTTGTGTGTGTGTTTGTTTTAATGCCTTTCACTAATGGTTTATTTAGTGCATCTAGTTTATAGCAGGACAGGTAGAATTTTAAAAAGAAAATAAGGTGCACTCCATTGATACCTACTCCAAACACATTTTAAAATTATGACCAAAGCAGGAGGCTATCAAGTTCATCATTTCACCAGCTCACAAACACCTGGGATATTCGCGTTATCACCTGGCTTGGCCTCAAACTTGAGCATCCTGATTTAAAGTGACTTCTTCTACCTCTGACAATATAGTGAACCAAACACTGAGTAACACCTGAACTACAAGTGTAAATCAACAGACCATATGAATATCACCTGCCAAAAACAGTTGCAAAAGAAGACTCTGGAACTCTCTTGTTTGGATGTTTCTTTATGAAAATTAGACTTCTTCTACTAAGGTCACTGTGCAATATTTCAGTTGTGAGTCCCAAAAACTGGACTGTGACAGATACTGCACTGCCAGTAACTGAGAAGCAACAGAATTGTGTACTCAAAATACAAACTAGGATGTTTACAGAGACAATATATTATTTTACTGCTTATTGTCCAACTTTTAGTTGACCCTAATGTAGTAAAATAATTCCATATGAATAATTTATGTCATATGCCTTGCAACAAATTTAATTTCTAGAAGATGTTAATCAAGTTATTTTTTTGGATCGATTAATTATTTGAACTTCTGTGAAAATTATGCTACATCATATTTCTCCATGCCTCCACGTCTGAGATGGAAAATGCCAAATTTATTGTGCTCTGCTTTACTATTGTGAGTTGTGTAAGAATTTTTCTCTGCTATCTTTGGATGTGAAGATTTCTTTGGTTACAGCTTTTTGTTCCCTCTGCGTTAATAAATGATGATAACATTCATGTTGTTATAATTTCAGACTTGGGAATGTAAAGCTGAATTGTATGATAACAATAAATTCAGTAAGAACAGATAGCTACTCTCATTTAATTGGGAAATGTTATCCTTATGAAGGAGAAAAGTCCAGAAAGCACACTTATTTGCACATCTGAAGAATACTATTGATTTATTTATTTTAAGGCAATGTTTTACAAACACAGTTATTAATAGGACTGATAATACAATATACCAACAGTTGTACCCACAAATTCAGCATTACAGTAAGTCATGCAACAATATCTGTGAAATTAGACCCTGTAATTTTGCTGTCAACCCTAGGAAGTAAGGAGCTACATCTGGTGTAGTATGTGTCTTGTACTTTACATGGAGAATTGCAATGCAGAGTCTGTCTGCATTTCTGATGACCCTATGCATAACATATCATCAGCTGCATCCTCTCAAAATCATAAGATTAAAAAAAAATAATAAATCTGAAGTTCTTTTGATTTACCTTCTGTTATGAGAGCTGTTAGCTTTGAAACTTTCAGGAGCTTCTTAAGGCTTGACATGTTCTTTTGAAAAAGAGAAAACTAAGGTTTGTATTTAATCCTGAGCTAAAAGGTGATGTAAAAACAAAAAAGAGAAAGAATCAAAACCCCTTGCTTGAGGGACCCCTTATGAAAACTGTGAAGGTCCCTAGTGCTGTCCAGGTACCCATCACTCCCCTAGAATGTTTCACTGGTATAAAGTCATATTTGTATTTACCATAGAAGTTTATTAACTCAGATGGGAAAAATACCCCAGAATATGTTGCAGTGCACTTAACCGCATTCTGAACAAATTCTGTGTGTCTTTTTAAATGTTTTTGTATTCCCTGCAAACATTATTGATGAACCTTCACCTCAGTCATTGTTTTCTCAGGAAAATGAAAATATTAATTGCCTTTGCTTGCACGTTCCTGCTAGGAATGGGCTGTTGTCTGCAATTCAGATGACACAGCAGCTCAGGTCTTCCCAACTGTCATGGTCTTGTTTATTTTTTTTAATCGCCTCAGGCATCCTTTGTAATTGTGGCTGAGTGATGTGTGCATACCAGCAGATGTATAAATTTGCTTTGGGTCAATTAATGTGGCCATAAACTCACCAGATGGGTAAATGCAATTCTTCCTTCACAGTGCACAAAGGCAGTTATCCAATCTGGAATAGGATCCAACCACACCCTGCAGAGCTAAGATTGTGTGTACATGCAAAACTACTTGTGTGGATGCGACTGCAGAGAATTTAATGCCGCAGCCCCTGGGAAGCAGAGCTGGGGTGTGCCTGACGTGGCTCTCATGGCAATAACAGGCACAGCTTCCAACTTGGCAGCTCGTTTCAGCCTGTGCTTCAAACCTTCACCAGAGGAGCTAGCAGAGATTAGCTTTCAGAGTTAGGTCAGGAAAGTCATTCCCAGTCTTAATTCTCTTAAACACAAGCCATTCCTGTCCTGTATTTACACCACTGTGTACCTAAAGGTTTCACAGAGGACAGGTGGGATGAAATATAAGTGTATTCAGAAGGTATTGATGGCAGAAGTGTGCACATGTGTAAATGTCTCCGGGCTTTTCCTTTTGAGCTGTCATACTGCAGACAATTTTTATTTGTTTGTTTATCTGGGGGATTTTTGTTTGTTTGTTTGTTTTGTGCCATCAAATCGGTTTAAACTGATGTCTTTTCAAAACTATATTCACCAAGACAAAGGAGAGAAACTTCATTTTCCCAATAAAAAAAGCTTTTACTGCTCCTGCTAAGGGCAATTTTCACAAAAGTCCTCTGCAACTGGAATTGTGAATCTCAGCACTGTTCTTATCTTGTTTTCAAAAGCAGAGATTAGCAATACTGTATCTATTTACTGAGTGTTGCTACCCAAAGCTAATGAATGGCCATCCGCTAGTTGATATAGTGAATACTGAAATAAAAATGAATGTATTCTTACACCTCCCTCCCCAATTTTTCAAAGTATATTCTCTTTCCCCCCAAATATAAAGAATTACTGCACATGTAAAAAGATGTTTTCTATATGCTCATTATTATCCATGATAAAGCATTATGCCTATTATAAAAACGTATATTTCTTCCATACTTTCTTTTTAAGAAGGAGCTAGTCGGGTCAACCTGAAAACTTCTATGTAAGTGGTAAATACAAGAAAGATTGATCAGAGATCTCTTTCTGTCATCATCTGTAACTTGCACTGTAACTGCTCTGAATATTGATGAATACCTTTTACTCTACTTATACGCAAACTGTAAATTAAGCTCAAAAAATATATTTACACTGCATTTTTTGTGCACTAATTTACTTAAAAACATGAATTGTCAGGTTTTTCCTATGTCTGCTTATTTTCTACACATTTTTATGGATGCAATAAGTAAGCTACTTTAGGTTCTTTAAAAGGAGCTAAAATTTTCTTCCCCCCACTCATACTTGCAAAAGGAGGTTAACTTTGTGTACGGACACTAGCTCAGTAAACTGGATTTAGAGCTGCACTGGGTTAATGATACTGGAACTTTCATGGGATCAAATCCTACTGGTTTTGAACTGGAAGGAACAAGACTAGGCTTATGGTGTAGAAAGCTTGTATTAAAATTTTGTTCCATAGGAGGTATGGAAAGAATATAGTTTCTTCTTAAAATGATTTATTTAAATTGGTAGACTAGAATTATACTTAGAACCAAGTGTCTAAATGCACCTGTTTAAGTCAGCTTCTTGTTCTCTCAGGTATTTAGACATTGAATTTTCCCCATTAGCAGCATGATTGACACTGTAGTCCTTACAATAACACATGATTATAACTCTGAAAATAGCAATTACATAAAATGGAAACCAGATGTTGCATGGAATTTGACTCTCTTGGTTTCTCAGTGAAGTAGATGAATTTGTAAAGCAGAAAACCACAATCATTATTCAGATGGATTGTACATGAATTAATGACATAATATCTAAATCATATATGCTTGAAAATAATGATTAACTTCAGCTATCAAGATAAGCTAATGGAAAACAGATTTTTTAAGAAAAAAGTCAAGGACATGCTCTTTTCAATATATTTTATCTTTACAGTAATAACAAAACCAGACCTGGTTTAACTTTTCTTTATCCCTCAGATATCAAGGATATATGTTAAAAATAAACTCTTCACAACTTTTAACCTCAGGGAGTGAACTGAACAACCATTTTTGTTGTTTGTCATTGAAGGCAAATGCTCTAGCTTTCCAGGCTGGAATAAGTTTGATCAAATCACCTCTCTTTAATGACAGAGTTTAGTGAACAAGCTTCAGCCAAGGTTCAGATTTACGTCTGCGTAGAGCTGAAGTGTCCCAGTAACGCTCAGTCTGTGCAGCCACGCTCATAACACAAACACACCAACAGACACCTTTGGACAGACCAGCAGAGAAGTGTGTTGCTTCGCAGAACTTTAATGCATTTCTAACAACAAATATCACACACAGAGCTCAGCCCTTGGTTAGCAGCATCCTAAGTGGTTAAATTTATGAAAGCCTTGGCACATCATTTTCACTATCGTGTATTCTCAATGACATCATCATTGTAAAATTAGGAACTTTCTTTCTCTCTTTCCTGCAGATGTGGAAGCTTGAAATTGCATTCCATGGTCCTGTGCCACATTTCATCAGCGTTTTTCCTTTGCTTTCTCCAAAGACTGGCCACATGTGGTGTGTAGATTGCTGGTGCTGTTTGGGATCTCATATCAAATACTGCTACCTAATCCCAGGCGGACCTTGGCGAGCCCACACCTGCAGCTGATTGAATCCTCCCGGAGTACAAAGGCCTGATTTACAGCATCAAGGATACAGGGCCTGGTTGCAGCTGGGCTCCAGCAGGAAAAGGAAGTTGTTCATCAACTTGTGTGCATTTCATTAACAATAGTGTACCCGATATGTAGCTTATACAATAATTTCAAATCACTGACAGAGAGCATTATGGTATTTGGCATTAGGAGGAAAAATACTTCAGGATGGGCAAATTAAATGTGAGCGTGAGGTTTTCATATGACCCAGTGAAGGTCCACATGCTGATTTACACTGGGAGGGCTAATCTTGAAATATTTTCTTTCTTTAACTTTATCCCATTTCTTCCCGTTTGTTTGATGAGCAGACTGATACAGCACTGTGAGCCTCAGTATGTGGACATGGGGGAAAGCCACTTTAACTTATAACCCTTTCAGAAGAAAAGACCCGAAAAAGAGTACTGAAGATAGGGATGATCATGGCTACAAACATGTTGTTGTCTTTAAAAACGAGGAACTCATGGTTCAGGAACGAGTCCTGAGGTAAATTCTGCCACAGTCTTGTTGGTGCACAAAAAGATTCTTCTGCTGGCCAGATCTGCATTAATTAGTTGTATAGTCTTGGGAGGAAAGGGTCACAGTAGGGATGACATTCCTCAGACCTTGGTGTCCTACTTGTACAGTATCTACAGTCCCGTGAATTCAGGTTGTGGGTTTCTTTTTTTCCTGGTAGGACAAATTTTGCACCCCTGGCACTGGTCTAGAAGGTTTCTGACTGACTACTCAGTGTTTTGGCTCATCTGTAACAGACAGTTCTTTACAAGAAAGTCGTATTCTGTGTGAAATTATGTCCTTTGAATGTTCAGCTTACTTCCCACCTTTTTAAGATGACCTGTTTTTTTATTTCAAATTTTTTTTTTTTGACAAAATTAGGTTATTTTCTTCCACTTTCCCTAATCAGAAGGCTTACAAGCAGGCTCACAGAGACAACTGTTGAATATCTGAACCCTTCAAATTGAAAAGACACAAACTTGGGTTGAACAGTCTCTAAAATGAACTCATGGTCTTTTTTCAGAAACAAGTGAGTAGTTTCCTTGCTAAACTGTGATATTTACACTCAAAAGTCCTTGAACTTCTGCAATTGCAGTGTCAAATATAATTTAGATTTGAAGGTGTTGAGCTGAAGAACCTTTAAAAAATGCATCCAAATCTGTACAAATTCAGCATAGTTTTGATGCTGTGAGGACAGATGAAAGAACACTAAGAGAATTCAAATCTCTCTTATTTGCTTAGTCATCAGAGAATTAAAGAAGAGATCTCAAAAGTCATAAAGTTTAATAACTACATAAACATAAAGGCAATTTTGGAGGGGTAAGATTTACAGTCAAAAAATCTTCATTAGTTTTATTATCATATGTCATAGTCTAACAGTGTCCTTACTGAAAAGCAAAGAAAGATACAGAAAGCATTTCTACTTGAAGAAAGACACTAAATGTTCTTTTATGTCCAATTATTTCATTAATGTGCAATGTGGAGTATTTTGCTGGAAACAATTCTCTCTGATTTGTAAATGCAGTTGATGACTGCAGTTCTCTGATCAAGAAATAGGTTTAAACAATACAATATTAAAAGTTTCCAAAAAGAAACACAGTTATTTCCCCAACTCTTGTTCTTGTGGTCACACCTTACAATTTGCAACAGTATGAATAATATCACATTAATTATTGTGGTTTTCTGGAAAAATATAATGAAATGTGTGTAAGGTATTACCTAGAAGACTCATTTGGGCAGACAGTTTTAAAGGCATAAATCACAGGGAAAACTCAGTTGTGCCTGTGGGTTTGGCTGTGAGATTCTCCTTGGCTTGAGTGCTGTGAACTTCTGAAGTTATTGACTGAACATTGTTCTTAAAGGACATATAACAATGAGAATAGGGGTAGTGAGGGTATCTCTATGTCTTTAAGTATTTGCATTTCCTTTATCAGGTCATGCTGAGCAGCATTTTCAGGCTTGTTTTCATGAGTACTCAGTTATGCACAAATCATTGCTACTTGATTTGCCTTAGCCTCCTCAGATTTTTTTTATTGTTTGCTGTAGTATCTCCTCATACATCAGTCCCAAACTTGTCATTCCTTACTAACAATAAGGTCTGTGCTAGACACTGAACCCAAAGCTTTCAAATAGTTTCAGATTTGCTTTTTCTCCCCTAACACTCACTCTTCTTCTCCTTCTCTAATCCAATTAAACCAGTCATGCTTTAATAGTTTTTTGCTTCTAGCATGAAGTGTGTCTGTGGCATGTTTGTAGTGCAAGGTTGAAGTCAACAAATATCCAACAAGGAGCTGGTGCTCCATAAACTCCTAATATACTGAAGCATAAACTCCTAATATACTGAAGAGACACCTCATTGCTCCAACTTGTGAGCACCTGAGACAGCCCCTAAATGTTTGCTGTATCCAAAATTACCTTTTCTTGTCTGCGCCCATAACCATGTACCTGCCTACCCTGCTAAATGCTCAAACTAAATGCTGTCCAGGCCACGTGATAATAACCAGCAATGGCTTTGTGAATTTCCCAGAGACTTGGCTTCTCTACACTCCCTCCCATGCCATTTTGCTCATGTCTTATGTTTTGAAAACATTATGTGAAAATGATAGGAAATAGGAAAAGTGAAGATATTTGTCCTAGATTGTATATCCTGATTTCACAACAGGATGAGTATAGGATAAGTTATCTTACATTTCTGAATCCAGAAATATGAATCTAATTGAGGACTGGAACAAATCCATTGAAATTGTCTGTAAAAATAATTTCCCTTGAATAGTTATCCATATAGTATTGTTGCTGATGCAGTTGTAAAAAACATTTAGCACTTTATAATCCAATCTCTGCTCCTATGCAGGCCTGGGAACATATTCTGCTTAGAAGGGTAACAACTTTTGCAAAGTGTTCCTCATGGAAATCACCTGGAAAACTTCCAGGATGGCATTCCAGATGTTATAGCTCTAGCAGCCACAGAAATGCACTGCACTGCATTTCCAGATCCTACATACATTAAAACAACTGTATGGGGTAGCACCTTCACCTTAACCCAAGAACACTGTTATTTAAATATTTAGCATTTGATATGCAAGATGGGATATTCGAAAGCTCTTAGTCATTGTTGGCCTATCTTTGCTAACAGGAAAGCCAAGGGTAAGACCTGAGTTGACTTTACAGAGAGCAGAGGTAGACCAATACCAAAAATCTTTGGCTATTCCACATACACTCTCAGATTGCTCATGTACAGTTCACAGTTCCATATATATAGACATGCATGTTAGGGAAAGGCATTGTCATTTCACTTTGAAAACAGATTTTTTTACTATGGATATTTAATGAACTGCCCTTTTGATATTTTGGTAAAATCATTATCTTTTGCATGTCTATAGTGCAAAAGTTTTATCTGGCACTGTACACACAATACAATGACTTTAAATAGTGCAGAAATAACTCTTAAACCTACTCTACAGTGCTTATAGAAAACACATTTTATTATGGGCCAATATGTACAGCTCTAACTCTTATCAGCTTTTAAGCTGTTCCATTATCAGAGTTTGAGCCATCTATCAGACACACTGCTAGGCTTTTATCTTGATGTGCAGCAATATAAATATATACCAAACCCAAAACATGGACAAAGAATGGCACTCATTTTTTGAAGTCATGTCAAACTCAGAGCTCGCTTGTAATTTAAAATATTAAGTTTGCTGTATTTGATTGACTGTTGTTTGATAAAGCTTCTAGGAATCCACTGCAGATTTGGTAGCCTACTGTGCCAGCTACTGCATAAAATGCACATATTTAAAAAAAAAATAAAATAAGTAATATCTCTTTCAAGAAATTACTACAGAAAAATAAAATAAGGAATAATGACTAGAGAATCAAAGATTCGGAACAAGAATATAAAAAGAATTCTAGTGCTGTTCCAAAGACTTTTTTGGCTTTTTTCTGAGAATTAGATTTCAACATAAATGACCAAAATGAGTACAGGTGCAGAGGTCCTGTGCCTCTTGAGTGGGAATTGAGCCTAAATGAGATGCAGCACAATGGTACGGTCAGCTGTGTGCTCTAAGTGGAATCAAGTACAAAAATGGTGGTCAGAAACTTTTTCGTGTTGCAAACAACTTGATATAGAGCTAGTTTGGATGTCACCTCAGTCCCTTCCTCCTATTGCGCTTCTTCAAAAAAAACTGTGATATGAGGAAAAAAACCTACTGGTTTACAAAATTTCCTGAAAGTAGTTTATTGGCATTTTAGTTGGTAACATATCTTTCCCTCCCCTGATACTATCTCCTTTCTTTTTGGAGTCCACTCAAGATGTATATTTCTTTTGAATTGTTCAGCATAGAGCATAGACAAGTTTTCTAAGGTGTATTTCTTCCAGAAAGAGGGAGACACTGGAAACTGAAGAGTATACAGGGAAGATATGAGGAGAAGACCTTCTCCATTTATACATATACATATTTGTTTATTATTCTTTAAAGACAATCCCTTAATGATGCACATGAGGACCTTTCTATCCCCTGTACAGTAACTACACTTTACTTTGGAGAACATGTCTCCTTAGAACCATTTCTATATGTAATCTTTCTCTTCTTGAACATTTCTCCAGAGGTTCATCTTGCCTCCTTTCATTTCAGTTCACAAATCATTATTTTTCCAGCCAAAGACTCCTTTATTTGGTAAGTAGCAGAGCAAAACTTTATCCACATGTTGTCACCACTGGTTTCCAAAATAGCCTATTCAAGTGGGTTGGCAAATTTCAACTAAAATGTGTGTAGAACTGAAAACAATATCTGGCTTCTTGAGTTACCAGACTCAATTGTGCCAATGTATGCTTTCATTGCCTGTTGCTGTTCCACAACTTTCTCAAACATAAACAAAACAGAGTTCCAAAATATTAGAACTTTCCAGCTTTGAGAAAGTTGTTTGCTTCCTCAAATTGGGTAAGGGATTTTCTAGCTGTCAAAGAATGGAAAAAGTGTTCAAAAATATTTTTTCTACCCAGCCGCCTTTTAATGCTTATTCCGTACTGCATTTTTATCCATCAAGTTGTTGATGTGTTAGCAGAGGGTAGCTGCCTGCTGCTGACCACCCCCATGCAGTGTCTGTATTGGCATAACTGTCTGCCACCACAAAACTGTGCCAAGGCATGAGCTCTCTCAGGTCGCTAGTTAAGTGCCTTCTTCACCCATTTAATTATAATATATTTATGTATGCTAATTAAGAATAGCTAATACATTTTATAGTATTGTATAATATGGTAGAACTGAGCTTGAATCATTTGAAGAATAACATTTTCAACCCTGTGTTGGGCTTGAGAGTCATTCTTGTAACCACCTGCTATTCACTGTGTGTTCCTTGATTCCAACATACAATTAGACTTGTGCATAAGAATATAGTCACATGTTTTGCTCATGCTTCATAAACTATGTTTCCTCAAACTAGGTAGAATACTCTCCAGGAAGGAAGACAACACTGGATAGCTGTGGTTTAAATTTCATTGTTCAGAGAGAAAAAAAAATGGATTAGAGCAACATGAAGAGCCCAGAAAACTCCTTATCTTAGTGACAGGCAGATATGTGACTTGGAATTAATCTGATTTCTTTTTTATGGTCAAGATTTGGTGTGGTATTACTAGCTGATCTCTGCAAATACTTATCTCTAGCAGTGGTGCTACAGAAGAGCAAAATAAATTGCCACTACCTACGTAAAACTTGATTTATTTTAACGATGTCCTGTTTTTGGTTAAAACAAGACATGCCAGTGAGTAAGGGTATGGTTCTCAGGTTAAGCAAATTACTGATTAAAACAGCTGCTCTGCCCTGTTTGCTTCAGTTTCCTAACTGCTTGAAATCTTCTTTATTACAATTGTTCGGAGAATTTTCGGGGCTTGAATTACGAGGGTGTGAATTAGAAGTGGACTACCCTAACTGCAACATCTGCAAACTCTTAATTTCTGCTGCCGCAGGTGTCAGCTCTCCCTAGATGACTGTCCTGGAGTTGTTCTTGTTACATGTAGTGTTGTCAACAAGCTGTTTGTCAGCTGGTTCTCTCATGTTTCCTTTCCTTCATGACCATTGCTGGAACCAACAACTGGAGAGGATCTAGGGTGGCATTCCCTTTAGTTCTGTGCTGGTTGATTTAAAGTGTAGTCAGACAAGCCTGAGAGAAAAAAATGGGGTGTGAATAATTGTGAGTGACACTGTCTTTTATAATACTGTGTTTTTCAAGGAGCTGCAAATTGTAATGTATTGGAACATTAATGCATTGGAACTAAGCTGACTTCCTACTTAGCAAAAGCCATAGGAATTCACTGGATGTCTGAGCAGTATATGTTTCACTAAAAAGACCAATCTGATGAACACATTTCCAGCGATGCAGAATCCACTACAACTCTTAGTGTGTTGTTCCTTTAGTTAATAATACTTGTTGTAATTTCATGCCTGAGTTGTATTGCTCTGGTTTCCAGCTGCTGGAAGGCATTTTATCTGGTAAAATACTGTTCCCTTGCCTAAGGCTATCAAATTTATTTTTTTACAGATTGCATTAAAATAATTTCTAAGTTTTTATCTCCTCCTTATGCTCATCACAGCTAAGCCCTTGTGTCTTGCAAAATGCATGTTGTCCAGTTCTTTAAAAGTTCTCGTGACGATGCTCTGAACCATCCACAAATATCTCCATCCATATATTTTCAAGCATGCTTGGTTAATGACTAGATGTGAGACTTTCTTCAGACATGCCATGGAACAAAAAGTCCTGATGAGAGGCAGAGTATGTTAACCCAGGCTCAGTGCCACACTGATAGCTGTGAGCTTAGCTAACAGTGAGTTTGTTCCAGCGCCTGTTGAAATCAGTGGCCAGGCTCCCATTAGTTTCTCTGGGTTCTGGAACAGGCCCAGGTTTTTAGGATGTTACAGATTTTTTAATAACAAAAGTACTTTGTGAGATTTTATGTCTGATGTGAACCTCTGTTTAGTCTCAAGTGGCTTATTTCTATTATAATTTTGAGTATCAATTCCAAATGATAAATAGATGAAGAATGGTTAAGAAATCTGAGATGAAGCCATCATCTTCTGCTTGGTTTTCTCATCAGATGTAAAAAATTCTATTTCCAGTCTTTTCACTCATTTTTTTCTGAGTAACCATTGATTATTAACTATTTGTTAATGATTTAGTACTTTTCACAGTAACTCTAATGGATCTTCTCAAATCTCAGCCTGATTTGCCAAAATCTTGCCCCAATCTCAGGGTCTATGCTAATGTCAAGGGAGCCTTTGCTTTCTCTCAGGTTTAGTGAACAGAATGTGTCCTATTGTTTTATTAGCACTGCATGGGAACAAAAACTAAATGTTCGAATACGCACTGAAATTGGATCGAATTGTTGTTGGCTAGCCAGAAACTCACAGGTAAGAGGGGCTCAGCTGTAAGGGTGAACAGGACTGTCTGGTGCTTGCACATAGTCAAAGTCAGGTGCAGTTGTCCACCCTGCACGAAGAGCCTTTCCAGTGATGGATGCAGAGCGCTGCCCATCTGCTTTCACCAGAGCCCAGGGGAAAGAGGTGAGAAGCTGATCTGGAAGCTGCAGAGCTAGGTCGGTGTTTTGCAGTGCCTAATGCAGCAACTCCCATGGCAGGGTAAGCTAACCCACGCTTGGTGCCCCTCCACTGCTCCCGTGTGACTCCCAATTGCAGTTAGCAGTGGGAAGCCACCTTCAACAGATGCTGATATTAGTACACGGTTTCCTAGGGCTGACTGTGCAGGTGAACTCTCCAAAGCCCGCATGTGTGTGCTTCACATGTGTTGAATTCAGCAGTCAGACCCCTACTGGTTTCTCTTGGCTTTAGGATTAAGTGTTCAGTGCTTTTATGCTTTGAAACAGCTTTGTGCTTTCTCAGACTCCAAAGTTTCTGAATCGATGTGTTCAGGCTGTCTCGATTTCTGCATGTTTCCACTCTTCTGACGGAAGCAGAAGATGGAATATGAGCTGGACTCTTTGCTTACTATGTGGCAGTTGATGTGTGTGCTACAGTTTGGACACTGCTGCTGGAATAAAGGAAAAATAGGTTTATGGGGAACTTTATGGCTGTAGGAATAATGGAAGTCCAAAAAGTGCCAAGAAAATCCAAGAATAAGATTCCAGTGATCCTTTTTAACAGAATATGAAATCTTGTTTTGAAACACTTTGATACCTCTAGCAAATAATTTTCCAATTTCCTTGTAACTGCCTGGAATAAATAATCTATTTGTTCCTATTGCTCAGCCCTTTCATAATCCCAATTCAAAATCACATAACTGCTGGAAGAACTCCTGATTTTTCTTAAATAGGTTCTCTATTAAAATCTACCTCAGTGAAGGTGTAGTAAACTTGTTTGCTCAAAACCCAGAGAAGCAATGTAAAGAGTAAATGTGCAGGTATGTGTGCCCATCTACTGGACTGTATCTTGGAGTTAAATCAGGGTAGCTACAGTGACATTACTGACCTTATATTTTTATCTGAGGGTGTCCTCCAGCTGTTCGTGGTTCAATAAGCATCACAGAGTGTGTTATTTTTTTTACATCACAAGACTTCCGTGGTGTTCACAGAATATTTTTTTAGCATCCCTTGAAAAGCAGGAAATCCATAGGAAAATTCAGAAAAGCAGAAAAAGGCTTGATAAATAGGAGTCTCAACTTGTTTCTGTGATGAATTGTCTCCAACAACCTGGTAAGTAGGGTCATTCAGTGCATATTTCCATGATTAACTCAACTTTCGTTTTAGCTTTGCAGTTCACCTTTAAATATTTAGTTTGGTTCCTGTGGACAAATGTTGATGTTGGCTCTCTTGTCAGACTGATGAAAATGTTACACAGATGTCCTTTGGTGATCCAGTACCACTAAAAGGCCTACAGATTGCTAAATGATGAACTCTCTTTCTCCATCATTCTTTTGTTTGGTAACTTTCACTTAAGATCCTTTGCTACTTTTTCTGTTTCCTTTCTAATGTCCCTGTTCTTCCTTAATGCAGCAATGTCTGCCCAAGTATTCTGTTTGCTGGACAAAACTGGCTGCATTACACCCTTCTGAGAAGACTGAATTTTACAGGTTGCTGATTAGAACTCACAACAGTTCCTACATTTTCTTTAGAAATATGGTATCTCAGATGTCAAAGCAGATACTTCAGCAGTTTTACTGGTAGCTCATACAGAACCCATTCTTTAAGAGAATCCTAGTGGCTCAACCTCTCACGCCATTTCAGGAAGCCTAATTTATTCTGCACAAGAATATTATTTCTCAGTCAGGTCTTTTGCCTTTTTTCTCTCCCTCCTTACACCCTTGGAAAATGTGAAATCCTCTTTCTTCTTATTGGTTTCTGTAGCTGACTCGGTAAGAAAGGCACTGTAATCTCTGGACCTTTTCCCTGACTGGTGTTCGGGGAATGTTCTGCTGCACTTATTTGAACTAGTCTTTCAGTGTTTTTGAAGATTCTTGAATTGCAAGGCTGGGAACAAATAAGAGAGAGAGCAGTATTCATACAATTTAGAAGCCCAGAGAAAGGAGACTGCTTTCTTCAGCTCACTTTCTATGTAGCCTTAACCCACCATATTTCTAAGGTATTTATAATGCAGATTTCTCTCTTTAAAGGATAGGCCAAAATTTAGATCATGATTGCATTCAAATATATCACCCATTACATTGCCTCCACGCACCCTGCTGTGAAACACTTGAAAAAAAGAAAATCCTTGATTAGCACTTAGTATAGAAGCAGTGAAGCTACTTTATCAAAAGGTTGAGTCACTTGAGGAGAGAGCACATCTATGTATTGCTCTCTAAAGCCCACTTGCTCTTATGTTCTTGAGAACAAGAAAGGGGGGGTGGGGAGATCTGTCTTTTCAAGACTTTCCCATTCTCTAAAGATAAGCTTTGGTTTTGACCCTTCCTTCAAAATCCAGAAGTCTCACTGCCATGCTCTTGGCACTTTCTCATTGGCACATGAGAGCTCTTTTTTTATGAAATGAAATTACCTTTACTCTCTGAATGTTTCTTCATCTTTCTTCAGGCTCATGTGATGTTCAGCCTACACCTTACTGGAGTGAGGTACTTGAATTTGGCCCCTGGAAAGCTCAATGCTTGGATAAAATAAAAGCAGAAATCCCAACCATTTGATGTCAGTAACGTTCTTTTGATACAATTCAGACACAGAGAGAGCAAAACATACTCTTTTATTTCTTTAATCAATTACACCAATTCAATATTCATTCTTTTCCATACAGGTGAGAAATAACTTTCTTCAGTGATGTGAATTCTGTACACCATAATTGTGCAATACATGAGAACACTTTTCAAAGAATTTGTCGATTTTCTGTTGTTATCTATGAGCTATTTTAAAAAATTCTCTGTAAAACTCCCAAGTCTTGAGCATGGCACTTAGCCAAAGATGCAATTATTTCACTTCAACTTCACTTAGCAGCTATAGAGGATGAGTGACAGACACTACAGTGAAATTATTGATGAATGAATGTGGTTTCTTTTCAGCATCTGTAGTTTCCACAGTACCTCTGGTACATGCTTGCATGCTATCGTGCTATTTTATAATGGTCTGGGTTTTTTTGTGCTTCTGAAATGTATTCATTCCATTCTTTAGGAAAACTGTCCTAATTTTAGAGGGTGACGTTTCATTCCTTTAGTGCATGTTCTGGCCGTATCTAAACTCCACAGCAGAGCACTGTGCTTGCAACGTGTCAGCTTTCACTAAAAGAGCTAGCATGGCCACAGGGAACAGCATGATGCTGAATAAGATGCCAGCCCAGCTCTAAGAAGCACAGCAGCTCAGAGTTATGGCTACATAGACTCAGAATCATAGAGTAGTTTGAGTGGGAAGGGACCTTCAAAGCTCATGCACTGAGCAGGGACATCTTCAACTAGGTCAGGTTGCTCAGAGCCCCATCCAGTCTGGCCCTGAATTTCTCCAGGCATGGGGCATCTACCACCTCTCTGGGCAATCTGGGCCAGTGTTTCACCACACTTGTAAAAAATTTCTTCTTCGTGTCTAGCCTACATAAGCCCCAAGAAGATACCAGCCCACCTCTAAGCAGCACAGCGGCTTGGAGGTATGGCTATGGAATCCCTGAGCCGAGCCCTGCTGACACAGCTGCAGTTCAGAGCTTTTTCAGAGATAGTTTTGCTGGTTCTTCCTGCACTTGCACTGTGTGGTTATAGAAACATCTCACTTCATGGTAAATCAAGGGATTTTGTACTGTTGTACTAGATTTTAGTTAATTGTGTTGCATTTTTTCCATGTGCTCATTTAAAGTTAACCTTATGTTGATTGATACAAACAAACCATAATTAGCATTGCTCTGGAGGCTAACTTTCATTGCTGGTGAAATGAGGTTTAACTTCATTCACTTTGGTGGACTTGAGCCTGCTTATGTCAACGCTGACTTTGGCCTCAGAGAATGAAAACAATAGTCATACAAAGGAGAGTGGTCTTTTTCTATCAGTTTATTAAACAAAGGATAATATTAAGTTTGGATAGTGGATAAAGTTAAGCTATGCTAATACTTATAATCAACTACCACTCTGTTGAAATTAGAAATCATGCATTCCTGAGGTTTCTAGCTATTTTTCCTGCCAAGAACATGTAGTGCTTCTACCAATTGCATAGTAAAAACAAGAGATCTTGCACTGAAGCAGTCAGCAGTTACTGTAAGTTCACCTTGAAATCACAGACACCTTGATTATTGATCATTAAAAAAATATACAGGGCCTGGAGAGATACTGCTTGATAGAGAGTGATGAAAGCATTATGTAGTTTGAGAAATGGCAATGGAACAGTGTTTTTCTGTGGTGTCAAAAATCTCATCACAGAAAACAACAGGGGAGTAAGTCTCTTTCCTCTCTCTTTTTCCCTGTTTCTCATTGCTAAGAGGAAATTTGTGTGTTCCCTCTGAAACTGTCACCCTGTCAAACTGAAAATGTTCCATAGGTGCTGGGCTGTGGATGCTGTGAGCACTCCTGGGGCCCTGCATGCTGGGTTTGGTGGAAGGATGGCCCCTTGGGTCTAACGGAGACTAGAAAAACTGAGATTCGGAAATATAGTGGGATTTCCATCCTTGAGAGATTTTCAACACTCAGCTAAACAAAGTCACAAGTGACCTGATGCAGTGAGGGGAATTGTCCTGCAGGAAGTTGGACTGGATGGTCAGACCAGAGGTCCCTCCCAACCAGCGTTTCTGTGAGTCTATCAACTTATATTAATATTTGACCAGGCATCAATATAGACCCATTATACTCATGCACATCAGCCTGGGCATTTTCTAGAATAAAGTTTACAATGGAAAATACTTTCACATGTAGTGCAGCACATCTAATGGAAGATTGTACAAAAGTAGCTACTTCCCTCCAGCTGTGGTATTGCAAAGATATCATTACAGTAATGTACAAGGTCGAAGAATAAAACGTGTTAGAAACCTAAACTTTTCCATAATCGTATGATTTATCAAATCCTAGAAAAAATTATCCCCATGCCTACTCTTCTCTTGTTTCCTCTCCCTGCAGTGTAGTAGGAATGAGCCATGTTTTTTATCTTGACATTGTATTTTTATTGACTGTTCATGGGACAGAAAACATTGTATAGATGCCATTTTACTTTTAGATATACTGTGCCAACACCTGAACCTCAACTGAGGCTTAAAGATTCTTCTTCTGGATAAACCACTGGTCTCAAGGTACTTGTAAATTTATTAGACCTTTGTAGGCAGTGTGGAGCAAAATATAATTCTTTTTACACTTAGAACAGACTTCAGACTCAGTCCTGATGTTCAAAAATTTCTGAGAGATAGAGTGCCCTCCTTCTCTTATAGCAAATAATACAGATAGAAACATTTGTTCAATTCTAATCTGAAAAGACTGTCAGCTTTCAGAGCTAAAGCACACATCTGACCTTCTAACTGGGAAGTGCTAGCTTCTATGTTGAGACAAATAATGTTAATTTTCATGCTCCACCCAGGGTTACAAGACTTTTATATTGTGTGTATTTTTTCCACTTAGTGTAATTAATAACAACTTACATTTAGTCAGTTTCTTTTGCCCTAAAGGATGTAGACAGATTTGTGAACTTATTAAGAACTAATGGTCTTTCCATAATTAAAGTGGTCATCAGCTTCCATTGCAAGGCTTTATTTTTGCCACCTTATAACTTTCACATGGTTAAAAACCAACCAACCAACCAACAAACCAACCAACCAACCAAAAACACAAACAAACAAACCAACCAAATCAAACCAAAAACAAAAACAAACCAAACCACACCAAACCAACCCACACACCACCAAAAAAAACCAAACCACGAACCAAACTGGCCTGATAATTGCTGCTTTTACTCTAAGGGCAAAGAAGAATTCTTCTGTGGAGTTTGATGAAAAGCCACCAAACTGCACCTGAGTTACGGGCCATTAAAAATCACCCATATTTCAAATTTTGGAATTTGGCTTGAACTTTTTGTTTGACACCTTTCTTCTTATGAAAAGTGTCATTCAGTCTTTAATGATGAACAGTCAAACTCTGGACCTTGCACTTTATGTCCCATATGAAAAGTGGTACCTCTTGTAGCATATTGCATGTTGATTTAGGAGTAACATGGTGCCTTAGAGTAATGGCTGCAGCTCCCATTCACACCACTGTAAATCCTGAACGACAATCTGTTTCACCATGGAGGTATATGTCAGTGCAAAATAATTTAACTACATCATTAGGACTCCTTATACCACAAACTATTTATCCAGTACTTATCATACGTGCCTGAACTATTGTTCCTTTTTTTTTCCTTTCCTGTTGGTATCTTGTCTCATTTTTTAAACTGTTAGAAGGTAGAGTGATTTACTGATTAATGTTCCCCAAATGATTATTGCTTTATTCTTTTTTTAATGAGTTTTTAAGGTTTCCATGTAATTCCAGAATCCAGTGGGGATTTCCATTTTCTCCATTACAATAAACCAAAACACAGAACTGATCTAGATCTGGCATGAACAATAGAGTAAAGACCTCCATATCTCTCTGGGGAAGATAACAGCTGGTGAAACAGAACAGTCATCAAGGAATAGGAACCTTTTCTGGTGACATACTTGTTCTGAGAGGTTTCTGCCCTCTTTAGTCCCTTTTGTCCTAGTGTTTCTTCCACAAACACTTACTGAGATATCTCCATGTGGATGTTTATATGTGCGTTAGAAATTTGCACTCCTATTTTAGTCAATGGAGATTGTAGTCAAAGAGTCCCAGCCATGTATTCTCCTGACTAAGAGCAAGAAACAAATTTAGGGTTAGATTATAATTTTATAACCTCAGTTATTAGGTGTAAGGAAGGTAGCCTTGCTGTAGTATCATAAAACCATGTTGGAGGGGACCTCTGGAGACCATCTGGTCCAAACTTCTGTTGAAAGCAGAGCTTTAGGCTAGGTTATCTGGAGCACTATGAAGCCAAGTCTTGAATGTTTCCAAAGAAGGTGACTCTACCACTTCTTTGAGCAACATAACCCTAAGTTTTATTGTTCTCATGATGATTCTTTTTCATACACCCAGATAGAATTTCCCCTAAAGCAACTTTCTGTTTCTTATGTCCTGTCACTGTGCATCCTTTGGATGTACATTCATCTTCTCTAAAAGTGGCTTTTAGGCATTAAAAGGCTGTGATTACATCCCCCTTAAAGTTCCTCTTCTCCAGGCTGAACAAACACAATTCCTTCACTCTTTTGTCATATGTCAAATCTCCAGTTCTCTAATCATCCTCCACTGGAACCCCTCCAATTTTTCGATGTCTCCCTTACACTGCAGGGACCAAAATGGATACAGTATTTGAAACGTGACCTAACAAGGGTTGAATAGAGTTCATAATCACATTCCTTCATCTGCAGGTTGTTCTCTTGCTGGTGCAGGCCATGATGCTGTCAGCCTTCACTGCTGCCAAGGCCCACTGCTGGCTCAAGCTTGCTACCCACCAGGAACCCCATGACCTTCACAGCAGATCTGCTTCCCAGCAAGTTAGACCCTTGTCTCTACTGCTAGTTGGGGTTATTCCACCCCAGGTGTAGGGCTTTACATCTATCTTTCTTAAACCTCAAGCAGTCCTTCTTGTCACAGTCTCTCAGCTAATGAAGCTCTCTCTGTATGATGGGTTTTCCTTCTGGCATTTAATCCTCTCTACCCCATTATCCGCAAACACGATAAGGGAGCCCTCAGCTGTGTGATCAATGTTGTTAATATAGATACGGAACAGGACTGGACCTACAATCAACTTCTGTGCAACTGTACCTGGGACTGGCTGCCAGTTGAACTCTGAGCAATTACCTGCTACCCCTTAAGGTCAGAATTTTAGCCAGTTTTCCACCTGTCTTGTGGATTTTCTGACCAGTATGTATCTTACCAATTTGTTGACAAGGAGGTAGTAGGAGAACGTGCTGAACACCTTGCTAAAATCAAGGTAGATGATGTCCACAGCTCTCTTCCTGCTCCCTGAGGAATTTTTGTTTGTTATATAAGGCAATAAGACTGGTCAAGTAGTAAGTTGATGAAGGAAACTAACTTTACTTAACTTTTGATATCTGCATATATGTGCCTACACTTGATCTAGTCATTCTAGGCTCCTTTTGCCATATTGGAGAAAAATAGGTAGTTTTAGAGTGATTCACCTGACTTACTTCAGACATCTATTACAGGATGAGATTATTTGTGCCTTGCACTGACTTTATTTACTAGACTGTTCAGTGACTAGCTCAGACACAGGTGTCTACAGTTGTGAGATAAAACCATCAATTTATCCACTTTTGGCCAATGCCAAGTGTGAGACAAAACTCTTATTCCAGCAGCAAAGGCAGTAAAAACTTGACTATGGTCACATAGTGCAGCTCAGTGTATGCCTGGACACCTGGTAGATCACATTAACTCTATCATACACCTGAGCTTTCAGTGACTTCAGTTCTAATTCCTCAGCAAAACCGGGTGGAAATCTGCTAGACAATTGTAGAAATATTAAATAAGGCAGTAAACTAAATGGTTAAAATGAAAAAAAGTAAAATGCAGAAAAGAATAAATAGAAATTTATTTAACATCTAGAGCCAAATAAACCTCTCGGGTTTCTTCTAAAAGTTTTAAAAGAGAGCACTGGATCTCATACTAGTAGCAGCATAGTGCTTCCCAACCAGCACGCCTACTGTTTAGCATGACACCGGAAAAAAATCAGCACCTTTAGCCTCAGCTGTGGCAGCTGCAGAACAGATGGAGACTAGTGTTGCTTGACTCCTCCTCCATTTCTAATTAACCTGTACAAAGGGGAAGGCAGTCATAAGATCCTAAGTGAAAAACCCTGTGTCTCTACTAAGGCCTTTTCTCTGTAAGAGTGGTGAAAAGCAAGGAGAGCTCTATATCTTACCTAGCTTTCAACACAGAGACCACACTTTGTGTTTAAAGGACCTGCTTACATTAATTCAATGAATCGCACCTTAAAACCTAATTCTGGAGTTTAAATTAAAGAATGACTCGACTCTCAGTTCTCTTGTCAGCTGAGAATCTCATATTCAGGAGAAACTTTAGCTGACATACTGAAGTCTGAACTCAGGTATAGATGGGTGGGAAGGAAGAGACCACAAAGTCTGTGCAGTTCAGTACAATAACTACTGAACTGTAGAAGTTGTGAATCTGCACATAATCTGATCTGAGGCTTTCTGCCAGTGTGGTGTTCTATACAAATACATATGTTCACATATACATATGTATATGTGGATATATATGTTCTAAAGCTTGCAGTATAAAACAGTAAGTTTGCAGCAGCAATGTGTTTCAAGAATTCCTTTCTAACAGAGGCAGAGCTGACTAAATATTTAACTTGTATATGTGATGAATGAGAGCTGTTTGCACAGCCATAAATTTTAATATCTGTGAACAGAGGTGGATTCTCATCCTATTTCTCATTTGCTCTTCATAGTTATATTTATTATCAATTCCAACATGGAGATATTTGAGAATGTGAATCACATGATGAGACAGACTTCATCATTCAAAAATATAAATTGTCAGATCTGAAGGACTTACAATCTATTAAATAAAAAGAGAAATATTTTTTCAGGAATGGGGATGTAGGAACTGAGTGAGAAGAATTACTTGCAAATGTCATGCCATTGCCATGTTTTGAAAAAAAAAGAGAATATGTAAATCACATGATTTAACCTTGTGTCATGTAGATGTTTTGGCACTTGACTTCGTCAGATGCCTATTTAAAATGAAATTTTTAAAAATGTGTTTTTAAAATAAATGTAAAAGTTAGCAAAACACATCCGGATTAATAATTACAGATGGTGTCAGTGGGAAAAAAATGCTTAGCAGGTGTTGACCCAGCCAATATTCCAACATATTTTATGTTATTGCCCAATATAATAACATTAGACAACTACATCCCCATACCACTTCAGAGGTGTGGGTATTCATCAGAGAGTCATTAAATGTTGGATTTTCTCAGTGTCACACAATTGCAGAAACAGTTGTTTTGGACGTGTGCTGATCTGCTGAGAAAAGTGTCAGTGTCGAATGGCCCCAACATGTCCTGTTCTTTAGCCATATGAAGCATGCAGAGTATTGAAATTTAAGCCTATGTCAGCTGGTGAAGAATCAACAACAATTTCTTTTACCTTATTTTTTTTTTAAAAAGTAATGTCCAGGTTACTTTTGAGATTCTTACCAAGGTTCGTTTCTTGCACACTCCATGTTTTGAAGTTGCTGTTATCTTCCATCCCTTAATTTCCTCACTCAGATTCTTTAAGGATTCTTTTGTGCCACATCCAAAAATGCCATGCTGTCTTCAGCTTCACTTCAATTGTCCTGGGTCATTTTAATCTGTACTTTAATCTTCTAATGGCTCAGTCTCTCCTGAGGCGTTCAATTCATTTTTTTCTCCTTCACTTGGAAGCAGACTTAGATTGTTGTCGGAATCTGGATCTTGCCATGCACATACTCTCACCTTGTAGATTCAGGATAACATCTTTCTCTTTTCCACCTCTCTTTTTAGACCACAACTTGTAAAGCAGTTTAAACATGATCAGTTTTAATTAAATTAGTTGCCCTACCCAAATGCTTAAAGTAAGCATACATCAAAAACCTTGATGGATCAGAGCCCTACTGATTTATTTCATGCTCAGGACAGCATCTTCATTTACTACAACGGCTACTTACTACCATTGTCATTATTATTATTATTCTGGAAAATTTATGATCAGAGCCCAAGAGTCATGGCCATAGACCAGCATCCTGCTATGTTTAATATGATGCAAACAGAACAGAAAGTCTTGGTGCTTTCTTTCAGAACTTCATGCATAAAGCTGGACTGAAGATCACACAGCATCTTCTGCGAGCATCTCAGCAGGAATGGGCAACAGAGCAGGAAATGAAAAGAATTTGGTTAGCTTGTAGAGGGTAGAACCTATTTTCTATCAGAATCTAGCTAAGTAATTTGACTGCATCTGAATTTTCTTGCAAGAAACTATCCTATGTAATGGAGTAGCTGTACAGTTCAAAAGGATGTCATTGTGGCCCAGACTAAAGCTGTGGGATTACAGAATCACAGAATGTTAGGGATTGGAAGGGACCTCGAAAAATCACCTAGTCCAATCCTCCTGCCGGAGCAGAAACACCCAGATGAGGTTACACAGGAATGTGTCCAGGCAGGTTTTGAATGTCTTCAGAGAAGGAGACTCCATAACCTCCCTGGGCAGCCTGTTCCAGTGTCCGTCACCCTCACTATGAAGAAGTTTCTTCTCATATTTAAGTGGAACTTCCTGTGTTCCAGTTTGTACCCATTGCCCCTTGTCTTATCATTAGTTGTCACTGAGAGATGTCCCCTACATGAGAGTATTTCAGTTGATTCTGACAGAAGCAATCCAGCCACCATAGTTCCTAAAAGTTATCCCTTTTTTTCTTTTGTAAGAGTTTACAATTGCAGAATAGAGCTCTTGAATACAACTACATTTTGTGGGGTCTGCTGTCCTTCCTCTCAGAAATGGCACTGCACTGGGTCTGGTAATGTGCTGGGTTTAGAGGGACAACAGTCCTGGATCAAGTATTTCAGTGCTTTTAAAAGGGGTTTCCATGTCAAATCTCCTGTATTTTAAAAACCATTTTTACACAGTTACATCAGCACTCCTACAACTTCTTACTTATTAAATATAGTTCCCAGTGCGACTCCCTGGCTTAAATACAACAGGTACTTTTATGAAACCTGGTTTGAGTTTTTAGTGCAGCTGTGCAGAACTTTTGTAATGAAACCCAAAACCCACTCAAGCTTGAGTTTCATTATGAATCTGAAACTCACATCAGGTTCTCTAAAGGGTTTGTCAGAGTTCACAGCTCTAAAGATTTGAGGCTGGATGAAGCAAGTCTATGCTGAGTTATGATTTCAGGTGCAAGCCAGGGAAAATGTGGTGGTGTCAAACCCAACTAGATAAACCTACCCAATCAGATAAAACCTAGTGGTTTAAGTAAAAAAATGATAAGTCCTTGTGAAGGGAAAATAGGGGATGAGTTTCATAAGCTCTTGTGAACAAGAGTCATCAGGTTTTAAAGTCTAAACTTTTGTAGGTGAAAGTTTCACCAACAATTATGATTTATTGCTTAATTTGGCTTTCACTAATTCGCTTGTATCTGCTTAGGGTTTATTATATTGAAATTAAACCTGTTTGTACAGTTCCTAATCAGTCAAATAAAAGCACAATATGAATATATAACAATTCCTTTGATCTAACAGAGAAGCCACTCGTCAGGGAGTCGTGAGATGAATTCTGCATATACTTTGACAACTGACTGGTTATCTCATCTTGAGCTATGTTAATATGTTAATATGTTAATATTTCTGCCTGTATATTTCCATGTCTGATAAATACTTTTATCCTTTAAATTAAAGCAACTCAAACATATGCATTCTGTGTGATGGAGCAAAACACTGGGACTCCTGCAGTAACATGGAAAGAGCTGGAACATCAACTGGGTACAGTGTACTGATGATCCCCAATATTTACCTACTTCCCCAGAGTGGCACAGAGGACCAGTGTAGCGGACTGAGAGGAGCCGTAACAAGGGTGCACTGCAGCTCCTGGAGAGACCCTAGTGCATTGGGTACAAGTCTGTGCTGATACGAATACAAACATACTGCTTCTCATTTGGATATTAGGAAAAAATTCTTCACAGAAAGGGTTGTGAAGCAGTGGAACAGGCTGCCTAAAGAAGTGGTTGAGTCACCATCCCTAGAGTTGTTTAAAAGGTGCATAGATGAGGGACATGGTTTAGTGCTAGAGTTAGGTTATGGTTGGACTTGATGATCTTGACGGTCTCTTCCAACCAGAATGATTCTATGATTCCAGGGCTGTTTGCTCAGTCAGCCCGTGTGCTTCCACTTGGTCCTCTAGTGAAGGTATGAGAAAAGTAAGTCTTTGTGCAGTGAGACACTAACGTCACAGGTATAAAACCATAAAAACTGCTATCTGAAAATAATTAGTGATTGTTCCTGTTCTTGCTCCAGACATTTCCCACTCTTGTCTTTCTATTGCTTCATCCATTAAGTGTTCAGTGAGGGTATTTATCAGAAATGCTTTTCCCTACTTTGCTACCACAGTTCCTAGGAGGAAACTTGCATATTTTTGTGGAATTTTGCAGCTTCTGATATTTGTGATAACCCAAAGAAAAGGTCTAATTGACAATAGGCCCAAAGATAAGTTTCAAAATCATCCCAATTATAAGCCTAAATTACACTTTAAAAAGTGGTTTAGGTATGGGAAAGGCTAACTCTCATTGAAAGCTTACGGTATATCAATCAATTGCAAACCACTAAAATGAGAAACTTTTCCTCAAAATAGAAATGCTTGAAGTGTTTGTGGGTGGAATCATGATTTTAGAAATTGAGTGTATTGATATGATAGCTTTTGGTTCAATTCCATCACTAATTTTAGTTAACAGTGAAGAGATTGATGCCAATTCTCATGTCTCCAGGGCTAGGCTATCAGTGCAGACTCAGATTCATGTCTCCCTAGTAATTAATTTACTTAACACAAAAAAAGAGTCTTTTTTATCTATTATCCAAGAATTATCTAAGAGACAGACAGTGCCAAAAAAATTATAAATCTGTCAAAATTCACAGAGTTTACAAGCTTGTCTTTGTATCCTGAAAACTGAGTGGGATTAATTTTTACAGCTTTAATCAATGTAAGTGACATTCTCTGTGATCAAGTGTCTCTCTGCATATACTGAAAAATCTTAAACTTGGCTTTCTAAATGTCACCAGTCTACTAACTTGGACAGAGACTGAAGTGAAAAGGATATTGTTCAGTTCTCTGCCTACCTGGTTGAACATATCATAGCTAATAAGTGCATCATAAGACTGGACTCCAGGGACCTGTACATATCTGGAGGTGCTCGTAGTCCAAATTCTGCTTCTATTATTCCCTGTCTTAGCATTCAAGCTGCTCCTGCCCAGCTTTGTGGTGAAGGGTCCAGTTTAGGTGAGGCTAACTGAAAGGAGATTGCGTGAGCTGCTGAACTCTTCCCACAAGGAGAAAATCCTTTAAATGTTTGTGACTTCATTCAGGCTCCTTCTAACCTATAAGTTTATGACCTGAGGATATTTATGAACCAGAATATGGTGTTTTGGCACATGACTGGAGTTAGTAATGAGGAATGTCTACCACAGTCTTTTAAATTGCAGATATCCAGTCACCATATATGTGTTTTCCTTTGGTATGTGGAAGCACTTAGTTCTTTAATAAAGCTGACCACTCTAAACTCCATTTCAGAACTGGATTTTGAGAGCACACTACATTACATCAATCAAGAATATTGTCCTTATTCTTCTAGACATCAACAAGAAAGACAGGTGATGGCTAGCAAAGCATTAATTGATCTGTGGATCCAATGTCCTGCTAAGAAGAATCCCAAAATCTACATGATGACCCATGCTAATTAGATGTTACATTTCACTTTCTACTTTTCCTGAGATATAAAAAAATTAATGTGTTGTCAGACTGCTCCCAGTTAGTCACCTATCTGAGGAGAGTCTGTGATTGGTCTACTTTTTAATCAAGGAATATACTCTGGGAATGGCTGTTTGACATGATGGAATATGAAAAATTGAACACAAGTCTCAATTGTCCTGTTTGTATATGGACTATTTATACTTAAGGGGATTATCAAGTATATGGTTTGTACACTTTAAAGCATATTTTGGAAAATATTTTGGAGAGCTGTAGTTGTCATGTAGTCAGCTGTTAGTCCCTTGGATACACAGATCTTTCTGCTCCTTGAAGGTAAGTGGTTTTCCCTGAGGTCAGATCAGAAATCTGTTCGACCTTTGCAATGGTTTACCACAGTAACAGACAGTTTTTGAAAACTGCAAAAGAAAGTGAATCTGTATCACATTGATTAAACCTGTAATTTTAAAGGAAATTTAAAACATTTCAGCATTGTGTTTTTAAACAGAAAAGGTACAAGCTTCTGTTCATGAGCTCATTGGAAATATAATGGGAATGAATTGTAATTCTAATTATTCTGATTGAATTTGAATAGCTTTTCAAATAATCTAAATAAATCATGGAGATAGTAGGCATATTAGAGAAGAAGTAACATATAAGTTTATGATGGAAACACATACTTTGCTTCTTGCTATGAAACAATATAATTTGTGTGCAAATTCTAAAACATAATGCATTTGGTTCTCATCTCCTTCCTTATATTGCAGAGATACTTATGGATGCTATCTACTTCTGTATGATCACTTTGAATCAATATGGAGCATGGTTCTACCCAGGAACTGGTGAAAGTGTTTCATGTATTTTCTCCCTTCTCTTATGAAAAAGGACAAGAGAACTTCTAACCTATTTCACTCTCACTCGTCCCCTTAATGCCTTGCACAGGCTGCTGTGACTGAAGGAGATGACAATTTGGAGAGGGCGGGCTGAGAAAAAATCAGAGGTATGTGGATGTATGCGGAGAAACCACAACCATTTGTTTTAGCCCCAACCCAAAGTAACCCTTTGCAACTCTGGCATCATAGGAGTGATGAATCAGCATCTTCCTCTGACAGTCATAGTCCTGAAGGAGTAGTTCCTTCTCATGTTTCTCTCTGAGCAGTGGAGCTGAGGGTATGCAAAGGTCAGGTTGGAGCCTTGGCCCATAGTTTTACTGTGTGAATCATAAGAGTATACTCCAATCAGAAATAACTCAGTGAAAGACATAATTTAACTTGCTTAATTATATTGACTTTTATATAGGCCATGAGTAAACAAATATCCTGCATACAAGGAAACTTGTTTATAGAATAAAGCCTAGCTCAACTACAATTTGGTGCTTTTAATGCATTTAGAGTACATTTTTAATACTTTCATATGGCCAAATAATACTTCCACATTGATTTTTTCCCTTATTATTTAATCTACCGTACAGTGAACATATGACAATGGCTCATTGATTTATTGTGAGTGTAGCAATAGGTTTATAACTGCATGAATCATGTAGATTGCTAAATTCACCACATGCCTTCATAAAAGTTTCACTTTAATAAAACAGAGCTAAGGCAAATATGTCCAGAGCCTGGTCTGACATTCCTTATACATTACCCTGCCTCAGGAAATTATTACTATATATTTTACAGCAACTACAGTAAGCTGGGGATCAGGATTAGAGCACAGTAACTACTGTGACATTTAGCAGAACTTCTGTATATGCCATTAACCCCACAGGGTGAACTGGTGCAGAAATATTTTGGGACAGTTGTTTTCATCCTTTTAAATTGGTGGACTCACTCAGAAAACTCCTTGTAAAGGCATGATTCCTCACTTACTGAATTTAGGCCCCTAGACTTTCATTTGTACCTTTCACAGGTGCTTTTGAAGCTGTTTGTGGACCTCACAAGGTCTACGGATTATAAACTGAAATTCTGTCATTTGGTTACACAGAGGTGAATGGGACCAGACTATACTTAATTGTAATAGCCATACTTTAAAGACATTAAATAATTTCAACACTTACATGCACTTCTACCTGGTATCTCAAACTAAATACGATAATTAAATCTCTGCAAGATCTACTGAATCTACTGAAATAAACTGAAATATTTTCCAGCTGAGATTGTAGAAAGTATGATCCATGTATCCAAACCTGCCCTTTCATTGAGGGAAGAGTTAGTTTTTAGGCTGTTAGATGAAAAAAAGTCCATAGATGGGTGGTTCTCCTGACTTTTTATTTATTTTAGTCAGAATTAGTCTTATAAAATTTCAGACAGAAATAGTGAAACTCTTGTGACAACAGAGGTTTCAGAATGTGTGATCTAATTTGAATCAGCACTGAATTCAAACCTTGGATGGAGATAAGGTAGATATTTTTCTTTTTATAGCAATGAAGAAATATATGTACATTTCCTCTGCCCAGCTTTCATCAGCAATGTCTCTTTACTCTTTTTCAACTATTAGAGCTCCAAATATTAAGCACAAAGTCACCTACAAGTTGTTGTTTTTGTTTGGTTTTGTTTGTTTGTTTGTTTGTTTGTTTGTTTTAATGCATGTAGTTGAGGTAGGATTTTAAGTAAATTCTTTGTTGGTATCATTTGTGAACTCAGTAAAAAGAGAACTACAACAATGCTAAATGATAATGGAAGCTTTAATGTCTATGGGCACATTATGATGGTCTCTGCTTGCATTAGATTCATTGTACATTCATTCCTGTCCCCTATAAAGATCCCAAAGTTCTGATGTGAAGGGTCATACTTTGGCAATTTATTTTATTTTTATTTGGTTGTTTTGGCTTTGTAATTTATTTTTTTTTTAGTAGGATACACAAGTGCTGTGTCTGCAGCAGTAAAATTTTCTTCTCTTGGATTTTTCCACAATAAGGAGATTTTTTTTCCTCTGTTTCTTCATTTTGAACATTGTTGTAAAAAGGTGGAACATTGTTGTATAAATGTGGTGTGTTTACAAACAAAATAAAATCCACAGATTTTAGTGGACCTAGTGAAAATCACAATAAACAAAAATAGAATTGTGAACAAACAGTGAATTAAATAAAAAACAGCTCTGGTATTACTGTCTCCAAGTACAATAAAAAACCTTTTCTGTTGCTGGGTTGTGAGTACTGCAAAGTGTTTTTTAATGCATAAACCTCAGGCATACAGACAAACCCAGGTAAACTGGAGCCAAGGTTTGAAATTGGTGCTTGAAACATGTCCTTAAAGTTATCTTCTTTGTCACTCTCTGTCATCTGGAATTATGGACTTTTAGGCACCTCCTAGCTACAAAAAGAGCAAGTGTGAGGATTTCACCATTATTCCTTTGTAGCTCAGTATCTGAGTTACTACTGTCATGATAAGTCCCAGTTCAGGTCACAATGATAATAATTTTAGACACACTCTTTCAGGTACTAAGAGCAAAATGACTAAAAGGCCACATGGTTCCAGTTCCTTGCAGCCAGCTTTGTTTATTAATGCCAGTTATCTCTCTTCTTCTGACTTTCTTCCCTTGGCTATTGACTGAATTCCTTCTAAGTGTTCAGGAATGAATTCTTCTGTAACTTCCTGAAATCTAACCACAAAGTGCATATGTGTATGAACGTAAATGAAAAAAATAAATATTCTCATTGACAGAGAAACATTTTACATCATAATTTAATAAAATTCATGCTCTTTTGTAAAGTTGTGTGTAATCTCAGAGCTATATTTACCAGAAAACAGGAAAATTGTGTACTAAGATATGGTTTATGACACAGAATGGAGATGTGCATTGTAATTCAATTTGGAGAGTCTTATTTGGAGCTCATTAGGTTTGGTTTTCCTCTGTAGTAGAGATGGGCCTTATCAGAGTCATTAAACCTGATTGTTTTGCACAGTTGTGTGGATGCATCCCTTATAGTCCCATGTCGGTGCCAGACTCGTGAAGTCATGGAAGTGTTGTCGTCACTACATCATTCTTGAAAGTTGCACTAAGACGTTTTTCCTTCAAATGACACTATGAAAAAAAAGACAAATCTTTACCCTGTCCAACACTTTTTAAAATACGTAAAAGGGAGAATGAGAACCATTGAGAAACAGAGACAGAAAACGTCTACTATATTGTGGACACTGAGGAAAATTTAGCTTCCAGCCCCTACTTCCAAATGACAATTATGTGTAAGTAAACACATTGTTCAATGTCTCTTTGACTGAAAAAATATTCAAGAACAAAGAGCAAAATTTATTTTATCTCTCAGCCAGGGAGTACCTTAGCCACTAAGTTTTTGAGTTGTGCTCCATTTTGTCTCGTCTCTTTGTATGGGGTCATAGATCTAGTATTTGTTTCTGTTTCTTTATTTGATTTTCACAGATGAGATGTTGCCTGCTACCACTGGGCTTAGCCAGGACCTCGTGGGGACCTGGTGCCTCCTGCAGTGGCAGCTCTAGCTAGTGGGATATTGTATCCCAAAGTGGAGGAACAAGTTCCGATTGCAATTATTTTTAGTAGAAAGTGGCTATATTGTGTTTTATGATATGTGGAGTTCAAGCCAAACAGAATGCAAACGAGACATACTCTGGACACAAGGTCTAAAACCCCAAAGGTCTTCATGTCAGTACAGTAGTCTATCAGTTTGCTGGAGATATACAGGAGAGCTATACCAACGCAGGCATTTGGGGCACTTCCAGAAACAAGGCATTATACATCTACAGTCAAGGAAAAGCCATGAGTTTAGATACTTGCTTAAATGGCAGTTCAGTGGGTGGATTTTGGATCAAAATGTTGGGCCTGAGTTCCGCAAATCTGCTTTAGCTTTGTTGAAGACCATTGCATTTTTAATTGTATGCACTGGTTTTCAATTTTATATTATGAACTTACTTGTTCAAAGCTACATAAGGAGATGAAAAGCCAACAAGGTGTTGAACATGTTTCTTCCAACGACCTTAAGCCCTCAGGAACTTCACCCCTTCTTTGACTGCAAATGAGTAAAGCTAAAGTATTGCAAAAGAAGCTTTAATTGAATAATATATCTTATACAGCCTACATTAAGGATATTTTGATCTCTACCAGTAACACTCTTCCTGCTAAATGTCTCTGCCAGTGCTCTAGCAGTAACCCTCATTCTGCTAAAATATCTGTGTTAATGATGGATCAGGGTTGAATTTCTATGCTTTGCAACATGTGCTTCTCAGGCAGATAATATATTGTCATGGAAATACAGCCATTTCTTGCTGCACATTTCAAAGAGAGAGCATGGCACTATGCCATGTTATGGCTGTTAGCATCACTATATCATCCCTTCTGAGTGGTCTGCTCTGCTACCACTTTCCAAGGGATCTCTTTCAGGGCATGACACTGTGAAACTAGAGAAATAATGTTTGGCAATCTCATGGGTTGATGGCAAGATATGTCAAACAGCTGAAATTGTAGGCCTCTTTCAAAAGCTGTCCTCTGCCCCATTGCTGCTGTTGAGGGTTAGATTTGCTGATCCCACCTCCTAGTTTGCACAGATGGAATAAAATTAGAGGATCACAACACACATTGTGTGATGTGTGTAAAACATCCCTCAGCATGAGCTTGGCGGCAGAGATAGCCATGTAAAATGAAGTGAAATAAGTGTTGCTTTGTGAACAGAGGCCCTCTGCCCAGCCTTTGCATCACACTGCTTAACCTGGACTACAGCCTATGTAAAGATACATAGATTATAAAGAAAACACTCCTTTCAGAATGCGATGTGAAAACTTGTAAAACATTGCTTTTGTCCACACAACATGTATTCATTCTGGAATGTCAGATAAACACAGGGACTTGCTGAATATCCTTCCTCTCATCTGGCATTTTAGGGTCCAAACATAAAACTGACACATTGCTAAGCAGGGCTAAGAAAGTAAAACCTGTGAAAAATAAAACATCTTAAATAGAGAATGTAAATTCTTTCCTGCTTGAAAGTGCAAGAATCAAACTGTGACCTCCTCAGCATGAGTATAGAATTGGGGGAACATGAGGCTGTCATTTTACTCCGGGCATTGTCCAAGGTTTACCCCAGCAGGATGAATCTGCTGTTATCTGAGCTTTAAAGGGTATAGACCTATTAGCTCCTCTGCTGCCAAGTGACACAATTTAAATATACATGTCTTTTCTGTAATTCTTTGCTTTCCATTATTCTAGTTTGTAAACAATGTGAAATTACGGAAATGTGTTTTTCCTATTTTAATACTGACTTCCACTCAACAAAAAGTTCTAGAACAGGAAGAAAGCAGAGAAAAGTACCTTAATAACACTGTCTTTTAAGGAAAAATGGAAATTCTCCAAACTTTCCTGTTAGCTCAAAAAAATATGTATTTTCAAAACCCCAAAAATGAAAATCATGTTTCCAACAATAACTGATTTTCTGGTAAACACACTTTAAAAATAATAATGATAATGATAATAATAATAATAATAATAATCATCATCATCATCATCATCATCATCATCATCATCATTTTCTGTAGTAAGCATTATTCCTTTTTTCTTGAAGATTAATCTGACTTTTTACTTGCAACTTCTAGGACCAATGTTTAGACATACTTTCTTAAAAGCACTTTTTGTTACAGCTCATATGATATTAATCATAACATTATGTGATTCTCAAAAACTATTTCTCTAATTTTCACTATGTATCTATCTATATATTTTTTTAACTGAAAGGCTTTCCTCTGCATTTTCCCAGGCAAATAAATGAAGATAATAAATAATATTATCAAAGGGGCAAAACATAGCTACTGTGTGAATGGTGATATAAAAGCTAAAAATAAACAATGCTGCTATTGATGATAAAATATTTGTTTGCTTTCAGATAACCTTGGCTTGTGTTAACTATCTTAATAACTTGATTTGCAGATCTTGCTGAAGAAACCAGCGTAAAGGAATCTCTCCTATATACAGTGTTTCTGTTTTTTTGCTTTTGCATTCCTCTAGATACTTGCTGTACGCACAATCTATCTTTGGGAGTCTCAGTGTAAAGCCTGGGATGTGTCATCGAGAAGGGAAAAAATGAACTGAGTAGCATTTGTCAAATATCTGTGATGATTACATTATCATATGTTTCTTATAGGATGTTCTGCTAAAAGAAGGCCCACTTACAAGGCCTCTTCCTTCTCTCCCATCCCTCTACCCTCACCCCGTCAAAAAAAATATTCTAGCTTCTGTTGATCCAGACAACGTTTAATGTCATTTTAATGCACAGCACAGAGCTGGCACCCTCAAGTTGTGAAAATTATGCTCTGGTATGTGATGTGAGGAAGGGAACAAGTGAAAGATACTGCCTGGATTTGGCAAGAATATCAGGAAAGGGGATGGGAGTTGGAAAAGCTGTTAGGAAATGTAGATTGGTGAGAGTGTCAAACAAAGACTGAATGGGAAGGACTCAAGGGGGAAACTGAAAGTTTTGTGGAGAATATATGAGGTGACCAGCTGAGTTTGAAAGCATCCCTATCAACCATTTCAAGTCTGCTCCTCTCTTATTTCAGCTTCTCATTTACTCGCCATTCGTTACTCTGGTGGTTTGTTTCTCTAGTGACTCTTTCCTGTGCAAATGACATTCCGTGGCTTAAGTCAACCAGGTGCCCAGGTGCTTCCTCTCTTCTACCTTTGAATAATATCCACTGAAAGCCAGGAAGCAGATAGGGTACCTCATCATTTTCCTGAAGTCCAGGTTAGTGTTTTCTTTTGCATTCAGTCTTGTGGCACCCATCCATATTTGGGAAGGCTAACACTGTTTGACTATTTTCTCTTACTGCTGGTGCCTCTGTCAGAGACTGGGATTCTGTAAGCTGTTTTTATGACGTTCAGTTTATTTCCTTTACCCCTGACTTTCAGAAAAACCTTCCATTTTTCTTCTACCACATCACTCTCCCTGTTGACTCCTCTGGCTATTTGTGGCATCTAATCTCTCTCTGCAATTTCCTCCTCCCTCTCACCCCTTGCTCTCCACTTGACAACAGCACCACCACCCCTTGCCCCCTCACTGGGTAATATTTACTATGACCTAAGCACCATCTCTAATTTTCCAACCTGACTTGGCATCCTATTCTGATTCCATACAAAGCGTGATTATGAAACTTCTTGGATGGGTACTTGGTTGCCACAGGTGTCCAAACATTCTGTTCTTTCACGGATAGTGTATCAGCTGATAAGATCTTGCTGAAGCAAATAGGGGGTCTAAGCTGTCTGTATGCTTCTACTTCCTTTGTTTTGGTCTGTAGGCAGCAATTTTCAGATTGCAAACCCTCTGAGATGCATGCTGTGTTTCACAGGTCAGCCCTTACTATTTGTGGCCATGAAAGGACTGGAGATGTCTGTTAGCAAAGGTGACTATAAAAATAGCTTGCCAAAATGTCATGAGGAATCAGGCACAACTTCTTATTTCCATGTTACGAAAAAAAAGTCTTAAAAAACCTTTTAAAAATAGTGGGCATAACAACAAAGACTTTACTTTGTAGCACAATCCTTTATGAAAGATGGTAATTGAAACCACGGAAGCTTGGTGATCAGGGAATAGACAAAAACTTACACCAGCAAACAAAGGAAAAATCTAGGTGAAAACCCAAGCCTTTTAATTTCAAATGCGTATGACTCATTTTTGTTTGGAGTTGAGTTTGATCATCAGTCATTTCCTTGGCTTTGGCTGGTTTGCTTCTCGTGAAGTTGTGGCAACACTGGAGCTCCCATAAGTGTTTATATCAATGACTAGACCACAGTCCTATTTCCAACAGAGGGTGATACTAAACATGCTTTGAATAAGAGATTCTTTCATTTTTTTATTAGAAGAGCACAAACTAACTAATTAGCTAATGCTGTCTATAGCAGACATTATTTTACAGGATCTCAAGCTGGGTTCAAAGATGCTGAAACTACTAGGTGGATATGCTAGTATTTTCATTCTCAGACATGTTTGATGAGGACTGAATGATAAAGTTTTTATTTTTCACATAGTTCCCATACAGATAAATAATTTGTCTCCAAGGCTACTCTTCCTTCTGTGCTTTCTAAGGTGGACAACACCCCTGTGATGTTCAAGGAAATGAAAAGTCCAGACCAATCAATATAAGCTAGTCTGCAAATGCTGCCTGCAAAGGTCAGTTGGATGAGATAAGCTCAGTCAGATAGAGAAAGAAAATTCTGGCATAAAAGTTTGCTCTGTACTTCATTTTATGTAATCACAAAGGCATGAGATGAGAGCCTACCTTGTTTCTCACAGATAATTTATCCTATGGTGGTTAAGTACCATGGGATGAATCACCTCTTTGCTGGATTTTATATACACCATGGTTCAGAGGGAGCATCCAGGAGGGTGGAACATCTCTGTCTGTCTTTTCCAGGGAATTGTTTTAGCTGCATCTCCTATTTGGAGTCAGCAGCGTGAATGCCTCACACCCCCAGGGGTGAAACGATTACTTTTTGAAGGAGAAATCTCAGGCGAACAGCACCCCGGGATTGGAGCACAGTTTGAGAGACAGAATTGTCTCTTAGATGTACTCAAACTGCAGGATTTTGGCACAATACATGGAAAAAAAGGTATTCTAGCACTGGGTTGAATCTGGTAGTAGCACTAATTATTTGCAGTGGGAAAACAGGCAAAAGAGAAAAAATACTATGCCAGTTTTTCTTTTGGGAAATTTGCTCTTTTAGCTCCAGCTCCAAGAATCTATCAAAATATTCTAGATAAGGATCTTCTGGTGAAGGAGCGGGGAGCACAGATCATTTTTACTTGCTTCTTCATTAGGAAAATCCAAAATGTTTTAAAGAAACAGCATAAGCCTTTCTTGTACTGGAAATGGAGATGAGCCCATGCGCAAAAGAAAGTGATTCTAGTTGCTGGTCTGAAACAAGGTAAAGGTGATCAATGATCTTTGATTGCAGCCTTACATCTGTTTTTCCTGTTCTTCTCATTTGATGCTATCACTAGTTTGGTTTTTCTCTCCTTTAGTCTGCACCACTCCTAACCTTGCACTGTGGCATAAGTCACCACATAATGTGCTCAGCAGAGGAATCTCTCTGGTGCCAGCCCTTGAACTGCAAGCTCTCTGCAGAGCAGGTCCTGCAGCTGGCAGTTGACAATGTGAATATTTCTGTTGGGAATTCTGCTACAAGCCAAGCAATAAACCAAAGCTTTAGAGTATGTGTGGGTAATGGAGTAGCCTTCTCAAATGTCTGCACGGCCCACGACAGAACACCAGCTCTGCTCTGCTGATGAAGGTCTTATATGGCTTCAGGTAGGGCAGGGTCTGGAGATCTATTGTGCCAAACAGTATCTAGCCCAGGGCTCCTAGTTGTGTGCATATGAACAAATGAATTAAGCCGTGTTTAGTACAACCTGAGACCACTAAGAGTGATTCACCTTGTCATAAATCAGATCCTTCAGTTCACCAGCTGAAAATCTGTACATTTTTGTCAATATAATATCTTTTGCATTACTATAAGTCTGTGGATATCTATATGGACTCTGGTTAGAGTGCCTAACTGTTCAGCTGGTCATGTGCAATTTAGGAGTTTCCTTTAAAATAGAGTCCCATCTCACAAATAGTGACATCTCAAAGGAACATAATGTGCACCTATCCTGTTCTAGACTCAGACAGAAGATGGATAATAGCCTGATAAGGTCTTTAAAAGCCTGTAAACACTGAAAAAAAGCAGGATGAGAGCACTTCCACTACTGTTATTAGGGTTTCAAAGATATTACAGGAGTAAAAGAAAAATTTGAGAGAATGGACTGGTGTCTCTTGTGTCTCCATCCCTAATATCCACTCTAGCCCTTCAGAAACCACTGCTCCATTTCATTCCCAGAGAACAATAAAAAAGGCAAACTGTTGGGGAAAAAAAAAATAAAAAATCTACCACGTTCTCTTGTTCTCTATAAAAGCCTGAACATTAGTTCACGATCTTGAATATCTGTCACCACATCATCTGTCTTGCTTGAGTATCAAGACACAGTTAGTGGGTAATAAATGCCCTCTAACTGAAAGAGAGGGAATACCCCATGTAGCAAATTGTCATAGAATTTTATGCTTCATGCAACATTTTATTATGTTAAGTTAGTCTATACAGTTTTTACCAGAGGTTGTTTATTTAACCTGCACCTCATGATATATTTGTCAACCCAATTACATATTCTGTGAATTCTGTTTCAGCCAAAAAAACATTAAATAAGATATAAATCAAATTTTTATTTTCCCTTTTTTCTAATATTTAATTACCTGCTCTCTTTTTTTAGCTTTCCCCCAGGTTCCTTTATTTAGCTCTCACACACAGATTAGCTGATGAAGAAGGCTGGCTCCAAACCCATTTCACAGGTCCTTTGGGACAGGCCAAGACCAACCATTTTAAACATGTTTTCTTCAGCTAAGCAACACAAGGTTAATTTTCATGGTTGTCCTTTGCTTGGTTGTGTGGTTATGACCTTTTCAATGCCAGCAAATCAAATACATGAACAGTAGAACAGCAGTAGCAACACAATGGCATTTCCACAGTTTCATCAGAAAAAAGAATAAAACAGCCCACCAAGACTTTTGGGAGAAGTACGATGAACTCTAACACCGTAATTGTGGTAGGGTGAGGTTCAAACCTGGGTGAAACACTTTCAGACCTATAGTAAACCTAAAGTGGTGACCTTATGCAAAATGAAGCAAAACCATAGAGTTTGTTACCACACAACATCATTCCACAAACACTTCAATGACTTTTAAAAAGGAACTAATAGCAGTGGCTATGTTACTGCTGAAGAAGAATTAAATTTGAGGTTTTGTCTGCCTTGTTTTTGCATGTTTTGCAAAAGTATGGATGTTATACATGTGGTACTAATTCCCTTACAACATTAAATCAGACACTGTACTTCCCATGTGCCAACCAAGCCCATCTCTCTGCTGGTTCCAGCCCACAATTACCATCCAGCCATGAGTCCCATCCCAGCACTACAAAGGTGGTGAAGCCATCTTTGGATCAAGTTCTCGGGGAGTTTCAGGTAGTAGAAAGCAGCATTCATTGCCTTTCACTGCCTGTCGCACTAGACCACAGGGTCTTATCTGATATTGAGCTGTGATGTAGCCCATGGCTATAGATCATGATGGCACTGATGAAAGGAAGAGGCCTGAACCTCATGCAGTGCTGGACTTAATGAGACTGCTTTCACATTGCCAGGATGATTGCCCTCAAGATGCTTTGAGGTTTTCCCTAAAACAGAAGACGTGGTGTTTTTTGGAGGGAATGAGGGTTATTGTTTGTTTGTTTGAACAAAATACTACAGCCACTCAGGTGGAAACAGCCGTAATCATTAAAGAGATCTCATTCATACATTTTGGACTATTGAGTCTGAGCATTAACAATTCGCATTTTCCTTCTTGTGCAGTGTTTTGCATCTGATGGTGATCAGGAGTAGATGCTCAGAGAAGCTGCAGCTCTGCACTCCCAGCATCTCACAATGAGGATATCCTGTAATGTCCTGAAACAGTTTGCCTTTAGACCATCATTCGTAATACCTGTGGACACCTAGAAATTTGTCCAACTCTCTTCTCAGCTAATTCATGCTTTTGACATCCAAAATTTACTGTAAAGATGATCAGTGCAATTTTGTCCTGTGAGAAACACCCAAAAAGTGTGTTTCTGTTTGTTAAGCCTTCTATATGGTATTTTCATGGAGTGTTCCCGTTTTCGTGTTTTGCAGGTGTACTTATCTCTTATTCACTTCTCTACATAATTCTGATTTTCAGTCTCCATTTCCCTTTTTCTGCTTTAGTATTTTCCAGTGTTTCTGTTAGTCCAAAACATCTATCTTCCAGGGGAAAATACATCAATATTACTTTTTTAAGAAACAAGAGCTTTCATATCCCTTTCTATGGTCCTCCATAACCTTCAAGGTAGCTCTGGAGTAAAACCACAAAATTTTAGACTTACCTTCCTTACAGTGTCAAGGAAAAAATTTTAGTGCTTCTTTAGTTTAAAACGTCTCTTCAACCTGACCTAGCTGGACATGTGTTTAAATCTCAACAGATATTGAGGCAATTCAGTGAAGTTAGAAGTACTCTGTGTTAATTATATAATTATATTTTATTTCTTGTCTTCTGTCACTTATGACCACGTTAATCTGAGGAGCAATTGCATGTTGATTTTCTGAGCTAATTGGCCATAAAAACACTCTTGTAATGAAATAAGCTTTGAAATAAGGCTCTTTTGTTTATTAGGTTGCTTTTTTCTAATACCAGTATTCTAATATACTGACTAGTATTGTGATTTTTAACACTGAAAAGCCAGAAAAAAGCTTTAATACTTGAGCAGTCACTTTTGTGTTCAGTCTAATGAAAACTTTCTGGCATGAATTCATTAAGGATTCTAAATCCAGCACATAAGCTTCAGTTAGCAAAATGACAGCATAACGCTTGACCAAATGATCGTACTGAAAATATATTAAAAAATCTTAGTCTAGTGCTTGCTGTGCGTGCATATTTACTAATGAGGAGAAGTACACTCCACTGAAATAACTAAATATGCTGATTCCAATGACAGAATACATCTCCTCTACTCAAAATGGCATACTTCCAAGGCTGTTCAGTGACCATTTATTTTCTCCTCAAAAATAGCACAGGCTTCATAGCAAATAAATTTCTGCACTCAGGCAGGGCCAAGATAATGGTAAATATCACTCTTTCAGGATAATTCTGATGCCACAGAATTGTTATTATCATTGGACAGAAATAATGCCAAAGGAAAATGACGATACTAACACAGAACATAGCAGGAAGATATGTGACTGACATTTTAAAACTTAGGCTCAGTTCTCTCTTGTTTTAAATCTGTACTGAAAGCTCATAAAAGAGAAAGAAAAGAAGACAAACACAAACAAAAAAAATGTGCAGACTAAGAATTAAAAAAAAACACAGCTAAGGTGATTTTCCTCCAGATTTTCTACCACATCTTTTCAGACATACAGATAAGCTCCAGCTTGGACATGTAGTTTTGTTGCCTGACTCTTGAGGGTCTCAGTGAAGAGAAGAAAGGGAGCAGAGGGAGCTGGTTGCATTAGGTACCTACTGCTGTCGGGTTTTGAGTACCCTCTTTATCCATCTCCTAGACAATAAATTCTGGGGATTGGGCTGCCTTTGTATTTCTGTCATACAGAGCTTAACAGATTTACAAATAATAACAATAAACAATAAAATGCATCCAAATTAATCAAATAACAGTCAGTTTTCAGTTAGTGAGTCTAAACAGCAGTAACAGAGAAAAGTGTCTGCTCTATCAGAGATGGTAGACCTCCTGGGACAGATCATAAACATGTAACACTTGTGCCTAGATTCAAAAATAATATACAGACTCCCAGGAAAATCTCAGCATCTGAAAAGATTCATAGTTTCCTTCAACACCTAGATGAAAGCACACCTAGCAGAAACACTGCAAAATGAATGTTGAGTAGAATAATAGCAAAACACAGGACAGGGCAATCCTTCTTGAAGTTTCTGGAGGATAACTTTATGGTGCTTGTGGGGCTCTACTAGTGCTGGTGCTAGTGAAAAGACCATTACAATGATGATCATGTCAAGTCATCTACATGCCATATAATAAAGTTAAATTTTGCAATGTTTTAGTCTGTGTATATGAAAAAGATGCAGATTGGAGGAATTTAAACTTTTACTGTGAAACTTGCTTTTGTGTGCCAGAGAAGTAACTAGGAATTCAATGCATAGCAAGACATGAGAAAAAGAGAGTTCGTCTGTCTGGTGAAGCCCTGATCACTGTGC
This sequence comes from Columba livia, assembly GCF_036013475.1. Classification (NCBI taxonomy): domain Eukaryota; kingdom Metazoa; phylum Chordata; class Aves; order Columbiformes; family Columbidae; genus Columba; species Columba livia. The sequence goes on from NC_088604.1 coordinate 11,598,781, forward strand.
ATGTCAATGCATTCTGAATGTGGACAGTGCATTAAATCTGCAAGTGCCTGGAGACTTACAGCTTCCAGAGCACTCTGTGAAACACAGGGACTGATCCTCAGTCTGCTTATGATTACTAAAAAACTTCACAGAAAGTCGTTGGTATGTAAAGTTTTTTTTTTCTTAAAGGTATAACTTAATAGAACCAAATAAAAAAATTACTTTGTGTGATAAGTGCGTTTTCCAAGAGAAATGTCATACTTATTCTTTTCCAGTGAGCAAGATGGGGTATTTGGGCATTGCTAACAGTTGTGATATAGCACTATTTCGGAGCCAGAGGCTAGGAAACACAGACATATTATTTGTGTTGTGATTGTAGCCAGTGTGAATTTTGTTAAGAAAGCCAGCATAAGAGAACATTAATAATCGCTCACACCCTCAAAAGCATAGGGACTGACATTTGTGAGTTAAAGGCAAAAGTACATGGCTTGTTTTCCAGATATTTGGAGATCATACAGTTAGTGCAAGTGCCATAAATCAGCTGAAAAATATTTTGCCAAAACAGAGAAACGCAGATGAAATTATCACAGTCCAAGGCATCCTGTTTAAAGAGGAAGAATACATACGATTTATGGACATACATAACTTTTGTCACGTTACAACTGGGCTGTTATCCTCTCAGCCGAATGGAGAGGCTGAAGGAACGTGCAATCTGCAAAGCACATTCTGAAACAAGCCAGCTTAAATTGTTCTGCTACAGAACAACTCCCATATGTAACCCAGACGTTCAGCCCAGCTCCACTGATGTGAGAATCACCGTGGAGATGACAGATAATGAGATGACAAGAGTTAAGCAGGGGCTATCTGGTTGATAAAAGTTACCTTGACTGCCCTTTTAATAAAGGGAAAGTTTTATTTAAAATTTGAAACAATGGCCAAGAGAGTTTGTAGGTTTCTGTCACGTGAAAATAGTTCATTTGCTGCCATGGTCATTAGCATTAACAAGCTGCAGTTGAGTGTTCAGACAAGAGGAAATGTGAATTACACGTGTCCCTTGTAGCAGGAGATGACATAGAAGGATTCATTTTTCCAATCACACTGTTGCCTAGAGCCAAGGGTTCCTCTGGGTTTGTACTGTTCAACCAATTGTTCATGTTCATACTTACTGGCTTTAATCAGGGGTTTGTTATTGCAACTAATAAGACAATTAATTTTCTAAGTATGAGAGACTTAAGAGATAAACACAGCAACAAGGTGCAATCATCTGACCTAATCTCAGTTCTAAGGCATTTAGACTCAGTCCTGGCTAGTTTTTCTCTGCGGTCAGTGGAAAATAAAACATTACTAAAGAGAAAGTCAACTCATTTATCTTAGAAAATTGTTTTACGATAGGTTTGGTTCTCTTGTAGTGACATCTCTATCTCTACACTGACTGTTAAATAAACCTGGACAACTAGCTTAGACAAGATGCCTACATTTTAGACAGCTGAAGATCATTATTAATCATCATCCATGTGGGTGAGTAGTTTTGCAGATTTGCATTAATATTTATGTGTTGATGACAAGTAATTTTTTTACTACTGTGATTAAATAAAAAAGAAGTCATCTGACAAAACTGAAAATTTTAGACATGTATACAAAAATGAAATAATAATAGCTTTAACTGTAGTATTATCTTTTACATGTTATTACTTGTCTACTTAAAACCATGGAAAATTACATACAAATACTCCCAAGTTTTATTACTATGTTATCTGTCTGAATTCAGAATTCATAGGAACTTTGTTAAAGTGTGAATTAACTGATTTCTTATAGACACATAGTAGGTAGGAACTGGTAAAAGTTGTGCCAGTGGAAAGAGAGTTAAAAATACCCCATGGGCTGTGCAGTACCTTTGCTAAGAAATGCTCACAGTGAGAGTTTCTGTTATGGAGATACATTTGCAAACTCTGGCATTTGGTTCAAGAAATCTGCCTTCATATTTCTAACTTATGCATCATTCTAACCAGCCAGAATGATTTACTCTTATTCTGCTACTGTATTACTGAAACTGACTTGTTGCTATTGATTTCAATACATCTTTCCACAAGAATTTCCTTCTCTGTTCACTGGAAATTAACCCTTCCTCATCTCTTCCCTTACCAGAGTATATTTTGTTAAGAATAGGAGATTTCATGTTGGCACCTAAGGAAGCAGCCTGGCCTAAAATGGAGGCTTCCTTAAAAGGGATTGATTTAAAGAAAGCTTAGAAAGAAGTGGTAATGAACTGTTAGTAGGCTGAATTTCTCTCCAATTATGTTGTAAGTCTAGTACCACTCTGAGTGGACTTTACGAGACATATTCTAGGTATTTAGTGTAAGTAGGGTGAACACCAAACAGAAGGTGCCTGGCCCTCACACCAACAGAATTGGATACTTAAATTCCTTTCTCAGGTGTCGGAGGTAGATTCTTCTGAAAGGGATTTTGAAATACCTAAGAATAATATCCCGCACTTCCAGTTTAATACTATACAGCACCTAAATTAGACAATCTGAACATGTGCTTCAGTATATGAATATAAACCCAACCAGTCAAAGCTGCACAGAAATCCATACCAGAAGCAAGAAATGAAATTGGATTTCCTGACTCTGTGTTTAGTTTCTTAAGCAAAACTCTTTTTCCTGGTCAGTAAATTGTGTCAATGCCATTATTTCAATACTAATAATTTAAGACCGCATCAGGAAGTCATTTCTAATAAATACACATTAACCTGATACTGCCGCACCTTTTAGACTGAAAACACAGTGTTCCTAAACCCAAAAAGTCTGTCAGGAGCCAATAAACTGTCTCAAAAATGTGTAAAATGATCCTGGGACACTGTGGAATCCCTGTATTTCTGTTAAATTCATTCTGTATGCAGTGATCAAAACTCTTTTTTTCCCTGAAATATGATGTACATTTTCTCACCCTGACACACAAAGAAATAATTATTTTCTTACATAGTGACATATTGTACTAAATCAGAGGATTTTTCTTTTCCTATTTCTGGACTTCTACAAAGTGGTAGTGTTGATTTTTACTGAAATATTATACTATTGTATCCTAAGACGTATGGAGCTTTGAACCCATCCTTCCTGTGTGCTGCACCTGGCAGATGATTTGAAATGGTAATCAGATCAGGATGGCTGCTCATTAGAACAAACTATACAACTGCCACAAACTAACCAAGTGGAATTTGATTAATCAGTTAATCAGGAATTTCTGATAGAAAATCAAAGCAAAATTCAAGAGTATATAGGTAAAGTTACCAGACTTTCTACATTTAGTAATATTTTTTTTTTCTTCCTTTTCCATTCTTTTGTTGTATTACTTAGTGCAGTTTCAGAATGAAATATGGGCCTCCGTTACAATACAATTAATACATAGATCCTGAGACGTGACCATTATTACAACGTGATAACATAATATATCACAAACTAAAGCGTGTAATCACCCAGTAGCCTTTTCCTCAGGCTAATATTTTCTATTTAAGCACTAATTTATATTTTTAGAAACTGGCTCAAATTTGATTACAGTTTTAAAGACCTTATCATATCTTTACGTAAGCTGTCCCAATATTTAATTATCCTCATCTGAAGTTTAATTATCCCCATTGTTTAAAACAACCTCACATTTTATTTGAGTTACTTGATCTGGTTAGGCATTTATTTTGCTGCTGTTAAACTGAGAAGTTGTCTCTTACTAAAAAGCTGAACTAAGTATTTCCCATCAGCTATAGGTGCCAGGCTTGTAAGAATTCATTTTTTTAAGACTTAGACCTGGCATAAGTAATGTCACTGTTTGGACTCTCATAGTCCAAAGTTTAACACGCAAAGGGTACATGGCTCAACTTCAGCCCTCAAAGAGACAGTAAATGTTTTTCAGGACTGTGAATAGTGAGAATGACAATGTACTTAGCACTTTTGAACTACAAAATTTATGTTAGATTTGCAAATTTTAACCTATGCCCTTCTTTCTTTTTAAAAATAGTTTTGATCCTGAAATTTGATCTGTATGCCAGAGTCCTTGGGAGCATAAAATTCTCTTAGCTTTGCACAGATGAAAAGTTCTTCCTACTTGCACCTTTCTCCAGAACAGGACTTACAGAAAGGAGAAGATGAAACACATGATGATAATATACAACAGGTTTCTTGTGGGAGAAATAGAATAAAAATGAGCAAGAAATGGTCAAGGTATCTTCCTAAAGGACTCATCAAAAAAAGGTGTGAAAATGCTAGTTCTCCCAGGAATATTTACCTAAGAATTTATTATATCTTGATGCAAAAATGGTGATGGTAATGAGCAACAGCAAAGCTTAAGCTCTCTAGGAATGTGTTTCTCCAAAATTATCAGAGAAATCCAGAGCAAAGGAAAGATGCAAGTAAGAAGGGAACCTGTCTGATTCCACTGAAATATAAAAACCTCTTTCACTTGCAAAATACATGTACAGCTAACCAACAACTTCCCATGTACTTTGAAGAATAAGTGGTTTCAAACTATTCTGGATTAGCTACAACATTTTAGAATCTATACTGAGTTTTTGATCCAATAGATCAAAATTCAGAACTGGTGAACTCTTGTAATTTTTAAATTTTTCTTCTTAGAACATTGAAAAGTAAAGTATAAAGCAGGTTGATGAACTAAAACTAATGAAAATCTTGTAAAAATAATTGTCAGTAAAAAAAAGGAAGGGAATTACTTTAGGAATGTTAACATACATTTAACAGTGGGAAAATGCAAATATAGGCAGAATATCATGGGAAAAAAAATCCTAGCAGACTGACCCACAGGAATGTGAGGAAGTGACAGAAGCTGCATGGCTCATGGTATTTAAATCCAGACTGGACAGAGCACTAGAAACTGTGTTGTTGAGAATGATTTTGTATTAACTGGAGTGTTGACTGGATGACTTAATAGATCTTTTCCATATCTGATTTCTATTAGTCTAGTATTCACAGCTGCTTTTGCTTCCAAAGCCTCTTCCAGTCTTCGGATTTCCTTCTTTAATATTGATAATAATAGCACTTGTGGCCTATTAACACATCTTTGGTTTTTCTTAAGAAAATAATAAATTGACAGGTGATTAAAGCTTTCCACTTCTCATTCCTCTTAAAAAGGGTGAAGTAAAAATGTCTGAGGACACAGTTGAGACACTATTGAAAGTTCCACCTGAGCTAATGCTATTTGAGTTTAACACAAGTCCTCCCACTTTCCACGTAATGAAAGGAAAGAGTACAAAATCTTGAAAAGACTGACAGATTCAAAGCACTATTTTTTCTTGACTATCTAATAATTGTAAGTAGATTCGAATCAACATTTATTGACACAAAACATTTACTTGGCCTTCTTTCTATTCAAGAGTTTCCTTGTGTTTTGTAACTGACCTTCACTTGAGATATTTGACAGTATCTCTTGTTGTGTTTGGTTCAGCTCTTTTCTGTTCATAGATTGTTGATATTGCTCACTCAAAATACAACTCAGGGAATATGGTTATGACGTAAATTATCTGTTGAGGCTTTAAACATCTGTTGTTTCATGTTTGCATCTTCTCTGTGACGAAGCATTACCCCTTGAGCACCACAACCTTACCTGAAACAGAGCAACACCAGGCTCATCCTGACTAGCTTCACATTCTCAAAGGAGTGCTGAAGTAGAGTGCACCCTATCACATTTGCATTTAACTTTAAAATGCCAGCCAAACTTAATGGACATGCTGGAGGACTCTGAGCTGCAATTGATGGAGACTTTGAGGGAGCAAAAGGAAAATTCTTGTTGTGTGCCAGCCAGTCCCATTCTTACAGTCTGTCTTCGGCAGCTCCACTTCATCACTGTTAGATGGACCCACTGCAGACTGGTGAATTTTTGGTCATTAAGATTATTTAATATTGTATATAGACTGTGGAAAGGGTGTTCTTGCTGGAGCTCAGGTTCTCTGGTTTATGCTCTGGTGGGAAAACTGTCCTCCAAATATTAATATCTCAAAAACACTTTTAATTAAGTTTAGTAATTCAGTCTGGGAACATCAGAAGACTGAGTGGGTTCTTTACTAAAAAAAAATACGTACTATTAACTTGCATATCAGCAAGTTGAACCCCCCTGTCTCCTGACTCTGTCAGCTTTCCTGATGCATGAATAGCACCCATCTAGGATGAAATATTTCCAGAGCTGATAGTTTCAGCATCTTCTTTAGCTTTCTGTTATGGGAAATGGTTAGAAATTCAAAGATCATCTTGCAGAATCTAAAACTATCTAAATCACTCAACTTCAACTACCTACTCTAGTCTAGGCACCAAGATTCCTTCTGCAATGACTGTTGAAAAGTCACTGTTTCCAAGGAACATGCAACCTCATACAACTTGGAAGTTTGTAATAGAAGATTTAAAAATATTTTTTAAAAATCCCTTGTGTCAAGCATAAAAATAAGTCCATGCACAGAATTCCCAATGAAATTTCTAGAAAGTTTTAGAGAGCCCAAGTGAAATAGCACAAATCACCTTCTCAAAGTGTCTCTTTTGCTTTCGAGTTCTGAGGCAGCCTAGATTCTTAGCTTACACAAATGCTTAACTTTCAAGCGAACAAAGTTAGAGATCAGTATTTTCATGTTAGTATTCTATTCTGAAATAATTTGTACTAAAAATCACAAACAAACAAACAAACAAAAAGACACACACACAAGAAATCTGGAAAACAACCAGAGAGAAGATATGACATGGTAAAGCCACTTTCCATTCACTTTGTCATGCACAGTATTTTTTATTATGTAGTACCAGAGCTAAAAAGAGCTTGAAATAACTGACCACATTTAATTTAAATGTGCATTGGAAAAGGCTAAGTTTGGACACATTTAAATTGTGATCAAGATTCAGATTTTTCTCAAAACTCATTTCCATATGAAAACTTTTGAAGTGTGAATGTATGGGTACAGATGAATGAGTAAACTGCTGTGTAGATTGCACATGAAGACAAAGATTCAATACAAGATATAGAATGGGCATTTAGACTGAAGAAATGGAAAGAAGCAACATTTCTACGGTATTGTTCATGGAGGCAAACAAGTTGCAATTTTTTTGTAGGAAAATGGGAGAACATTTTAAGAGGACATTTAAAATCTTTAAAAATGTACATCAGCTAACCCATTGAAAAAATGTGAGTGGTTGGAGTACTTTTTAATGGTATTTTAAACCTTTGGTTTAATTTATCAAATAATCTTAGACTGAGTCAGTAAAAAAACCTGCAGGCCTCAAAATGCCTCACTTCCTAACTGTTTAGCTGTTGAATATTAAACCATTATATAAACCCTCTGACTGTATAGAATTAGGAATAAGCTCCAACTGTAGTAAGCTTTTCTCAAAACCACCTGCTACAAGGTTTAGCAATCCAGGAAGCCAAACCAGAACCAGGGGCCAAAGTCCTGCCCTCCACTGTTCCCTGTCTACAGAGTGGGTAATCTGCATCATGCAGTGAGGGCCCAACTGCTGTGATTTAGTAGTTCCAACACACTTACTTATGTCAGGTTTTAAAAAGAGGAAATCAGCTTTGAAATAGCTCATTACAGGTTGTACATTGTGCTATAGAAGCACAAGAGGAAAGCCAAGCAACAAGCTATCCCACAGTGTCATCCCACAGTGTAGCCCTGCAAGTTCTATTTCTCATTTACTTGTAGTTTTGACAGAGTATAAAAAAGTAGGTGAGACACTTCCCATTTAAATCAGAAAACAGGCAAATAGTTACTAGGCAGGAAGAAAACCTGAAATGCACTGACATATGACTAAGCAGGAACAAAATGATGCATTTTTCATGTGTCTCAATAATAAGGCATGGTGTTATATCCCATTTTTTGCCTTTTTTTTTTTTTCCCTAGAATTGAGGGCAATAACACCAATGAATGCCGTGAACTTCAGAAAAAAATAAAAAAAACCCACACAAGTTTATGGACAGCGTTGTTATATCTGAACTGGCAAAATGAACAGCAGCAGAGCCTGTCCTCTGGCCTAAAAGCCAGCTTTGATAGTCTGGCTGCCTCTAAATTTCTAAATTTTCCTACCCTGCAGAACTGGGTGACTGACTCCAGCTACTTCATGGGAAGGGTTTGCTCTCACTCTGAAGTGGTGCCTGGAAATCTTCATGAAAGTGCTAATTGCTGCAGGCTCTGTGCATTCAAGGGACCATTCTTGTTATTAAACTGAAATGAGTTTCAGTGTCTTGAAAGTGTTTGAATTAGCAACAGAAGTGAATGCAAACTGGGGCTGCCAACCTGTGCTGAAATCCAGACACTCAAAGCTGGCATGAGCATCACGCCCATTTCTGCCATCGCTGCTTCGTGTCCTGTGTGGACACACCACAGTAAGAAGACCATAATTTGTAGCTCCATGCCTTAGCCTTTGGCTCAATTTGTATATCAGTTGGGTGTGATCCTCCCACTTAGACATCTGTGTGTCGACATTTCCATCTGACACCATTTACACTTGGTAGGGAGAAACAGACATTTTGGCTTGTGGTTCTGGCCTCTCTGAGAAGTCTGTGTTAGGATAAGGTCACACCCAGGAAGCACCTAGTTGTCCCCAAAGGGAATCTCCAGTAATAAAGTCAGGTGCAGAAGTTTGTATTTTAAACACATCTGTTTGAGCAGATCAGTTTCCCCTTTCCTGCTTCCTTTTTAATTTGCACCCTTTTACCTCCATCACCCGTGAACCTCACTGCAGAAACTGAGAGAGCACACAGGATTGCAAATAGTGTATAAAACAGCTGAAAGACATATTTAACATCTAAAAAGCTGTGTTTATCTACCCAACATTGTCAAAACTCTTTTTCATATTAAACTTGCACCACTGTAGCTTTATGGGGGGATATACATGCTGTCTGCCCTTTTACATTGGTTTATCCAAACTTTATCTGTAACTCTGTTACATAGATTTGGAAGTGGAAAAACAAACGTCTGCCATCTGCTCCATGTTATTTATGATGATTTCTCCAATTAGGTCCAATTAACTTGCTGTCAATGATTAAATGTAATGGGTAATAATAACTTGACTTCATCATTACCACCAGTATTATTAGCTCATTGATTGCAATAATTTCAAAAATTACCCATCAGAATAAAATACGTTTAGCACCTGGTTTGTCTTTTTAGGAACATCTGCTATAAATGTGTGATATATGTGGAATTTAATGTCTCTTGATGTGAAAGGGAAACATATAATCCGTACTTTGAAAGTCAGTGCTGGCATAAATTTATTGTGAGACAATGAGAGGATCAAATAAAAATCAGTCCAGAATTTATTGCTGGACTCAGAGAACTGTCAAAACAGGAATGGAGGTATCATATATTTACCAGCCTGAATTTTCCTGTCTAGCAAGGAGATAGTTCTGTTCAGATGAACTGAATTTGTGTGCCTGTGTTGTACTCTACCCTGTGCTCATGGATGAATTAAGAGTGGAAGGACAGACTGCTGGATATCTAACCTATCTTCAGCAGACTTTGGCTTGCTGCTTGCTAAAGAGAGATGCTTTTCCCCAAATATGCACATCCAGTCTGTTTGGCCTTACTTGGAGTCTCACATAAAAGCTTTATAGTGATGGGCTGCAACAAGGGTTTTAAAGTTTTGTCTCATCTTCTAAAACATGGCACATATCAAGTGAAGGCACAGGAGCTCTCTCACTACGCTCCTACTCCATGCAAAGCAAATCTGTTTGTCCATAATGACTTGTATTTGCCATGTCCTATGTTTGCCATATGTTTTAGGTCAAGTGTTTTACTGTCACACAGTCCCGGTTTCCCTGCAATCATATGGAAATACCATGGAATAAATGTTGTCTGGAACAGCCCACAACACACTGTTCAGATGGCTAATGATTGCCCAACCTCTAAGTGTGCCAGTTAGTTCCTCTTCCTGCAAAAAACTATTTTCTTTAGCATCATGAATGCTAATTCTCCTAATTCTCATCTGATTTATATCTTTCAGTGGAGCTAAGGGGGTTGTTTAGAAGAGCAAACTTTGGCCTTTTTTTGTGATTAGAATTCACTAAACCACCCCCTCAGAAACACTCGGGATCAAGATTTTATTTCACGAGCACCTAAAAAACAAATCTCAGTTTACGATTCCTGAAAACTGAAAAATTTAGAGAAAAACTAATAAAATGTCTGGCTGTTATTTATACACTGAATGTCTGCTTATTGGCTTGCCAGATCTGAGGAACATTAATTCTGGTAGTGTATTTCTGACTTGAGACACACTTTTTTTTTTTTTTACCTAACCCAGACTTGGAAAAACAAGCAAGGCTTTGGCTGGTCTCGCTCCTTTTCTAAAATTTCATTGCCCATTTTAACCCAATTTTGCCATCTGGAATGTAAATTTAAGTTTTTTCTCCTTTAGAAAACCCCATAATGTCTTATCAAATTTTCGGTTTTTGGCTATTTAACAAAATAAAGATTGGTAAGCTAGTGCTTATTTGGTGTCATTATTTCATTGGATATTTGGCACATACACTTCAGGAAATTTAGTAGTCTAGCCTTTAAACCTCTGATCTTTTTCCTTTGGTTATTCCTAAGAAATATTGAACCATCAGAAGCTAAACAGATTCATGGATATTATTTGACAGCTTGCTTTATTCCAAAAATATGATAAGTTTCTCATCCAAAGTCTTGATCAGTCTCTGTCTTGAAAGCATTGCACTCCTGAGAGGGTTGTAGGTGTCATCTTGCCTATCACAGGGATGGGGAAACAATTCATAGGTCTTCCAGCAGTTTCACAGCTCAGCCGTTCTTACTTCCCAGCATTTTGCACAGCCTGTCACTACTCTCAAATGTCAGGTCAGATTTTTCACTGCGAGGTTTGTTGATTCACAACAGATGATGAAAAAACACCATGTATTTTAAGCAAGCAAAAACATTGCTAGGTTGGTTCTGCTGCTGTGTAGTCTTCTCTCTATAAAATAAGCTTTTAAAAGTATTTTGTCTTGAAAATCGTGCTGCAGAATGAGAGAAACAGCTTATCTCAGTGCAATGCTCATCATTCTCATTCTTCACTCTTACTCTTTGCTACATCTGACCCAGACCAAATTCAGGTGCCTCAGAAACCAAATCTTTCACTAAGCTAGACAAAATGTAGGGCATTTTTTCTGGAAATGTAGGCAGGTGGTCACAAGACTAAAATTCAGCTTACAGCGCTTTAGTTCTGACACTGGTGTGAAGTAGAAATAATGTTATTTCAGAGAGCTGATTGCTCAGGTGAACATGGAAAATGTGAGAAGAATCAAGCTGGTTTTGTGTCACTGATGTTTATCTCCCAAAATACACTCTTTAATTATGATTTGTGCATTTTTATTACATTGTATCCAGTAGATGATAAAAAACTCTGTCTAAATTGTCTACATTTTGTATTCGATGTTCTACTGTTGGTGAAAAATGCCCTGTCTGTATATGGTGTTTTGGGAATGTCTGTTTGATTTTAATAACAAATTCCTCCAAAACCTAACTGAGCAAATCACAATATTTTACTTGGATATTTTTTTCTGCAGTGCTGAGTTTACTGTATCCTAATAGAAATAAGGTCCAAGCCCTGTAATGCCACAGCTCAGAGTAGTATTTCCCACAGAATTTGATAATGTGTCGCTTCCTCTTATTGAGGCTGGATACCGTTGTACTAATTAGGAGATGCAGTTCAGCCAAAGAACCTGAACTTCCAATCAAATGCAGAAGGTTACAAAAATAGGTGTGTGTGGGGTTTTTGTGGTTTTTGGTTGGTTGATTGGTTGGTTGTTTTTTTTCCTGAAGTGTCACAACAGAACTTTTACAAGCGATATAGTTGTTTTCATAATTAAAAGTTAGATTTTCAATTTGTGTTTTCTATGAAGAATATAGGAAATCCAGCCAGCTCTTGTCATACTTACTAAACCAATTCTTCTCTGTGTATTGAGAAAAATAACTTGCTCTGTCTTCCTCATTTAAAGCTCACAGTAATTTTCAATGTCCGACCCACCTCATTGTGAAGGAGCATTCCTTGCATCCTTTTCTTTAGACATCTAAACTGAAGTGTCTAAACCTGAAGCTGAATCCCACTTCCCCTCAGGGAGCCTGGGGAAAGGTCTGAAGCTCAAACTGATTGCACAATTTAGGGCACTGATCTGAGCTGTGCAAGATGGTTACCTAAACACCCTAAGCTGACACGTCCAGAGAAAAAATAATTACAGCTAAGATCTCTGGCAATCCATGTGCCCTTCTTACTACGGGATCAGCTACTTTTCTATTAACAGACTGTAGATGATGTCGATATGCTCCCAATGAAGATGTCTCAGCTGCTTAAAGCAAGGTGGGATGGATTTGAACCAGAGTACAGTGGACTAGTTTACCCCATACAATCTATCACAGTCCAGATTTTTAGTTGTTAAGAATCAGTATACTCAGCTGAAGTCAATGGAGCTATGATACTTTGGACCTATGGACAGAGCAGTAATGGAAACAGGGGTTTTATTTTCAGGAAATATATTTTGTCTGAGATTGATTTATGGAGTAGAGATAAACACACAATGTTTAAAATGGAAAAAAAAACAACCACAACCACCTTGTTGTCCTCAGAAAACATCAGCTGTGTAGGTCAATAAACAGCAAATACAGTTGAGCAATGGTGAATGTAAATACATTAAGACAAGTAACCAATTTGGATAGTTCTTACTCTATTAGCCCCTCTGTACTGTTGAACAAAGTGGAAAACAAAGGGATTATACAGAAAAATATTGATAAAATGAACACCACAAACAGCTGCATTTTGGGAGAGACATCATGCATTAAAATGCTATGATAAAAAATAGTTACATCTTGCATTTCTTCAAGGATAAACACAGAAAACAGATGCTATCGAAGGCAACGGAAATAAATATCTTTCTTCATTGGGAGTCATAATGCATTTGTTTGGAAAATCTGCTTTTCAAACAGTCTTTTTGGCCTATATTTCCACTTCTCTTGGTCTAATTTCTCTTTTAAATCATCATCCTGTTTCACTGCGGTATAAGAAAAGAGTTTCCATCTACTTTCTGGGCTTGCACTCTGTTGGGAGGTTTGGGTCTGTGAACTTGTCAAGTCCTGTTTCCCAATGTGCCAGTCATCACACTGGTGGGTGATGCTGGAGGCAAGCTGGTGAACAGCTGGAGATGTTCTCCTGCCGGGGACAGACCTATTCCTAAAATCTGCCAGAGAAACTAGTATATGTCAGTGGGACCAACTGGTCAAATAACCCAGTCAAGAAGGTTTCTTATGTTAATGTTCAGTCACAGCATAATTCTGTGTCACCTGATGGCACAGGTTCTCACTAGAATATGATGTCCCTGTCTGTGAAGCAGCACAGGGATTTAAATCTATGATGTGTTTTCCCCAGTCATAGCTAACATGTCACCATTTCAGTAACAAACTTGATGATGGCAAAGCAGAAAGAGGTAAATGTATGTGGAGACATATTAATACCCAAGTCTCATCAAAAGGTATGAAACCTGACACAGTACATGAAATACTTCTGATTCACAGCAAATGAGGACTCCTTCTGTGCTTAGTATGCCACATGTATTTCCTTCTGGAGAAGAATATTTGCTACTTCTATAGATCTTCCCATTCTATGTTTTCATGGGAATTCGCGACTTTAACACCTTTAACCTCATAAAACCTGCTGGTTTTATTATTTCTTTTCAACAGAAGAGAAAACTGAAACAGAAGCAGCAGTAGAACATACGCATCTGTAGCAGAGTTAGGAACAGAGCCCAGGTTCCCTGACTTTTCAGTCTTCCTGAAAGCCACCCCTGGATTTTAAGTGAGAGAGCTCTAGTGCTTTTATACACTACCAGCTGCTCAGAAAAATCCCATGCATTATCATTGATTACTACTTTGCAGACTTCCTATTTAGGTGTCCCAGTCCTTACTGAAACACCATTGTACTCAATATAAAGACACAGATAGGAATCCTTTTTATTCCAAAGATTATAGTCTCTAGTTCAAAACAAGCTTTAGTTGGAGAAAATCAGAATGAATGAATGGAAAGCATAAAAGCAAGACTTCATTTGCAATCCCTCACCAAAAACAGTTAATATTTTAAAATCAGTAAATTTATAATGGTATAATGCATAAACAAACCCAACTTTACTCTCTCAAAATTCACTTTATACTTGAACACTATTTTTAATAGCTTTACTCTGATAGTATATTACATCTATATTACACATAAGAGAGGACCCCAACTGACCTCTTAGTTATTCCAATTGGAATCCTTCTAATTTCAAAAAAAAAAACCCAACCTTTCTTTCATATTCTTAAACATTTCTATCCAGCATGCATTTTGGCCTACTCCCTCACATTTTATTTTATACATTTTAGTGTATTATTGAGTGTTGCCATGCACAGCCATTAAGTTCCCTTTCCCTTTCATCACAAGGGTGTTGTCTTCAAGCAACTCCAGCACATCAGATCTATTTATTACTGGCATTTATAGTTGGTTAAACACAACCAGCTTGATTCCACACTGCTTGCACTTAACTAAACCACTTTTCCAGGTGTTCTTCCTACTGCATAGTTTAAAGTTTCCAAGACTTCCCTTCAACAGATGTTAAGCTCACTGGTCTCTGGTTTCTTGGTCTTTAATCTCTTGACCCTTTTTAAACTAATGGAGTTGTATTTGCCACTTCCTAATCCTCAGGAATCTCCTTCATTTTTAAGAATGTCAGTTAATTTCATGCCTTTTACTAATGCTTGTGAAATCATGTTATTTGGATCTTGAGCTACGTCTACCATAAGAGCACTCAGTTTTTCTAATTACAAATTTTGCTTTTGAGTATAGACTGTCTTCCTTTTGTCTCTGGAAAACTGATCCATTGTTTACTCAGAGTATTATTCCACCTTCTTCTTCTAAGACAAAAAGAAAATAACTGTTTAACAGGTATTTTTATTTCTTTGTGCATCAAATAGTAAGCTTTACTTGCACAGAGGAAAATGAAGTTTCAGAAAGAAAGGCAGTTCCCATATATTTTGCTACTCTCAGTGGGACTTGAGCATTTCCAACATTACTCTAGAAATGCGAAGCCATATAAAAAACCCCTTCAATCTGATTAAAAAATGTGAGATAGCCAGCAGTTAAGAGCAGCTGAGTAACACATCAAATAAATAGTCTCACCGCTTTTCTTGGGTTTTCTTTCTTCCGATAAGATATAGTGAAGGAACCACTTATGACTCGTAGACCAAATCAAGTGCTCTGTTGAAGTCCATATGTGCTGAAGGGAAATGTATTGGTATATTTTCTTTGCTAATTGAAACACTTTCTAGGCCACCCTCACCTTCAGACATTTATGAAGAATTTCTCTGAACATTTTGGGACTGAGTTTTCCCAGATTGTCCAAATTTGAGTTAAAAAATATATTTTAACAAGTTCCAAGAAGCGTATTTTGCATATTTGTTGAGAGCTGTGAAACCTTTTCCTGCTGTCAGTTTTCTCTTGGTAGTTTAAAATCTTTTTCCCTAGTTACAAGGTTCTTCTGACCTTATTCCTTGGAATCTCATCTACTTATAAGCAATATTAGGTAGTACCAAGGGTTACATTTGCAGAAATGGTCCATACTTTATCTGATATGAATCATATCTTTTGGCTTCAACTGCAAAGTTCTCAATACTCTTGAAATAAAGCTCTCTCAGGTGTGATCCGTTCAGTTTCTGAAGGCTCTGTTCACATGATATTTCCCTGGAGCAGGTTCTGGACAGTACGGAGATTTGAAAATTAAGAACAAATTTTTTTCCCAGATGTGTTGGGAATTTCATAGGATCTAAACTCAGTAAAGATAATTTTTTTATCCAACACCAAAACTACATTGAAATTTTATTGTGATGAACTAGTCTGATTCCATCGTCATTATGGGCAAACAAAGGACTGGCATATAAGTTTAATTGGACCTGCTTACTTTCTAGCATTACTAAGCAAGAGAATGTAGATTCAACAAGTGTTGATGGGCTCTATTCTGTTCAAAACTCCCAAAGGAGTGAAGGTCTTTAAACATAATTTAGATCACAAAGTTTTTGCTTTCAAGTGCTGTCACAGGAGAAACATATTGTTTATGGAAAAATAAATGACAAATTCTACTGCTAGTCTTAGAAGTCCAGAAATTTCACCTTTAAAGATATATTTTGCATTGAAGAAGAACCTTAGAAAGGAGGATAGTGCAGTAGAAAATCAAAACGAACATTTTATATATGCTTTGATTAGACTACCTGCTGAATTTCTACAGTGATGAAAGACTCTCCAGTTCCTCCAATATGCATATGGTATAGTTGTTAAACTGAATAAATTACAGACTCCACCAAGGAGGCTAAACACTCAAAAAAAAAATCCAAAATAAAAATCCATAGCCTGGAAACTTTTCAGTACAAAGGCTTGTACTGGTAATTGAAAGCAAGGATCACCAAACAGATATTATCACTATAATATTTTGCCAAAAGAGCATGAACATCCTTTGGATAAAACAGAACAAGGAACTGGAAAAATCTGACTGTGTGTTATCTGAGATTTTGTTTTGAAAAGGGCTTACTCTGGGTTCATGAATGAAAAAACGAGGTTCATGAAGCTGTTGCATTGTAAAGGCAGGAGGAGAAGAGATGGCGCGGGGGGAAAAGCCCTCCAAAACCCCAAACTAACTAACAAACAAACAAAAAGCAAAACCAAACCAAACCAGAAACACTAAGGAAAAGCTTAAAGTGTGGACTAAAAGTAAACTGTGAAGGCACTGATAAGATTTCCACAAAAAAAATTATCTAAGCTAACTAAAATATTGGCATTTAATATTGTTTTATATAAAATGCAAAGTATCCAGGTATATATTTAACGGGGTTCCAGTTTTCTTTCAAATACCATTTCTGTGAACTACTCCTCATTATATGTATCTGTATTCAGAATAAGAAGGTCTAAGTATACAGCACCTACAAACAACATTTTAAGTTCTTACATTTGGTTTCCAGTGCTGCTCTGAGTTTTCATTTTGTGTGACCATAAAAATGAGAGAATCTAAGGCAACATCTTCAGATATTATCTCGACCAGTCATATGGTCTATACACGGCTATCCCATGATTTAAAAAAGAAATATTATCAGTTTCTGTCTGAAGTCTGGATGATGCAGTTAATCTTGCATTTCACAGCTATGGTTTATATTGCTGGAATAAATAGTCTTTTATTATTTCCATTACATTATTTCACTGTTCTGGTTACCATTTACATGATTAGTGGAATTATCCAGGCGTGGTTTAATTAAAGGCAAAGGTTGCAGAATAAAATGTTCAAACGGTTTAAATGACCTGACATTGAATTTCCATTTTCAGACCGGATTTAAACACTGAAACATAATAATAGGTAACATCTTAGCTGTTATGGATGATTTTTGAAATCTGAATGTAAATTAAGAACTTTTGAATACTTACCCCTTTATGTAACTCCATAGAGTCCAAAGTCTAGAAACTGCCTTGCCATTACCTTTACACATTTTTTTCTCTTAAAAATGCTGTACAAATGTTCTTACTGTAATAGCCACATGCAAATACTCCCATCTTTTAATGAGCTTTATTTTGTGCTTGTGTTTCCTGCTACCCTCCCACTTGCCTTCCTTATTTCTTGTCACATCCCTGAGCCCCATGGACCATCCAGATTTAACTAACTCTGTGCAAGTCCCTGCAGAACACATTCCTCTGTCAGCACATATGCTTCTCATTCACGAATATTGTTATGCATTTGATTTTTTCCCCCTCTGTTTTTACTGCCACTACCTTGTTGGCATTGTAAAAAGAGAGTATCTTTAATGGGCCCTGAACCACTGTCATTACATGCTCCAGACAGCAACCCAGGGTGCAACCGGCATCTCACCACAAGTAGGAAATGAGAAATTCTGGGCTATAATGAGAGCTATTGAATTTTTTTACAGCAGCTTAATGTAAGATATTTAGCTCAGGTGTTTCAGTAATGGTAATGCACATGGAAAAAACCAGTGGTTTAGGCCCTTGAGCTTTTTAATTTTTCTCTTTCCTCAACATTTGAATCAATATAATTGTCACGCAAGAATCACAGTAGCCCTGGCAAGATATGATTTCAAGTGTGTGCTATATACCTCCTCCTGTTATTATTTGTATAACTTTGGTAACTGCTTGATTCTAGGATTTCCCTTGGTACCCGTCAGAGTGGGTACACTGTTCTTGTATAACAACTTATCTGAGGCAAGCATTCTTTTCTTCCAAACATTTTTCAAGCAATCTTTTAGAAGTGCTTTAATATTTTTGCCCACTTTTGTCCCCTAATAAAAATAAGCAAATCCTTTCTCTGTGAACATTTTTACTCTGCAGAAAGGACAGAGCCCTTTGGATTCTGCAGCCATGTTACCTTTTGCAGCACAGCTGCAAAGCCTGAAGGACTCAAGAATGTGAGGAGAAAGCCAGTCTGGGCCCCTCTGGCTTCAGCATAGCTAGAATTTCACCCCACGTGCCCTGAAACTGGAGGTCATGGCCAATGTATGCAATATGAGACTGGGATGAGGTCACTAATCTAATCATGACCTAAGCTTATGCTGGAATTCCTGACTTTGGAGAGACAGATGCAAAAGAAAACAGTTTTGGGAGCCCTAATAAACTAATTAAACGTGTCACAGTGGTGTCCTTGTTCACCAGCTTTTTAGATTCATTCAGATTGTCTTCTCTAGGAGATTCGATAAAGATGCTGGTCTCTTTCTGACTCAAAACTGTCAGGAAAAGAGTATGACTTTGTTCAATGAGACTGAACTTCTGTTGAAAGTTTTTAGAACAAGAGTTATCTCCTTCAATATAATTATATATCCTTTAACCATATGGAAATCTGCTTTCTTCTAGGGCCTTTAAGATTTGGAAAATACTCACTACAAAAAACAAGAGTTGGTTCAACAACAAGGAAAATATAAACATCTATTCATAATTGAAAGACATCCAAGGAAAGAACCATCTCTTTTCTTATTTGTATCTGATGTTACTGTCCCGTCAGTGTTTATGAGTTTGGAGATACTTGCATAAACCAGGAGGTTGTGGACATTCATTTGTAAAATAATATTTTTACCCTAAAAAATTATAAACATGTAAACAGTTTTACACCTGAGGCTTTAGGTGATCTTCCTCCCACCCATACCTCTCTGGTGGAGAAGTTATTAATGAAAGCTTTGATGTTATTTCAAGTACTGCTGGAATGTAACCAATGGTGCTGGGAATGGGCAAAGTGAAGGAAAACAAAGAGAACAGAAGAGCAGATCCTTTACTGTCATTGACGCACAGTCTAGGGGATTGTTTGTAAAACTGCATCACATAAGAATGCTGTGTTTTTCTTTTGTCTTTATTTTCCTATTTTTCTTTTTTTCTCTTTTTTAAGAAACAAAACAAAAGAAAAAAACAAACAAACAACAACAAAACCACAATCTTTTTGTATATTCATCTGCAGTTCTGCAGAAAGCTTTAGTATCAGTTATTTTCCGTATCTAAAAATTATTAACTCTGGCATATTTTCAGAATACACAAGCAATATGGTGAAGAGTGTAATAGAAATGCTTACAAATAAACAAAACAAATAAATAGGCACACAAATTCCCGTCTTCTGATATCTGGAATATCAAGCCTTCTGGGAAATGTTTGTGACACATATAGAAGACTGTCTACGAATTCATGTAAAATTCCACTGTGATCCTTTTTTGGACTTTTAGTTAATTATATAAAATGATGCTGAGCAAAAAGTGTACATTTTCTCTAATATAAAAAAGAATACTCATCCAATGAAAGCACCTCATAATCTACTTGGGGCCTGTAATTTCTGGATAAATGTATTATTACTTAATGTCAACAGAAGTGTCTTTAAATATAAAAGCACATTTTTTTGTCCTGAGAAAGCAGATTTGTTTTAAGACCACTGAAATGCACAATGAAGAGGAGAAGAAGCGATATCTCCACCGGACTTCTTATTTTCAACATCTGGTTGTGGTCCGTTGGGAGGAATGTAAGTAACAGTTTACCACATGGATTACAAATGTGCTGAATTGCAAGAATGAATATTAAATGAAAATATCCATAGCACCTGCAGCTTGTCCGGGAGAATTCCCCTTGTGTGTTGTGGGTGGGTTTTCTGAGAAACCCCTAGTGAGATGCAAACTGCAACTGCAGCTGCTTGTAGTAGCAGCTTGTCTAGTGTTACCGAAGAGTTTGCAGATTCTGTTCCCTTCAATGAATCAACATTGATCAGGGCTGCCAACACGCTAAAAAAAGAAAGGGAAACAGCAGGAGGAGGGTTGCAGGGGAAGGATTATGATCATTAGGATTATTCCCCTAGGTTTTAGATGATCAGGAAAAATTTAAAAATAGTGACTGAAAAAAAAGGAAAAAAGAAAAAAGGGAAACAAAACGCATAATGAAATATAAAGCTGGTTTGATGTATCTGGGCGAGAAAGCAGTGTTTACTGTCAAAAGGTCAGGCCTGTTTTTTTCACAATAGAAACCCTGCAATTGTGTGCTTTGCTCACTTCATATACATTCTGTATTTACTAAGCACTGTACACACATGACATTTGGCTAGATTTCAGATGCTATGTTAGAGGGGATTAAACAGTGGAGAATGTTTTCCCCACAGTTTCCCCCTTAGTATTACTTTTTCATTTTAAAGAGGCTGAGCTAATTCTGCATGAACATGCCTTGAAAACAGAATGGCTCATGAGGAAGTATCAGACTCCTCATTTTGATTTTACCCTTCAAAGAAATGGTGAAGAACAGACTCTGCATGCTCCACTTCTTTTTATCTGGCCCCTCTGAAGAGCACTTGCACATATAGGCATAGCTAAGTGGAAATCAAAGGCAGATCAATGCTGGCAGCACAAAAAGAGAATTGCTAGTCTTTCCTTTGGGTTTTATAATGTCAAGATGATAAAAAATTTGAACTTCACGTGGTACTTATTTTTTTTTTTCCTGTAAGAAAATAACATTTTAACTGTGAGAGGCTGCCAACTTATTCTTTTCTGGAATTTGTGTAGAATCTTGCTACTATTACAGAAAAATGAGAAACTTTACACACATTTCTTTACATCTCTTTGATACAAGAAGTCTGCAAGGAAACCCCACGTTGCAAAGGGATTAGAAGAGAGTTGCATGGCAAACACTTGTTACCCCAAGGCACCGTTGGCCATTGCCTGTCTCCAAATGGTAAGATTCCTCTGGAGGTGATACTGCTACCTTTGGTACTAACCCGTTGTGCAAATATTTGGAGCATGTCTAAAGAAACCCATTGAACTGAACTGCCTATATGTAGTTCCAGGTTTTGCATCCCTTGATTTTATGTCCCTGTAAATCACAGTCTGATGCTGACAGACAGGATATGGAACATACCAGCTCAGTGATGGAGAGCCCAGCTGGGCGCTGGTCAGCGTGTGTCCTGCATTGCTCATGTGAATATTAAGGTCCACATCCCGAAGAGGAGGAGTAAGTCAATCAGAAGAGGGAGCTCTAGCTGTGCTAATGAGGCCAGAGGGGGACTTGTGTTGGAGTATACCCAAAGTAGGAAGAGATAGCTCTTTCTCTGTTTTTCATGAAGGAGAAGGAACTGTATTCCTTTCTGTCCCTCTGGAAGTCCATGTTTCCATCCTGGTTTTGTAGCTCCCAACAGACTCTCCAACAACCTATTGTACTGTACTTCTTGCCTCCTCTCTCAGTCTTCTTTCCTTCCCAGGCAAACTCCAGGCATCCCACCAGCAAAGAGTCCAGATCTCCAGGAATCTCTGATGGGGAGACTTGATTCATTTTACTTAAAACATATGCATGAGTTCAGTTTCTAAACCTAATGTGCAATTTCATATTAATCTACATAGGAGGATTTTTACGTAATGGTCTTCAAAGACGTTGCAGAACTTGAGAAAATAGTTTTAAAGGTATCAGAACTGTAAATGTTCCCAAATATGGGCAAATATTGGCTGTCCCTTACAACTGAGTGAAATCTGGGAAAGAAAAAGAGTTTCCTATCCTGTGTGGCCTTTTGTAGGCATTTCCTTCCTGAGTCCAACTGACCTGGCCTGGACACTGCCACTGAAAGACACAACAGAGGAGACGGCAACAACGAGCCAGTCCTTTTTTCTGCTTGGAAGCTTTGGGAGATATTTGGTGTGTGACCCTTAGGGAAAGGCCATTGTGCCCCATCCCAGTCCTGTTAGGTGTTATGTTCAAAGGAATATGCAGATACCTTAAAAATATTGCCAAGTTGTCAGTACACTAGTGTTTTCTGTGTTTCACAAGTCATTTGTGTAATGCTTTACAGGCAAAATTACTTTCTGGAGATTTAGATAAACTGCTGGACAAAAACAGTTCAAGAAATGAAGAAATGTGCCTGCATCCTTAAGTTCTCTTGTACAAATACTCCTGGGTTTTGATAAGGAGCGGGTGTTCTGCACACTGCTTACAGTCCTTCTTTTTGCTACTGACTATTGTGTTATTAGAAATAAAATTAGTCATAATTTTTAGCCTGCTATGAGTCATAAAAAAGTTAATAAAAAACTTGACTAATCACCACTAGAGGTGCTTCAGCTTTCTCTGGGGAAATAAGTGGCTTTGACTTCACATATCGTTCTAGGATATGCAAACTTACAGTCAACTAAAGCACATGGAGGATTCTATTACTCTGCAGGGGTGCAGACCAGTGCAGTGACAAGGACAGAATTGTCAAGGGGTCTCTCATGAGGCATAAACTGAGTTGCACTGGGCAGGGCTATTCAGGGAGAGCTCTTAATCAACAAAAAAGCTCCAATTTGAAAAAGTTAGAAATCAACTAGTTTCAGAATACTTTATGACTGTCTCCAAAGGTCTCCAGAATTAGGAGTTGCTGTCCCAGTGCTGGTTGTATAGGGAGTATCAGTACTCTCATACAGTGATAAGGCAGATCAAAGGACTGAACAAATGTTTGAGTCAACATCTCTGCCCAGCTCTGCCTAGAGTAGATGTCTCCAACAAGAGAGATTAAAAGAAGCAAAGGCACCAACCTTCTTTCTTCATGTTAGACCACCAGCTAAAGGATGTCTGAAGAAAAGAGGAGACCATGTTTTCTCTCTCCTATCTGTAAGGTGGTCTGAGTTCCCCCATCACACCTGTGATTTAAAAAACAAAATTAAGAAAATGCTGCTGTATAGTCATACATAGAAACTATACATGTCATATCTGTTTGAGATGGGTCACTGCCTAACCAGGATTTGAGAATTTTGGGTTCAGAGAGAGGAAAAAAACAACAACAAGTCAACCATGAAGCCAGGTGATAAAAATACCCTATAGGAAACACTATGCTTGTGCTTCTGCTCTTCATATTATCTGAAGATTCACATTAAAAATATATGAGACATGCCTCAAGAATGGGTTTAGGTGCCTTTCAGTTTATCTGTGAATTAGTGTCTGCGTACTTTTTCTTTCAGCTAGCTTTCTAGAACAATCTGCCTCTGTGTATAGGAATGGGCCCCAAAAGAGTTCCTATTGACAGCCAGCTCACTGTTGTCCTGTGCTACCTCTGGGGAGGTTGTAGTACGCCCTACAGTTGTCTTTTTGGTCAGGTCTCCAGGGGATCCTCAGCCTGGGCTTCCAACACAAAATGCAAAGACATTTGCTAAAATGTGGTTCAAACAATAAATACAGCAGGCTAGTATTGTATTTCCCTTACCAATCACTCCAACCGACACCATTTTCCTTGCTAAAAATACCTTACATGGACACCTGCATGTGAATATGTGGCAGAGCTCATGGGGTTGCATATAATGAGTAAGGTAATTGGAAGGTTAGCAATTTCTCTCTTGGGTTGGTTTTTAATATTTTGTCACAAGTTTACTGGAAGTGTGCAGCTGAGATCTATATTACCATAATGCTTACATGTGTGACTTTTAATGGACAGAAATTGAAAGAACCTATCTTTCTTGTTAGTGAAAACCCTAATTACTCATTTTTCCTTGTTCCTTACTTTAGCACACTCCTTGGAGCCTACTGGTGAGCTGCATAGAGGTGTTTCTTTTACAAGGGTTATTACAGAGACACCTGTTAAGATTGATATAGTTAATGCTGCATCAACATTTCCACTGATTTGGTTTATGACCCAGCTGTAAAAACTCCTTTTAGTCTGAGATTTGGTGAATGATGACTGAACCAAAGAGCTCAGGGAAATTAATGATTGTAACTTACTAGAGGGCAACATCAAATTATATCAATTAGACATAAAGAAGTTTCAGAAGCTTGTTTTACATACTTATAATGTTTAAAATATTTCCACAATGAAAATCTGGAAGTTTTTTAGACACAAAAGTCTGGTGTTGTTATGTACATTAAAAAAAAAAAAAAATCAAATCAGGAGATTTCAAGTGGAGAAATGGCTTCTATGCAGATTGGTTTATTTTGCATTAGGAAATGCATTGATATTTTAGTAGAGAATTCAGAAAAGGCTATGATTTAAAGCACAATGCCCTTTCTATTTTGGTCAGATTAAAGAATTTTTTTGAGACTTAACTAGGAAAGGTTGAAGAAATATCACCGATCTTTTCTCCTCTATGATATGGGTGAGTAATACAGAAAACATAAAGAGTCTCTGTATTAGTGTTTATTAAGTGATGGCACAGAAGTTCCACATGTTCTATCCAGAGACAATCCACAGAAAAAAGTGACCCACATTAAACAAAACTTTGCAAGGTGCCTCATATACACTAAATAATTTGTCTCACCTTCCCCCTCCTCCTAGGGTTCAAAACCACAAAATGCAAACACATGTTTGGGTAAAATAGTCTTCCAAACTGAAAAGAGGACCATTAAGGGAGGACAGACCTGTTTTAAAACTCAAAAGAGTCAGCCATTATAGCGGCAGCAGATGCTTCTGCAAGTGGTCGTAGTGTGGGGTCATGTGTCCCATCTCCTCTGTTGCAGAGATGGAGGCAAGGAATCACAGGCTGGGAGCAATTTTACCCACAGAGCAGGAGCTAGACTACATCAACAGAAGACAATGCTGTCCCAGGGATGTGAAATTACAGAGAACTTAATCTAAATGTCTGTGATAATCCATGTCTTTTTGAAAGTAAAAAGGGTGATGCATGTGTGTAGCTATTGGTGCTGAACCTGAGCTCATTCACTGCACCTGACTTCGGGCATGCACTGTTAATTCCATTACAGTGTACTGTAACTTAATATTTACACACTGAAATATTTGAGCAAATGGCCTCAGCCTGTGTGACTTATGCTACACTCATCAAGACAGTCAATCTCTTGGAGGCTTCCAGATTTGCTTAACTCCTGTGGGTTTGCTAAACATGATATAAATAATGGAGCTGGCATCACTTTCATCAACAAGAAGAAAAGTCTGATTTCTCAAAGTAAAAAAATATCAGTTTCTGAAGACAATATTGTCTAACACAAAATGTGAGAGCTGGGGTCTCAAAGGATGTGGAAGTTCAAGAAAATATGAGATCTGATCCAGAGTTCGCTGAAATCATGGAAAGATTTCCCCCCCTCTATTAGTGGGTATTGAAGGACCCCTTGGATCAACAGAAATAAGGGAAGAGCCAGAAGCAAGTTATCATGGCAAGTCACAAAGGTGACAACAGCACTCAGAGAAAATATGAAAGTGTAATAATCATCATGTACAAGTAATGATTTTATTTTAACAGTTGTCATTCTGTTTCCTGGTCCTTTTGGTTAAATGCCAGGGTCAAAGTATTTAATATCCATTAGGAATTTTAGGCCTGATTTTCTGATCATTACTCACTTTCAGTAGCACATATTTACATGGTGTTCTTTAGGGGTGACTATGGCCAAGTTCTTTCTGGCATATTCGCTATTGGATATCAGTAAAGAATTTACTCCAATAGTCAGTCCCTGGTAATAAATAGATTTGGTTTGGCAGATCATCCTTAATTTCAAATGATGAGCATGATTATGTTGCATGTATTAATACTAAAAATTTTCAGGTGAAATAGATGGTTATATACACATATGCACATGAAAGCAAAAATTGGTGTGCAAAACTTCATTTTAAATATTATTCAGGAGAAAAAAAAAAATCCTTGGCATACTCTGTATTATTTCTCTAGTATACCTTCATCCAGTGTTCAAATAAACAGTTCTGAGATCATTAATTTCAACTTACTAATTAAAATGGCACTCGATGTCCATAATGGCATTTACTTTATCTTTGCCTTTTGAAACCAGTTTATAAACCCTCTCAAATTTACATTTGAAACTAATTTTAACAGGAAGTTCATAGTCAAAATTGATTGTCTGCTATCTGTTTTTACCTTTTTATACAAGGAAAATTTTCCTTCTACTTCTACATGTGAGGTAAGAATGGACATAAAATCTTTAAAAAATGACGAGAAGCAGCATCTAAAAACAGAACATTAAGCCAGTTTCTAGCACAGGACTTACATAACATACTTAATATTTTGATACTATGTATTTCTCATGTATTACATTTCATCAAATTTCAGTTTTCAATAATCCTTACAATTTCATGAAAAGGAAGAAAAGGTGGTTGAACTGGGTTAACATAATTTTGTTTGATGAAATCGAAATCTGAAGTCAGATATTTGAGAACTAATGTGTATCACTGAATGAAATCCTTTCCCATTTCTTCCAGTTTGCCATGATTTGTTCTCAGATAAGAGTTATGTTTATGACTGGAGAATCTGTCATCAGTTCTTTGATATAATTTAACCTTCTATGAATAAAGGAATGAGGTAATAAATTTCAGCATAAGGAAATCAGACTGTTTTAAACCGCATCATATAACACTTACAGCACATTGTATGAGAACTATAAGCAGTATTCAGTCACTGATCATTTATTTACATCGCTCCAGGGACTGCCACCCTTCCAGAATTAAAAACTACAACTAGGCAGCTTTGCCTCCTACCCAGAGTGACTTCTAAAAGCTGAAAAACATTTCCTCCCAGCTGCAGAGTACGGAGATAATCAACCTTTGAGATCAAATTATGACAAGGTCAAATCATGACCGGGGTAATTTTCAGTATTATGCAGCATAAGAATTACACAGGTAGTTGGACACAAATATTCATTCTCATTTTTTATTCTACTTTGAATAGAAGAGTTAACATTGCTATTTAGAATATTAGCATTATTTGCTGTAAATGCTCATTCATTGTCAAAATGGCAACTATTTGTAGTAACCTTTTTACATTTTTTACTGTTTCTAAGGTAGTTTAGGTATGTCTTGAAGATAATCAGTTACACAATAGGTTATTCCCCTTTTAATTGTTTAGTAATGATAGTCAGGAAAGAATATTTATGTGGCTAAATAATCTTGCAACCAGACAGAAAAATGCACGACTTGTTTTCTTAATTTAAAATGGAGTTATGAGACTACAAAATTTTAGGTAAGGGGCAGTCAAGGAGAATAAAACAATTTATTTGCTGTTAGAATGAAGTAATCTATATGGGTTGTTCCAGCTAATACTATAGTGCAAATTTTTGTGTGTGCTGTAGTGTCACAATGTCAGTATCATCCTAATTATTCCAAAAAGTTACAGCTGCTTTTGGTCTGAGGCAGGGCCAAGCTGAAAGGGAAAAAGATTTTTGATGTTTCATAGTCACATTCACAGTCATGGTCATCATTCATGCACAATTTTAATATGATCAAATAAAAATACATAGATAATAAATTAATAGTACAAAAATGGTATTTTGTGGGGTTTGGGTTTTTTTTGTTTTGTTTATTTCCTTTGGTTTGGGGGTCTTGTTTGGTTTGTTGATTTATTTTATTTTATTTTATTTTATTTTATTTTATTTTATTTTAATGTAAATAAAGACAAAGATTCACTTGCAAATTCTGAATTTTAAAAAATGTTTGACTGATTGAAAAATCACTTTTCCGTGGTGAGTCCATGATACAGGTTCCCTTTAAAGCCCAGGAAGGCCTCTCTCAGCTTCCAGTTTAGTCACTTTTTCAAAAGAATTTCCCAGAATTTGCTTGCCAGAGTTTAAGTCTCCAGTGATCCCTTTCTCACTGCTCTGTTTTCAACTAGTATATTCGTTTTATGAAATTTGGCTTGTGGATGATGCTGACCTTGGAGAAAGGGAGGCGGGGGATTTTAGTGATTTGTGCCAAGACTTTGGCTGCTATTCCTGTGTTGTAATCACCTTATCTATGAGGTTTTTGTATTAACCAATCAAACTAACAAAATAAACAAATACCCCAGTATAATGCAGAACCTGTTATTTTACTTTGCTAATTGCTTGAAGGATTTTTGGCTGTAGTTAGTTGGTGTGGTGTGTTTTTTTCCTGATATCATTCCTGAGGTTTATTAAATATCATTTTTTATCTAGCTGAAGTGTGTGTAAGAATTAGTCGCCTAAAGAGAAATCCACCAGTCTCCAAATAATTATAATGATTCTATGCATACTTATTACGTCAGAGTCACAGAGACACTGCACTTGTGTTCCACATTTAAACTGCTCTTCCTAAAAGGCATATTGCAGGCTTAACCCTACATTAGACCCAGTTGAGTTGAGTTCAGCTTTAGCTCTTCACTTGTATTCTGTACAGACTGTGACTTAAACAGCTTATATGTTATGTCCCACTATAATGCATGTCCCAAAGTGCTCCGAAAAGATAAATAGCAGACAGTCTTGAGTCATAAATTAATTCTGGTTCTTTTGCAAATTACAAAAGGGACAATCAATGGTTTGTTGATCAAGCAAGCAGAATTAGAGCCTATTCATGCCAAATACTTTTATTATTTTTGTCACATGGGTTCATAATGGACCAGCCTTTAGTTATGCTGAGCTGTACCTTATTCTCCATGTAGTCTATCTAAGTCTTCTCAGTGACATCTGCTCGGCGAATTACCACATTCTTAGTCGTGTTGCAATCATAGATTAGTTTGCTTCAGAGTGGATGGGTCTGCACTGCTGCAGGTATGTGTCTGTGAAAGCTGTTGATACCACACAAAAAATGTTGTACAGAAAATAGTTTATTAACTCCTTACAGTAAGTGATGCATGCTCTGTTGTGGTTTTGTGAGTTAAATTCTTCAGTATTTTATTTTATTATGCAGGTTTGTGTTTGTTCATTTTTTTATATATATATATCAGATGTGCAGAAGGCAAATCAAACCTAATTTGTGGAGATTCTGTTTTGTTCTTTGCTGTTGTTTTCTACAAAAAGGCAATGGATGAGACAGCATTACACTCTATAACACCACATCACACAGCTTGTGTAATTTCCAAGTGCTATGCAGGTGAGTGGAACTCACAACTCTGGTTTTGCTGTGTGGGCTTCACCTTGTGATGCGCAAGGATAGAAGGAGTTTCAGAAACCAGAACACCAAGCAAAAAATCTGGCCAATGTAGAAGTGTTGAAGAGAGTGGTAACAGAGACTGCGATTTAAGCCCTGATCTCTGCTGCTCAGAAATGCCTTATAGCCAGATTCAAGACAATGAAGCATCTTCAAGAGTTAAACAAACAATCCCTTTCAAATGAAGCACGAACAACGGCCTTCCTAAAGGGTAGAGGTGAAAATTCACTTTTGTCTTTTAAATTGGTTGTTGAGAGCACAATTTCTGAGGTTAGAGACCCTCATGTAACACCTCCTCCCCCATCTTATTTGTGCCTAAAATCTTTCCTTGCCTAGGGCAATCACTGAATTACATTATATTAAGTGTTAATGGCTTTAGTGGAGGCAAAAGGAAACAAAACAAAACAAAAATAATCTATAACCAAATTGCTTCTGGCAAGGTCTCTCCATTTTGCATATAGTTTTGCAAAATTCCCATACTTTCGGTTTGAGAAAAGAATAAAAAATGAAGTAGGTGAGCTTTTTGAATATGTTGCACGTGAATATGAAAAAATGCTCTGTGACTACATTCCTAAGACAAAATGAAGTTAGCTCAGTTCTATTTGGGACATGAAAACCAGAACAAAACTAAACTCTTTTACTGCCTTATCCCCTGTTGTCTGAACTGTGAGAGAAACTGGAGTTTCTCTTTGTTTAAATATTTCAGACAAAATTTGTAGCACGGAACAAAGTTCTAGGAAATCATTTGCAGCGTCTTCAGTCTTGCAACACTTATTTTACATGGCCAGAAATATTGCATCCCTTGCTCCCTAAAGTTTTGCTCCTGCCTGGCAAGGAAACAAACAGTGATTTAGGAATTTCAGCATACTTCTGCGGAAGCCTTGTTTGTTCATGCTGGTAAATTTTAAAGAAACATTTTTGCTTCTGAGAAGTATGTTAGGTTGTGTCCATCTATAAAAGTGTTGTATCTGTATCCTTATGGATTTTTGCATTATTATGAGAAATTGATATTTCATATAAAACACTTTGACTATACCTATGCTATCAAATAAAATGGCCAGAGACCATTGTAATCTCTGCATATATTATGTCCATATGATCAAACTCTCTTTACTCCTCTGCCTCCAAACCATCATACTGAGATAGACACCCAACGCATGTTATCTCCTAACGATACCCCAGCTAGAATGAGGGTCAGTGCTAGACAGTCTGGGACAAAAATGTGTCAAACTACAATCCTGCCATATTTGGGTTCATGCCCTGGACCTGCTCTGTGTGCTACTTTAGATGTAACCTGAGAACTAAGTCACGATGGATAAATGATTCCCTGAAAAGCCTACACCGGTGAGCAGGAAAAACAATGTCTAAACAGATGAGCAAATAAAGGTTCAAACTGAATTTAGGTTAAAGATAGGTTGGCATACATGACCCAACCATGCTCTTCTCCATCTTTGCTTCCCTATGAATAAAGGAATTGTTCTTTGGAGGAGGAAAAGGAGACAGGGGAGTACATGGTGTTTCACTCACATCTGTGACCCCAGAAGCTGCTCCTGTCAAGATCAATATTGCAGAAATCTTTGACCTTACTAATGAGAGCATAACCAGTTTTCACTGAAAAAAAAAGGTCACCAAGAACTTGGTCCTAGTTTTAGTTCCTGGTAAATCCTGGAAGTTACAACCTGACCAACCAAGAGTACATGGTGACCCCGTTTCGCTTCCTTCCTCCCACTCAGTAGAAGAGGCAACGTGCAGCACAGAGCTAGCT
The DNA here is from genome assembly GCF_036013475.1 of Columba livia. NCBI lineage: Eukaryota > Metazoa > Chordata > Aves > Columbiformes > Columbidae > Columba > Columba livia. The sequence continues at coordinate 11,629,859 of NC_088604.1, forward strand.
GGGCTAACACTATGGACATTGGAGTCAAAGTAATTCTGGAGTTTTCCCTGTTTCATTCTAGAGCAAGGTACTCAGGGACAGAACAGTACAGAACAGAAACTCTGCAGGATTTTCATTCCTGTTGCAAAGCTAATGTAGCTGTTATACTACTTGTACTTCAGGCACTGAAACAGTGAACAAAGGGATCTAAATGTTCTTAGTGGAGGAAAAAAGCAGGCAGGATGTTTGTGAGTTTGTGGGGTCTTTTTCTGATGTAAAGCAAACCAAAACAAAAACACCTGCATAAAAACTGTGCATACAGTGCAATTTATCACAAGTAGGCTAAAGCGAGCTAAGTTTTCCAAACACTGTTCTTGCTGTGGAATGCAGCCATTCTTCATTGTAGTCTTCAGGGCATAAGTATTTCTAAACCCAAAGTGTTTCACAGCATACTTTAAATAATCAGTCATCATATTAAATGTTCTCAGTGACTCCACTGTTTCTGAATTTGAGCTACTTCTTATTACAGAAAAATTACACACAACAGTAGAGAAAAAAACTATTTCACCACCAATACTAGCTAATCAAAACTGTATTTTTTTTCATTGTATTCCAGTGTGGATTTCTGAACATATAAATATGGGTTAGACATAAGAAATACAAGTCTTAAAACAGACTTTTAAATGGCATTGTCCTTGGAGCTCTAGAACTAGTTAAAAAGCAGCTTTGAGTACAAATATAACTTTTCCTGATAAGGAAAACTGCAAATGGTGATGTATAGATCTGAAGCATCTACGTAATATCGCGTATCTCAAGTGAATTAATTAGCGTAAGCTGGTCATTGCGACTCCCTGTGAAGTCAGTGGGAAGGGAAATGCACACAGAAACACACACATGCACAAGACAATGAATTCCTCATCTTTCAGACGTATTCTAGGATTAAATGAGTTGCACTCTGCAACTCTGCTTATCCTTCACTATTGACTCAAGTAAGAATATAAATGATGAGTTTATCAATAGTGTTTCCTTTCCACTTCACACTGTTTTGGACCAGTGTGCTAGATGCTTATCAGAAGATATGCATGTCACTTCTTAAATGCTCTGCAATAAATTTATGCATCTGACAGAGAAATTAATATTTGACGATATATATTTTACATATGGTAAATATGTCTTGTATTGCAACAGATAATTATGATAAATGTAAATAAATGTAGCCTCTGCGTATGCCTGTCTTAAGACACATTGACTAAAGGGTCTACATGCATGCATAAGCAAAAAAAAAGGACACGTGGGTGTTTTTGTTGATCTGTTTGCTTTTGTTAAATATTTTAGTCTGAGAGAGATGGAGTACTTGTCCTTCTAGAGGGATTTGGAATCAGTCAAACAAATTATCTTCTGTTCAGTTGGCCCAGTGAATCCAACTCTGAAGTAGATTCTTAGGATTTAATCAAATTATCACCATGTTCCGTGGAGTTTTGTGTTCAGTCTGGACAACACAAATGAGACCAATTGTCAGATAAAATTATTAATGAAGTGCTAAAATGAGGTTTATGGAACTGGGAGGAACATATTCTGCATTATTCCAACTTGTGTAGAACTCACATGATTTCATGTTCAGTAAAAATATTAGACTTTCTGAGTGAAACTTAAGCACAGTTTTGAGCAAACCTTGGTTGATTTATGCTTTGCATTCTCACATGATTTTGACAAGAAATTAGATAAAATTTGGCAGTTTTGACTCTGTTTCATTTTGAGATTTTGAGTTTATTTGGACCTGAAGCACAAGCAAAACTTGCAGCTGTGAACCCACCCAGAAAGAAACAGAAGAAAACAGTGACCCAGCCCTCCATAAAACCAAATGATGGATTTTCACATAATTTTGACATACAGATGTGAGACGAATTAGGTGAGATTAATCCCATGCTCCAGGAACACTACCAGTAGTGACACAAAGCACCACAAGAGAGAGCAACAGCTTCCAGCTCTAGTCTACGCAGGCACTAGGAGACACATTTCTATATTCTCCAAGTTGCTTCTTCCATGCAACTGGTTGAAATAGCAGAGCTTTAACACACTGAGAACACAGCTGTACCCCAATGTTCTCATCTGTCTACCACATGCCACCAACCACACTCACCCAAACCCATCCTCTAATCTACTTAAGGTAGATTTGCCTAAGGCATGCTTCACTTCAGAAAGCTTTTATTTCCCAGAGGCTTTTTGCCTCCTGAACCTGCCCCCACATCCTCAGGCAGGAGTACAGAACTTGAAAATATAATAGCTGGGTTCTGACAGAGCTTGGAGAGCCACAATGTTTCTGCACTCAGCTGAAAGATCTGTCTGCAGCTCTACTAAATGCCTCTACCTAGACAGACCTGGCAGCTACCATTGTTATGTATCGCTTCAGCAGTCTGGAACCTTCTGCACCACACTAGGCAAAGCTGAGTATCAGTACTAGCTTTCCCATCCTGCCAATAAACTGATAGCATATTAGAGAAGTATGACACTTGAAATTAAGCTTTTAGTTTTGCAATATAATGGCATAAGGAACAATATAAATACAGGTAACAACAATTAAAGAGGGAACAACTCCCTGATCAAGGTAAAGAGGATTATAAGGATAAAATAATTTACATGCACATGCAATTTTATGTGTAATTTCAAGTCAGTTATAGTTTATGAGTGTATTTCCATTTATTCCAATGGATCACAAGCTTTGTCATCTTAGCTGTAATTGTCAGTGGTGGATCACTAGAACCCTCACTGATTATAACAGTTCTAGTGATCCATCCCTGCACTGTAACCCACACTAAAGCGACCAGCTTTTTTCTTTCACACCTTCGGGCAGCCTCTACATTTCCATTACTGTTCTCAGAGCTCCCAAAAAGAAAAGCTAGAAGGTTTTTCCAGATAAGCTAGTATGCTATTTAATGTAGTATTTGTTACTGATAGTCTTTCTCACTGAATGCAGTTCAGAAACTAGAGTTGTTATAGACATCAGTATCAAAATAGTAACAAATTATACCTCAGATTAAAAAAAATAAATAAAAAAAAGAAAGGCATGGTGATTGAACAATATGCATTCTGACAGAGATTTACTCAAGGAGATTTTTTCTCAAGTGGTCAGATTTGCAAGGGAATCGCAGAGCACAGGTGAGAAGTCGTTCAAGAAAAAATACCTTTTTTAAATGGTTAGTAGTAATTTCAAGGAATTAACTGTATTTTCTGGTGTGTATAATTCATATGTAAGTTTTAAGGAATGTTCTGTCCAAATTTAACTTTTCGGAGTCTCAAAGCATATCACAAGCTTAAACATGACAACACAGCAGGCATCATGAAGAAGCAGATCATAAACAGGCTTAAAACACCAGTTATATTGACTTAATGACTCCTAAGTTGAACTGAGGAATAAAAAGGTCAAGAACCATCCTAAGGTTTGCCCAGTAAAACCGTGGCAATGGAGAGAACGAATGGCACGTTGTGTGCTGCATTGTCTCACTGTAATGACCAATATTGCTTATGAAATGACATGAAAAGGAAAGCTTTTACACCTGAAGGAAACACAACCCTAACCTTTAGAAGGCACAAATAGATTAATGAACTGTTACACGAAGAAACACACTAGGGTGAGACCATTCAGATGGTCAGCTTCCCAGTAGTGCTAGCTACCTGAAATTAGTGGACACTGGTGTGAAAGAGAATGTTTAATGATGGAGAGAAAACTAAAAATAAAATAAAAATGCACCACCCTCTTTACTCTTTTGCCCCCCTCTCTTCTTTCCTTAATTTCATTTCACCCTTTTTGACTGAGGGCGAATGATTAGCTAGGATGTTTCTTTGAAGGCACAAAGAGAAGTGACATAAACAGTTCTACTGATGGAGACCATGTACAATGGACAATTATAAATTAGGATAACCACATAATGTTGTCACAGAAATAAATGATGAATTCAGAAATAAGGCAGTGACTTAAGATCAATACAGGCAGGTAATCTTGAAAAAGCTCCCAGTGTGAAGGGGGAAACCTACTTCATACATTTACAGTGAAATACAGAATCATAAAATAATAAAATGGTTTGGGTTGGAATGCCAGTGTGCACCAGGCTAAGGGAGAGAGAAGGAGCAGACTGTGTCTCGAACTACAGTAAAAGAGAAAATGTGAGTTCAGTAAGCTCTCCAAGGTGAAGCTAGTCTTTGAAGAGATAAGAAGGGGAAATAAGGAAAGAGAGAAGTACAGGCATTACATTGCCAGACCTTTGCACTCATCGTAGCCAAGATAGTGGAACAGCTAAAAAGGAACTTTGGAGTCAGATGTATTTAAGTTTCTGTTTTCATATTTCATTTTTTGTTTCCAATTGCGCAGTTAGGAATTCATTTCACTGCTTGCTAGAACACATTTGTTTCCTTCTTTAGGCTTGTCTTGTGTTAAGAATGGGCTGCTTTGGCAAGAGGCAAGCTATGGAGAAATAACCTGTGATCCTGGATTAATTCATGCTGGACAGTGTCCTTTGCCATGTGATGGAGGGCAAGGAAATTAAGATACAAAATGTCTTGTGAAGTTCTTGCTAGACACAGCCCCTGCATGGTCTCAAAAAAGCAAACTTCTCTGGAATATAAATGAGCCAACAAGTAACTGTGTAAACTAAGTACACAAGTGTAAATGAGGCAGAGTAGAAATCAGACATTAAACAAGCTTCTTTTTTTCAACTCTCCCAAACCCTTCCAGACAGTAAAACAAGTAAGCAGCACGTGACAACTGTGTTTTATTACTAGTTCTAGTATTAGGGTTAACTGTACCCTGCTTTTCTGTCTTGTCTCCTTATTACAACTGTTGCTTGATTTTCCAAGTGTGTTAGTTTTAGCTTTCTGTTAAAAGTAAACTTGTGCACCAGGTCACTTTTGTTATAGAGTAAGATAAATTTCAAATACAATCCTGCTCAAATATTGCTAAGATTTTTTATGTTTTAACAAAAAAATAATTTGTTTCCCTTTGTATTGGCATCAATGGCAGTTCTTATGTATAATACAATTAACACTGGTAGCTGATGTTCCCTACAAGGAAATGATTCAAGACAGATGACAATAAAAAGTTTGGGGAGGGGGCTGGCAAGAGTGGGATGTGGTTAGTGCAGCACAAATCTCACTTATTAAGTTTATGTCTTCACTGTGGAGTTACTCAGCTGGTGCCCCCTGTCTGGCAACAACAAAGATCTCCGAACCAACTAGTGTGATGCCTTGATTTAAGCAAGATGAGTTGCAGAGCTATAGATTACAGTCTGTTCTTTAATTATTCTTCTTAATAGCTCACTTTGAAGAGAGGATTCAGACATCCCTCTTGTGCCTTACCACAGTTCCTTCTTTGCTTCACTCAATTAACGGGAAAACAGTGTCTTCAGAACTGTAGGATGCCCTCATGGAAGTCCTGTCTTACACCTGTGACTTGGATCTACTTTTTGCTATTCTGTGCATCACAAAACACTATAATATAGCTGAAGTTATTGGTGCAACAAAATACAAAGAGGATTTTTACATGAGCAAGGAGAAATTAATCTTCCTTCCCTTCAGATGTCTATGGTGTGGAGTGTGATCCATTAGATCTAGTTTAGGTGTCTATGTGACACTGAAATGAAGATGACTTTAAAAACACCTATTTATTTTCTATAAAGAAAGGCTAGCTGAGATGTAGACATTTACATTGGTTAAGATGAATCCTATTCCACGTGACCGATCTCAACTGGGAGCTATCTTTTTTTACTGGCTTGAGCTCAGATCATTGCCTGTCAGAGTGAGTGTGGGACTGCAGTGGTAAATCAAACAGATTAGCTGAGGTCATGAAAGATGCAAACCAGGGTGAAATACAAGCACAGAGTCAGATCCTGGTTGCGTGCCCTTCCCCAGCTGAGCCCAGTCACTGCTATGGTGGGTGCCCTTTCCTTTCTCTGTTCTGTGCAGTTTACAGCACTCTGATCATTAACAAGCATCTGTCTGAGCTGAAATGCTGTGGTTGTCTTAAGATTAACCAGAGACAGTGGAGTAAAAGATGAGTGCCTGTACAGGCAAGTGCCAGACAGTAGAAAAGGTCACTGCTTACAGCTAAGACTGGTGCAAACAGACCTTTGTTGCTCTTTCCAACTACTGTTTAAACTAAACTGCCTGAATTCACACTGATTGGGCAATGAGAAAGGTACTTGTACAGGCAGGGATCTGTCTGAGCTGAAAAGCAGTGGGTTGAGCTAAGAGATCATAGCTAGGAGTTAGCAAATGAGAGCCCTTGCTGTTGAACACTGGGGTTCCTGGAGACCCCATGAACTTCCATGTAAGGGAGCTAAAGAGTCTCCACATTGAATTGTGTACTCACTGGAGGAATGTTGGAGAATAATGGGATTCAAACATTTTTATATGTAAGGATCTAACAAAGATTAGAGGCTGATAAATAGGTGGTTGATAAGATGGAGAGAAACCATGCAATGTCATGACACATGTAATCACCTAGCTTCAAAAATATTAATATGTAGATGTGGGATTACTGTTTCAGGTGTGATTTTGCACTGTGTTCTGCCTAAAGGCTTCAACAATACAAGTTGGAACTGTTAAGAATTCAACTCATAAACCATAAAGTTTGATCAGCCCTGGAGTCAGTCAGGCAGCCAGACAGATACTCATCATTTTTTCATTGTGTCCCTTTATTTTCGAGAAAAAACAAATACTAACATCAGTCAAGACAGATTTTCTTAACAGAATATTGTGGCAATCAATGGTTGGCATAGCTAAACATTATTACCCACCTGAACAGCAGTCAACCAGGACAAATGAATGGCTTGTTCTGGACAACAGGAGGAACTGAAAAGTTACTTTCTTTCAGGTTTCATCTTGCTGCAATTCAGGCAAGTACACAGACTTTAGTTTGTGTTACTTTATTTATGTTGTCTGCCACATACATGGGTGTATAAACTGATTCACTTCAGATACCTGTTCACTGGATGTAACCACCTTATCTGTGAAGTTTGTTAACTACATGTCAAGGCATAAACCGTAGCAAAATAACTTCAAAATCCAAGCAATGCTGAAGACAAACACCGTACAGTACCTTATCTCACATTTCTGCATTTAAAAGCAAGACTATACCACTTCCCATTTTGTGTGTGAGTAGACCCCGGGCCGTAAAAATCAAATAAGACTCAACTAGGAAAAAATCTGAGCTAATGAAAAACTTATGTTAGAAGTGAAGAAATTCTGTAGGGCCAAGTACACATTGATTTCATAATCCAAATCCTGTAAGCTGCTTTTCCATTAGCTGGCAAAACATTTCTCCAAGTCTCGCTTTGAACAAAAAAGTGTTGTTTTTTAAAATGATAATGAGCTTAGCACCAGTTTTTAAGTCCTTATCACAAACAGTATTAGAACTGAAGTAATCAGAATGATATAGCCAAGATTCACTTTTATATTCTCTGATCAGTCGGTAATGATCAACGTAGTGTCAGCTAAGTCATATCTCATGTGTTCTAAGTATTTGTTATGACATTGCCTGGAAATGACACTGCCTGAAAACCTTCTTTGACAAGCTGGGACATCACATTTCCCCATAGATCCCCTTGAGGCTGATGAGAGTGATTTAGTCATGAATTCTGTTTGTACATTTGCATGCCTTTTCTCTGAGTATGATGTACTTCCAAAAAAGCATGATGAGAAGGTCTATACGGAAACTGTTTTCCATTTTTTAAGGCTTTGCTTAAGACTTTGTAACTGACATGAAAACCTCTGGGTTCCCATGCCTGAAGAATTTTGAACTATCTTCATTGTGACCCTGGTACTTGTGAATGCTCGTGCAAGTTAAAAATTGACATTTAGTTACACTTTGACATTCAATTATATTGACATTTGCAACAAAACTTTGTAGTAGACAATATTTGCCGATTTCCTTTACCATGATCTGTTGATGGTCTAGATAATTCTATTTCCAGTGGGAAATATATATAAAGCCTTAAAAGTAAGGCTGGCCTATAGTTAATTTGGTTTAAAGCTGAAGACATGATCATTATTTAATCTGAGCTTCCCCATCATCAATGAGCTGTAGATTCTCATCAATCTATCATATTAAGTTCATAGTTTCAGGTTATCCTAGAACTGTTGGAGTGTTTTGTTTTGTTTTTTGGGTTACGGGTTGAAGATTGTTCTCAAAGTCCCCACCAATGCTATTCACCATCATGTGCTTTCAGTCTATGAAACCCACTTAGAAACAGCCAAGATTAGTCACCTAAGTAAGGATATGAGGCGGTGGCAAATCTGGGTGACTTCTTCAACACATTTTCTATAGGTATTAAAACCTGGACCACATCTGTGTGTGCTTCTACCTTTGCTTTGCCTGGATGTTGTCAGTACTCCTTGTGCTATGGGTCATGACTGCTCTAGGAGTCACAGGAGATTACAGAGACAATCACAAACTACTAGAAAAAAAGTTTTAGGAGGTTTTTTAAATGGAAAATAAATAAAAAAAGGCAAATTATGCTGATCCAACATTTGATAAAAATCATCAACCCTTCACTCAAACCCTTTGCCCTTGAAATGTTGTGTCTTCATTCAAGGGCACATTCAAGGGACTTTCAGGAAGAAAGAGGGATGAAGTGCTCACAGTTTTCAAAACTGAAAATTTTTACTTCAGCTAATTAGCTCCCAAAATGGGGGCAAGGGTCAGAGCAGCAGTGAACTCGCAACAGATACAGAGCACATTCACAGAAAGGGAAAGCCCTGCTCTGAGGGTTATGCTCTTCCAATCAGGGAACAGCCTACAATCCCAAGTGATCACATAAGATTTCAAACCAAAATTTGTGCCTCTTCAGCATCATGGGTTTAGTTGTAAAATCAGCCCATAACTTAGTTTTTGATAAGTGACCAGTAGTGACCTGTGCAAGCTGACTTTAATGATTACAATAAAACTTTATAGATCTAAAACAGATGTACTATATAAAAGTAACGTAAAGGAAAAGGTGAGGTGAGCTGGATGCCAAGCAGAAACAAAACCTGACAGATTGCTACTGCTTCTTTTGTTGTGCAAGGAGAGCTGCAGGCCCAGTGTGGTGGAGTGATTATGATGGTGGGGCAGAAGGGCAAGAGGAACCTGATGAGAAAGGGGCCCAGGACACCAGAATCTCTCCGATTCTGCAGGGAAAGATGGGACTTTGCTTTCGAGCCCTTCCTATGTGGATGCTTTTGCAAGCTCAATTTGACTGTAGAATTAGATTTAATGAAAGGTGAAAGTCCGAGGTTACCAGAAGAGTTAGTGAACCTTCTCCCAATTAAAGGTTTTGCCCCAAAGACCACACCTTGTGATGGCTGAATTTCAATGCCACCCTTTCCAGAGTGTTTTCCCTTTGCTACCTTGTTATTGTAGTGATGGTGGTGTTGTAAATTATAGTCCCAGCTGGATGAAGAACCCTTCTGAAATGATCCTAGTGCTGTTCCCTATAGTATTGCTAATGATTACACAGCTGCCTACTAGACATTCTAGAGTGTAGGCTCATGGGTCTGCCTCCAGCACAAGTTGCAATAAAGTTTATTTTTATTCAAAACAAAATATATTGGGATTATTGTCGGAGCAGCCCCAGAGGCTTGCACAGGGGGTCTACTAAGCATTGGTAAGAAAATTAGAAGCCTTGAGGTTATTAATGTTGCTAGAACAGCAAGCTTAGTGGCCAGCAGAGGTATAATTTACCTATACTTGCATCACATGCTGGAGCAATGCAATCAAGTAAGAGGTCAAGGGACTCTAACATAACATAAGATAGATATATAGCCCCAGGCTTTTTAGGCCAGATTCTCAGCTGCTGTAAATCAATGTAGCTTCACGAGAATCAGTGGACCGATGTAGTTTTCAATGTGCTAAGAATCTGGCCTGTACCCTTTATGGAAGTTATCCTGAGATCTGAAACGAATGCAGCAGCAAAGCTTAATTTTCATTTTTGCTTTGTTTTAAAGCCAGCACATTACATTTTTAGCTCAGCCGTACATTGGTTTGGAGAGCAAGACTGTAGTTTAACACTTTTGGCAAGCATTCATCTCAAAATGGTCATGAAAAAGCTGATGAGATTCCATCAATACACATTAGCTAATAGAGAGAAAACTTAAGTAAATGCAGAAGGAGAAAATGTCTATTTTTAACTGATTAGTAACCAAAGTTCAGGTAATATGTAGTCCTTTTGTCTGCAACTGTGGTTTCTAGTCTATAAAACAGCAGTTGCTGTTCTTATTTATAAAAATGAGTTAGCATATATTTGAACAAAAAAGTAATATCAGCTTTTGGTGATTTAAGTGACATGAGAGTGTGCTGTGCCTTCATGTGAGGGGATAGAGTGAGAGATAGCAGAAAGTGTGAGTAGAAGACACAGACAAGTAAAATGCGTGTGCCATTCACTCACAGATACACAAGATTCAGTCCTTCTCCTGGGTATGTATAGATATAGATCCAAGCCACAACTTTTATTCCTGGAGTGCAGTCCTAGTCTACGTCTCACTGCAGCCCCAAAGCTGATGGAGCTTCAGAGAGCAGGGAGGGGATTGTGTCCAGTCTTTTGGTTCAGAATAATTTGTGGCAACTCATAAATATAAATCCTGCGTTAACACCTGAATCTCTACCAGACACTTTAGTCTCCAGTAGTACTTCTTCCTACTCTCAATAAGTCCTTGTATTTGCTGATCTATCAAGGTTATGCATAGTACCTGTCACAGGAAGAAACTCTTACTACCTTCCCCTGATGAAAAATGTAACATGGAGTACAAAGAAACTCAAGAAACATGGATATTTTTCTGAAGAAGGGACATCAATCTGTAAATCAATTTACTTGTCCCTGACATCTGTAGGAACTGAGATACTTAAGAGCCTGAGTCCCACTTTTGTTACACCTTGTAGTTGTTCCTGTCCTTCATTTGGACAAGGACCTGGCTCTAATTGTCCCATGAGAGGAAACTTAGGGCTGTAGTTTATATTAATGCATTGGTATTTGGAATCTTTGTATTTAATGAAAGTCTGAGTTTCCAAGCTAATCTGACATTACAGATGGAGCAGAGTAATTAGCAGTCTTCTTCAATAAGTATGTTCTTTCTTGGCTCTGGAGTTTAATCAAGTCATATTTTCCAGGTCATTAAGGTACTGAAAATTGGAGATATTACTTTACTTTCAGATCAAGACACTTACAGAACTGGATCAGATGGGGACTTTGCAGGTCAGAATTGAAAGTAAACATAGCATTTTGTCCATTTGAAAGCTCTTGTTTGGGAAAAAAAAAATAGGTAAAAAAACCTGAAAGGTGATAATATAACCTGTATTGACACCAGACGAGAGAAGAAGAGGTGACAGAAGGGAAGAATTTTTCTCCTCAGTCTCTTCTTCCTCTCTCTTTTTTACTTCACCTTCTTGAAAGAAGAAGTTTATTCCCAGCTGTACTTCCATACAACCTTTCTGACCAGCAAGAGTAGTAATCCGTATTCCCACACCTTTTCCTTTTGTTTCCTCTTTGTTTGTTCTCAGTGAATAGAATCAAGCAGGACTCTGATGAAGCTTGATGGAACTGTGTTGGGCTGGGATGAACTTAGACCTTTCCTCACTCACCTGCCCACCTCCAGCACTGCCAGCAGCTGGTCCTTCCCTAGCAGCAGCAGCAGAGCAGCCATCTCCTCCACTAGCAGAATTCACAGATCATCATGCTCATTAACACAAACAGAACTCAACTGTGGCTTAAATCGATATACCACACAGTCAACTGCAGTTGCTGGGAAACCAAACACTCTAACTGTTCTGTTGCCACCACTGCTGCTGGGGAGGAAACCTCCAGGCAGGGATCTGGAGGCAGAGAGCTGAAGAGGATGACTTAGGTTACACCAAGTTGGACCACCACAGAGCCTTTGGAAGTTCCTTCTCTTAGTGTCTGAGTAGCACTGGAACAAGGTTGTAAAGCATGTGGTGGGCCAAGGAAATCTGTTTTGCTACGCTTCTCTGCATGGGTAACTGAAAACCCACAGCCTTACTCAACCCATTGCCTCAGAGGATTTGTGCTCTCTGGAAGGAGATCTGCCTTCTACAAGCCAGAGCTGGTGACAGGGGACCAGCTGGCATGCTTGTGACCCTTTAATTTTATGCAGGCAGCCTGACAGGCTGATCAGAATCTAAATTTAACTGTACTGCTTCAGGTATTGTGAAAACACTGTTTCTGGATCACTAGGGATGCTGGGCAGTGAGCCATCTCAAGGACCAGGAGCCAGAAGGTTGTCTATTGGCGTGATCTATGGAAAGGATACAGCTGATTCTTTCTCGGCCATTTATCTCCTATCCCAAACATGGGGCAGAAGTTTGAAGTATTAGCTCTTTCAGATAGGTACAAGGAGGTGTCACAGGCATTCATTGACCATTTCAGAATAAGCAGACTGTCCCACTGCTATTGTGTAAGGATGGAAACTTTGCTGGTCAGGATGCAGTCTTTACCTACACAATACACAAGGGTTTGTTTACACTGATCTCAGTGGCTTTTTGCCCGTCAAAACTTACAAAGAACTTGACCCACAGTTCTCCAGAGCTGTGAATATGGGATCAGATCCCATATGCTATGTTAAAAGCATCTCTTGGTGACTCCCACAGCACTTGCAAACACAAGAGAGGATAAATTATGAGATGAATGAGAAGCTTGAATGAAGTAGGAATTGTAAACCTTCAGGCAGAATTTCTCTCTGGAGAGTTCAGAGTCTCCTCTTACTAATAGGTCAGGATCACGCGGCCAGTGAGGATCACAGGCAACACCACAGTAAGATCAAAATACAAGCATGATTCCTGTTTTATTTTAGCTGAACTAGGAACAAATCTGGCATGATTTGCCTCTGGCCTTTCAGCTCTGAGGCAGGGCAATAATGGTACTCATGCCAGCTGGCTATCTGCTCTGCAAGAGTCAACAAGTTTCTTGACATGCAATGTCCTTCTATCTCATTTGTTGGTTGGAGCAGTGAAATATTTATGAACTGCCATCAGTGTCCAGCTTTTGAGTTTTGACCCAGTAAAGGATAAATATGGGACAACTTGCCTTTGGCCCTTCACTTTGGCCAGTGACCAGCTTTCTGTCTGTTTGTGGTTTCAACTGGATGGGGAAACAATGGTCCCCTAGGTAAAACCTTTTCCATATCTATGACTTACTTCAGAAATAAATGATATGAAAACCAAACACATCCAGTGAGAAGCAAATCCCACACAGTTGTCCAATGGTCTTTGACCTTTTGATGGCTTGATGCCATCTGGCTGCCAGCTGGCTGCTTCACTACACTAGGAAATAAGTTTCTCACAGGCAACGCTCCCCTCCATTTTTAGTCCTACCAAAAAAGAAAAAGCAAACACACCTTTCCTATAACACCCTTTTGGTCCAAAAAAGGGAGAGATGTGACACAGGTGGCTCTTGAACTTTCAACTTTGAGTGGCAAACTACCAACCAGCTACTGCTGGACTTCACACATCCACAGCAAAATAAAAGCTTGTTCAGGCTGTTCATTGTGTCTTACCACATTAAAAAGCGTCATTAAAAATGGGAAGATTATAAGTAAATAAATAAAGAAATCAAACATAGTGGGAGGTATTTCAGACCATTTGTACATGGGAAGCAGTAATTAGAGATGTGTACTTTCTGGAAGATATGCAAAGAGCTAGACAAAAGTGCAAAAAAGTGTTCCCACTTTCACAAAGAGAGAGGGAATGTAGAGGACCTTTATTTTGCTGTGGAGATATTTTGCAGGCTGGTTCTGCAGACATTTGCGAGGTTCATGGAAGCAGAGCAAATGTGTGTTTTCAGTAGTGGGCATGAAACCTTCCTGACCCTCCCAGCTGCTAGGAAATTCTTCACACTGCTAGGACCCAAGAGATGTATCAGAATGCCTCAGAGAGCTGGAGGAAGGAGGCCATGGGAATAGTTCTCAGGCAGCTGATGACAGAGCCTCCCCAGGGCTCTGGTGCTCTATTGCAGGATGAGGCTGGTCTGGGCATACAGCTGAACTGGAGGGCAAACTGCTGCTGTGGCTCATTTCCTTCCACAGATGGGTGTTACAATTGTCTGACAGTCCCCACATCAACATGTGCACTCACATGAGATAGGCCTAGCCTGGGAAACGCATATATATTGCTCAAAAGCAACTTAACACCTATATATATTAGTGAGGCAAGAATAAGATTTTATATAGACTATGTAGTTTTTCTTTTTTTGGTGCAGAAGGCCAGGCATGTTTAATTAGCATAAACTGTTATCATTCAAACAACTTTTTTAATCCCACTGTGACCCTTGAATTTCCCCTTCCTTAAGATTCCATTTCCGTTTTTTGTCCTTTGGCCCCTATAGTACATGATGTCCACAGACAATGGGTGTCTTCCCATTCTCTCCATCCTCCTTCTGTCCATGAAGATTCTAGGGGTTGCAGGAGACGTGATTCTCCCATTCTAATTTTCCCATGACAGATTCTCTTCCATCCTGTCATTTACATTTACAGCCTGACTCCAAGATCATTCATAGCCAGAGAAGTCTTTTCATTGACTTCTGTGGGCTTTGAACCAAACCTTTATAAACCACACATGTACCCAACAGGTATTTATTAACATGAGCTGGCCATGTACTGTATGCCATGAGTGTGGAAAAAACTAACAATAACTTTACAACTACCCACCTAAGCCCTCTAGCAGGCTCCAAAGGCATGTCTCTTCGCCAAGCAAGCGTTGAATCAAGTTTGACATTTCTAGAGTAAATCACTTTTGTGTTCTAAAAACCAAAAAAAGGCTTAGGAAAAAGTCCAAAGAGTGAGAACATCCCCATTTTTGGACAATAATATCATCCAAATGTCCTATCCAAATGGCTTCATATGTTCCAGAAATAAATGTGCATTCTGGGATAAGACTGCTAGGTAAAATTTCAGGTAGGACTGCTTGAGGTTGGCAAGATTAAGTGGCGGTTAAAATGGGATTAACAGTGCTACTTTTTTTTTTTTTTTTTAATTAGCTACGAAGCTACTAGTGTTATTCACAATCTTTCCAGAGTGCTTAGACAGCTCTAGATAATAGCGTCTTTATGTATTGACTTTACGTTCCAATATTTTAGTTCTTTCACAGGATTTGCCTAAATGTATCTCCTTTTTGAGTTGTAGGGCATGAAATCAGATGTGATTTTTTGGTCTCTGCTCAGATTGGGTGGGTGGAGCCTGTACTGTCAGAGAGGACAGCCCAGTGGACTTGGAAAACCCCCAATTCACTGTGCGGGTGAGGTGTCACAAAGGACTTTCCACACTTCTATCAGAAAGTAGCTCTAAGCCAAAAAGTTTGGATGCAGACCTAGATAAAAAGTGTCTCCAAGGACAAGTCTCATGAACTCAAGGGTTTCCTTCCAGACAAGTTCTAGCTGTGATGTAAGATAAGGATATTTCCTTAAACAGATAAGTTGTGCATCATCTTGTCACTCGTGCTTTTACCTTTTCACTTTCTGCAGTAGATCAATCATTATAATACTAGAAAAATTCTGGTTTTGTCTAGTACATGTTATAGCTCAGCTGGGTCTGGTCCTGATGAAAAATGCATCTCTGAGAGAGCATTTTGGAGACAGGTATCTGCTAACAAACAGATGCTTGTTCAAAAAAGCATTTTTAAAAGTAGATGTCAAAACTGGACAAAACTGGAGTTTTCTGAGTCCTAAACAAGCATTTATATGAGTAGGAGTGTTTTTCTTTTTTAAAAAAGCTCAGTTACCCAGGCCCCATCTTTAGCAGTCCCTTTTGAAACTCATGGCTGAAATAACCCACAGTACTGTCCATAGATCCTGGCCACCTGTTCTTCATTGGTTGCCCACTGAAGACTCGTGTACCTCTCTCATTTCTTCTACTGTTGTTTTAGAAACTCTGCAGATGCAAGGGTTAAACACAAGATCATACATTCACAGATGCAAAAATACTTCTTTTTTTCTTTTTTTTTTTTTTTTTTTGGCAGGGCATACTCACTAGGCAACTTCTGCATGTTTGTGCTTTGAGTAAGGAGGCCACCTGCTTCTAATGTTACAGGAATATGTTGGCTATTGGAAAGGCAGACACCATTTTTTACTAATTGAATAATCTGTGTATCTTATTCAAACGCCAGGAGATTGCTTCTATCCCATGATTAGCTTGGAGTTTTGATGACATATTTTTCGAAAAAAAATACACATTCCAAAGTCAGTTTCCTGTTTGGTCCAAATCATTTTATTCATAGTACAAAGTGATGAGAAAATGGGTATTGGATGAAAGAAATGATAAATAGGAAACAATCGTTTGCTTGGATTACCAAGTCAGTCTCAAGGTAGGGCACAGTTTGGTAGGTAGGCATGTTCGACTGTTTGGCACTAACGCATGAAATAGCAAACACATGTAGCAGTTAAAATCAAGCTTGCATTAATGATTTCATTGCCTGAACTAAATTTGTAATGTAAATCATTCAGAGGTGCTCTAAGGCATTTCTATTCTTAGAAGAAAAGTCACAAACTGGAAAGAAAGTACGTCACCTTTGCAATCAGCACCCCCTTTAGCCTGTAATGTGGAACACATGGTGGTTGAAGAGGTTATAGTGTTGCAGAAATGTCATTACAGAATTTCTCTGTGTTAACATGTATCATCTGTCACATAATTGTTTGTTTTACAACCCATACCTATAATGGGCTAAGTGGGGACTATTTATATCAGTTAACAATGAGTGCCTTTAATTAGTATTTCATGCAACTGGAACATGTTAAAGATTCTGACACAAATCTGGCTTCGGTTGCTAAATTCCATATGAATTTCATTATGAAATTGCTAAGACATTACAGTTGTGCAGGTATTGAGGTTTATAAAGGCACTTCATCTGTTACAAAACTAGATCAAGTAAGTCATAAGCATGCTAAAGAAAAATCTTCAAAACAACAGCTTGGTATCTGACACATTTGAATAAGAGCTTAAATCAGGAAATACGAAAATATTTTATGATTTGAAATGTGCCTGTATTTGCTCTAAGACAGCAAACGTACTAACATCTGCACAGCTAAAGCATTATATAGAATGGAAAAGTTTATAATGATGGAGAATCATATTGTACACAAAAATAATAATGAAATTTATTAAAACTGGATCAGTCAACAGGAATATTCTCAAGTTGTTGCTAGACTGTAGAATGAAAGGATGGTCTTCTGCTGATGGTTGAGACTGAGTGGTTACAAACATATGTCTTATGGTTTCTGAGTGAACTTCATAAGCACAATATTTAGACCGATATCCTCACACCCAGCCCAACCTCTTTGCAGAGACTGAGGTAGCCCGCAGGACATTTTGGAGCTGCAGTTGACACCGAAGAAAGCCCACAAACCCTGTGGGAATTTTCTCCATAGACACTCAGGAATTTGCAGCATAAAGAATGTGTCAAGGAGGAGTGTAATACGCAGGGAGGGGTGTGAGAGGAAAATGTGCCTGAGGTTACAGTTTTAAAATTAGGGTAGTGTCACGGTCCTTAAAGCTGATTGAAAGAACGTGCTAGAATCAGATTTGTGTCAAAATTGGAACAGTTCAGAAGATTAAGGGTAGGACAGCAAAAGATGACACAAAACCCCAACAGCTTCATGCCTTCATGTTATTCTTCTCGGTTGTACAGGCAGAGGTTCAATTTCTCTGTGTGCCTCAGTTTCTGAACCGAGCAGTTTATTTTTTTTTGTTCTGTACCTATTATTAGACTTGCAAATTTACATTTTAATGACATATAAATTCAGCAACTGTTTCTAGAACCCATGTCAGAACATTTTTTCAAGATTTTGAGATGATGAACAAGGAAAGGGAAGATGTTCAGATGTCTTTTTGGTTTTGTTTTTTTTCTCCTCCCCCATTTGAATCAGCTACTGGTATCAGTGCTTACAATTTTCTGTCTAAACCAGTTTCTGACTGGCAACTGCATTATCATGAAATTACTCTACAAATAACTTTAAATGGAACTTTGTGGGGCATAACTGATTTGTTAATTAGTATACAGATTAAAATATTATTATTTATGGAATACCAGAAGCTAGAAGGTTACTCTAAGTCAGATCCTTATGAATTACTAATTCAGAGTCCAACATCAAGCAGAAAACCCCTTTTAATATTTTAGTTTGCCCACAGAGAACGTGTCGACTGTCCTCTCACTGGAGTGGACTTGGCAGTAGTAAAGATATTCATGGTTTATTACCTTTGTTAAAAGAAAGGATCTAATTTCTGAAACGTGTTGTCAGTATTCCACTGACAATTATAAAAACCTTCGAGACATTTATAAAAGGGAAGACCCTCCTCTGAAGAATACTGGAGAGCACAACATGATAAAAGACAAATCTTAAGGAAATGGCAGTGAGCACAGACAATTAAAAAAAATAAATATATATATATATATATGTGTGTGTGTATAATTTGAGTAGTGCTTTTAAAAGCTTAACAATGAAGATAAATTAACAGATACTGATTAGCTGATTATTAGATACTGGAAAAAAATATGTCCCGTAAACGGCCAATTTGAGTACAGTACATTGAAGGAACAGTGATCATAAAAGAAACTGGTGAGCAATCACAGAGCTGACTTACAAGAAAAGGTTACAGACCAGCAGATCTGTTGTTGTGCTTTCACAACACTGTGACCCCCAGGAAGATCAGTATTTATCCTGGTAAATGGGCTGGAATTGTATAGAAATATCGGGGTTGACAGTTCCAAAGATAGTTACCCAGTTTTAGCTGTGCCTCTGTGAACTGTGGTGTGCTTATTTGAAATATTATAACATAAGGTATTTCTGTTCTGCCATATTGTCTGCCCTCTCACACACTTTTTTTCTCTTTTATGTGTGCGGTTACTTAGGTTTCTGTATCTCTGATTTGAACACACACCCTTCCACACGTCTCAAAAGCCACTGGAAATATGTGCACAGTAGTTTGTAAATTAAATATGCTTAAGTAGCAGAAAACTGCAGTAACTAAGGCTGATATATGGACTTGGAAGACTAAATCTAACTTTGTGGATTCAATTATAATTACAGCTGCATGAGCTGGCGTGTTGGTAAGATGAACCTGCCAAGACTGGGTTACTAGAAACCGTAGGAAGGCTGACCACATCATCAAAGAATAGCTCTCTGATGACATAGAACCTGCAGCTCTCCAGCTCATGGCCCACAGGTCCATCCAAAG
Organism: Columba livia; assembly: GCF_036013475.1. NCBI lineage: Eukaryota > Metazoa > Chordata > Aves > Columbiformes > Columbidae > Columba > Columba livia. The sequence goes on from NC_088604.1 coordinate 11,649,038, forward strand.
ACACTGGCTGGTTTGGTGGGACGCAAGGATGACAATTTGCTGCCAGGGTTAAAGGTAAGAGGGATGTTTCCTCTTAGAAAGTTCAGGGAAAAACCCTAAGTCTCCAGAACAAAGAAGGGGAAGTTACAAAAATATATTGGATTTTGGAGGAATTTGGATAGCTGACGTGTGTCAGAGCCAGGTTACATTTACTTATTAAGGAGGAAAGGTTCAGAAATGCAGTGCTTAACACGCTCTACAGCTCTGCTAAACTATTTATGAAGAGCTAACTATAATTAGAAAACCAAATTTAAAAAATAGTAAACCAAAAACTTACTTTAAAAAGTGGGCAGAAGGCCAACTATTTTTACTGGGCAACACTGGAATGTTAATGTGGAACATACGCAAAGCTGTTACAAAAAAAAAATACACCTCTTTAATGCTAATGTCCAAATAGAATAAATGATAATTGCAATAAGGAGCAATCAGGAGTCAGCACAGGTCCCTGAGAACTCAAACCCACTGTATGCTACAGGATAAGTTGATACTGACAGTCCTAGTTTGAGATATTTTTCTGCAGGAAAAAGAAATATGAAAGGGAGGAGGAAACACAATTTCTCTTGCAAAATGAATGAAACAGTTTTGTCGGTTAGTAGTAACCAGAACAATGCCTGTCTAATTTTACTCGTTTTAAAGTGCCTTTGACCTGGATTTTCATGGAATTAGTATAACCTCATACCAAGTAATGGAAGCTGTGAATAATCTACTTAACTGCTTTCCCAATCTGGTTCATCCATTTGCTTAAGATTTAAGAAAATAGTCACCCAAATCAGCAGCCTGGTTTTGTCCCTTAACACATATCCACACGGAATCATGGGGAGAATTTATAGTGGGTGGAATGTAATTATCTGACCCGGAATTTGCCCAGAACACATGAGGTTAATAATGAAAGGCTTTCCAGGCACATATTTCAATTACCAATTTCTATTTCTCTGTGGTGGTCTTGATGACGGGTAAGCCAAAATCACTAGGGTGAGAATTAATGCAAAATATTTCAAAACCTGCAAGCAAAGCTTACTGCTGGATTTTGGCAACAGCCACATCAGAGTGGTTGTACTGAATCAGGCTTCTTGGGTAGCCGTTTTTCCTGAGTGAGGAGGATCCCATTACAAAGAGTTGTGGCACAAAGCCCAGAGAGAAAGGCTCTGCTAGATTTGTGCTACTCTCTCTAGAACCAGCCTGAGCATCTCTGCATCCTGCTCCTAGAAAGGGCAACTGATGTGAATGGCTCTGGCTGGAGTCAACCAGGTCCCGCCACTGCTTTTAGCTGTCTCTAAAAGCAAAGCTGGTTGTGGCAAGGAGCGCTTGTGTGCATTGAAGGAAAGGAGAAAATGGAGAGGATGTGCTCTTCAGGTGAGTCAGAAGAACATCAAGTCAAGAGCTAAAGGGAGAGTGGGATCGAACTGCAATTTATTTAAAATAAATTTGTGACACTCAAGATAAAAATAACAGGAACAAAACATCAATCTTTGGTCTGTCATCGAATAAATGAACAGTTAATTCACGTCTTGATTTGTATTTAGGTCTTGCCCTCAAAAACCATAAGAAAACTAATATAAATACAGAGAAAAGTGATGAATTTGATCAGAAATATGGAACAGTAACTGTAGAACAAAAAACTGAACCTAGAAAAAAACTTGGCTGAGAGAGGAATAAAATCATAGTTTATGTGAAACTTAGGTGTAGAAAATTATGCGTGCTGTAGTAGACAAATTATTTTAATTGTATTTCATATTACAAGAAATAGAGCTATCAGATGAAACTGTCAGCTAGGAGACTCAAGATAAATGTAATGAAACTTTTTTTTCATGTAATTCACAAAGCAACAGTGAAACTCACTGTCACAGGATGCTAGACATGCTATAAGTCAAGCAGGGTTCAAAAACTGGTGATACTTATCCATTGAAGAGTATTACCACAATATTAAACACAAAGATGTTACCTCTAATTTGGGGAAGTTTCTAATTCTCTGATGGCTGTCACTGGGAGTTTTGCTGGAAAAAAGCACTTTATGTTGCTCTGTAGTTTCTCTCTTCCCTAGACATCTCCTACTGCCAGAGATGGGCTGTTGGGCTGAAGATACTTTGGTCCAGTCTAAAATTGCCTTTTTTAATGTTCTCATTTTGGTATTTCAGGGCAATGTGACACACAGGCTGCTTGGGAAGAACAGTTATTTCCTAGAAGCACTGGACCTACTATACTGGTGTAGAGTGACTACAAAGCCATTGAACTGAATGCTTCCTATAAAAAAAGGCACAGATAGTTATTCAGACCCTCATATATTCTTGGATATTTAGCTGAGTTGGAGATGTCCAGCTAGTTAGGGCTATCAGCCGTAGGAAAATCCCAGACAAATGTATAACTCCCCCTAGTCTTCCCAGACAAAACCTATTGAAAGGAGAAGGAAAAAATGTCCAGGAAGCCTAAACTCAGGGTAGCCATAACAGTTATAACATACTTACGATAGAATAGTGAGCAAAAGGGAAAAGGAGGTGGTGATCTCCACCCACATGTTTCTATGCCACATCAAATAATCCTACAAGCTACCAAGTCCATGATTTTGCGGAACGATCACAGTGTGTAGTATACGATCCACATTGGAAACTGAATGATGGGTTTGCTTATGATCCGTTTTGTGCTAGAAAAAAAAAGTAAGCTGCATTATCCTGGAGAACTTTCCTACTTTTACTGATAACCTCATACTGCTTGCCTATAACACTCAGAACTTTTGAAAGTAAGATGTAAAAATTTAAAAAATCTTGCAGCCAACAAAAGGGAATTTTCTAGTTCTCATATTGACATAAACCAAGTAAGCCATTGTAGAGGTGAAATTAAATAGTTGCCTTGAAGAAAAGATTCATGACTTCGTCTCTGATGTGATTACTGGCTGGTGTTTCAGGAGAGTTAATTTCACAAAGTTGACAAGAATGAGGAAAGTAAGTCACCTGTAGAAAACAATGTTCAAAGAAGAGGAGACAATCAGGAAGTCTTTAAAAAAGTTTTATTTCACTTTTTCCCATATTCACAGCACTAGAATTATAGGATGTTAATGGTGATAAAGTAAAATAATCTAGTGGTGAGAGAAATTATGACAAATATGAAAACTATAATTCATCTAGAAGGAAGAAGAATAGAGTGAAAACAAACAGTGAAGTGTAGCATTAGACAAGGAATTGTGGCAAAAGTTAAGAAAGAAGCCAAAATATGCAAGGAGTGAACGTTTTATCAAAGCAGAGAAATGTAATAGCACCAAAGAAAACCTCTGTGTGTCCATGTTATTAAGTCATTGGAATTAGTATTCCAATTGCTCTTAATGAAACAAACTAAGCAGAGTTCAGTGGGTATTTCTGCAATTTATTTGGGCCAGAGCTGGAGGACACATTCTTATCAAAGTACAGTGCTGAAAATATTTCCAGTTCTATAGCAAAGCAAGAGGCTGTTAAACCAATAACTGAAGATTCCTGCAGCTGCAAGTGGGAAGAAGGGAAGCACATGAGCTCTCTGAAATGCTGAAGAAATCATAGAGGTGTAGTAGAAGGTTATAACTGTGGTAACATCGTGAAAGGTTAGCTATAAGAATGTCAGCTTTGGCACTCGTCCCTGGCAAAATAATGTAATAGGTCATTCTTAATTTCTTTAATAAAGAATTGAAGATCAATATAGTTAATATTGTTCATTGAGGAACCTGGTCTAGTGGAAAGCATCACTGCCTATGCCAGGGGGGCTGGAACTAGATAATCCTTAAGGTCCTTTCCAACCCAAACCATTCTATGATTCTATGATTTTATTAATATCAGAATGAAAAGTTAAAATGAATCTTGTCTGTTTTTTTCATATAATGTCTGTACTTTCTTATCTCTGATTAAATTAAACAATGCTGATATTATAGAATTCTGTAGGGAATCTGACTTGGCATTTTCTTTTACTTTGACCAAGAAACATCTTGTAGATTCAGAGTATTATTCCATTAAATGAAGCACTGGTCAAGGAGACACATTGAATCATGAACAAGAAATCACTTGTGAGACATCTCTGACATCTGCTACTTAATGTTTTTATTGATTAACTGGAGGAAAACACAGAATTGTTATATATAATATTTAGATATTACCTAGATCGGAAAGAATGCTGAATAACAAAGATAATAAACCAGTTCTATTGAATAATTTGGATTCTGTGGTCAGCCGTAAGCAACTGTAATATTTTTCAGTATAAGTTAACCGTATTTACAGACTAAGGAAGAAGTACCTCTGTCAATGGCTTGTGAGTTGTAAAGGATAAACAGCTGAGCTCAAATTCCCAATATAGCACTGAAACAAAAAGAGTAATACAGTTCTCATATATATTAGGAGAGGAAACTGGAGGCTACATTATCTCTGGATGTGGTGATTGTGACATCAACCACTGATGGGATGTCGTGCTCTGAATTGGACCTTAAGGTCTGTAGCATATTGCAGAGGTTCAGACAATTTGGACATGAAATTATAAGATGCCAAAAGATACTTTACATCTAAGAGTTGGGGACCCCACACTATCTGCAATATCTATGAACGAGATTGTTAACAACAATCAGGTTTGACATGAGTAGATGGACACTTAATAGCAAAGGCTCTTCAGCTTATCAGAACTGGTGGCTGAAAACAAATACAATCAAATTCAGCCTTGAAATAAAGTGGAAATGTTAGGTTTTTGTGAGTTAATTAATCACTGAAATTACTCAGAATGTTTGATTTGTGTTTCCTCTGTACTTAGAAAGCACTGAATTTTGATAATAAGTTTTTTCTAGTTTAAATAAAAATAATTTGAGGAAGATATATTGTGTATTTGTTGAGTCAATGTAGCTCATCGTGCCGTATCATCTCACACTGTAATGTCTAAAACTAATAGATCTACTCTGTTAATGTTATTTTCTGAGTTATACTGCTGATCATTTGCCCCACAGTACAGATGCACACCCAGTTTTGAAGTTTGCTACAGTTATACATACTTACTTGGGACAGCATTTTGCTCCAGAATGTTTACAGACAATGCAAATGCAGAGTGATAGATGCCTAAATGAACAGTTATCTGAAATAAGTCTGTTCTGTAATGTAAACCTGTCGGTGAGCACAAAAGATTCTTATGAATAGTCCAAAGGCCAATCTAGAGTGACCCGCACAGCTTAGAGCAAAGATGACATCTTCTGTCACCAAGTTTTCTCCTTATCCCTAAAGGGAACTCTCCACAGGCCCTCCTAGCATTTACCAACAGCAGAGCTGAACTAATATTTGGAATTACCTGTGAGGTATAAATGTTGCCCCTTGTTATTTGATTGAAAGGCCCCTGGTCAGGGTAAGATACTTTTGCAAGTTCAATATTTTCTAATGCAATTCTGAGTTCTTGTAAGACTCTATGAAATCTGTCTTTTCTGAATACCAAAGGGAAGATGGGGACAGAGTCTGTACTCCCATCTGTATGACTGCAGAGAGCAGTCAGTGAGCAGTTCTCCAAAGCTGTCTGAATATCATCTCTTAGGGTTTCCAAGACCGTTCTACACTGTCTCATTCAAAAAGGGAGACTCATCAGGTATAGGACCTGGTATAGGGAGGGCAAAGGTTTCTAGCTCCAAGCTCATGCAGGCAGAGAAGGAAAAGGAACAGAGAAGCCTTGTAATGTGTTGAGTGTGGAAGGCACCAGTGTGGGAAGAGAAAGCAGAAGGAAGCCAGGTGCACTGGAAGCAAGATATAACAGAAAGTGTGAACAAACTAGACTCAGCTGTCTCCAGGAACAGCCAATGTGCAGATTTGTCTTCTTCTGTCCATGTCTGGAATATACCAGGGCAGCTGAAGGGACTGAATCATCCAGTGTAGCTCCTTACTCTTTTGAAATCAAGGTCAGCTTTACCCTAAAGGTGCAGTTCTAGTTACAATTCTTTTAGGCCAGGGGTGTCAAACTCATTTTCACTGGGGACCACATCAGCCTTGTGGTTGCCTTCAAAGGGCCGAATGTAATTTTAGGACTGTATAAGCTTAACAGCTTTAGGCTGTTTTCAACCTAACTTTTCCTGACTGCAGCAGCTCATCCAGCTCTCTGCTCCCTTTCTGCACCTGGTGCAAATTCCCTTTGTGCCAGTGCAACTGTTTGTAGCAATGGTCTCAATCACGGAATTTATTTGGTTTTGGGGGGGAGGTAAAGATTAAAAAATACCTCTTTCTTTTTTTTTTTTTTTTCTTTAAAACAAACCGGTATACAGATACACCTGAGAACACATAAATAGCTTCAATAACAAAAGTGGATAACTGATCAGTTCCAGAGGAGCAGAGGGGATGCATGGAGGGAAGCAAGCAAATAGGACAAGAGAGAAAGAGAAAGGGATCTTTCATCCTAGCTTTGCCATGAAAGGCTTCATAATGTGAGCTTCTCTGCACTTTGATTTTCTCTCTCTCCCTGACATACAGATACATATACACACATACCCTTCTAAAAAACATCCAGCAAAACCTTCCTCCAAGATAGTTCAAATTCCTAAGTGGCCTTGGGTGTGCCTTTGTTTCAGTTTGAATACTGCTATCACATCATAAATGAGCCTGTTTCTTCTATCTTAAATGAAGAGTGATGGTCACACCCAGCAGTTCCAACTAGATTTAACCCAGACTATAACAGTATTAATCCTAGATCACAACCATAAGCTTCTGCATATGTTTCAAATAAGGGAAACTAGCATAAACCCAGCACAGTTTTACAAGACGTTATTCTAGTTCATGAGTGGATAAACTGCAGTTTCAAAAGCTATTTTAGCCTGAACAGGAAACCAAATTATAATAAAAATGACATGCAAATCCTGTTTTCACTACAATGCTTAAAGCAATAAAAAAATAAACTGAGTTTATCAAAGCACCCCGCAGTTAGACCCCTGGATGGCAATGTCAGCCCCCATCTACACCAAGATTTGGTACAGGAGTTGAACAGTCCTTCAGCAGTCCAAAAATAGTTTTCTTTCAAAGGAGGAGCTCTTTCAGGGGAAGCAGAGGAAATGCAGCAATAAGACCTATATAGATTCCTTGGGTAAACAGCTTCTTGGGCCTACAGAGACCTCTGCATCAGCCATTCATTTTCCTTGTGGCTATAATCAGTAAACGGACCGTATGAGTAACTTATTAGAACTTTACGTTATTGCTTTTATAATAGCCTTCCTTTTCAGTGTACTGTGGTTAAAATAGAGGCTATATTTTGCATGTGTATTTTCGAGAGTATATACTATACAAAACACAGCAGTAAAGACAATAGGACATAGATATCAAGATACTTAAACCATGTAGGCAAACGATATGTATGTTCCTACATTGTGTGGATACTTTGGCAAATATTCTCTCTGATTTATGAATGAGCTCTTATGTTGAGAAGGTCTTGAATAACTGCTTATATCTCTAAAAAAAACAAACAATCCCCACCCCCGCTCCACACACACAAAAAAAAGAAACCCTGAAAAAAACTGACAGAAGCTACAAGCGCTATAATGATAACATGTTTGAGATGGATTAATTTTTTGTTTGGTGGAAATCTATTTATTTTTAAGTCCTTATTAAATTCAAATGGTCAGAATCCAGTGAAAGCTACTACTAAAAGCTGACACAAACACAAGAATGAGATGAGGTAGAATTTCCAAGAAACTGTCAAAGAATTGGGTAAGGTGAAGTGAGGACTCCACTGATTTCAGGTTTTTACCCTTACTTCATACTGATGATCAACAGAGTCACAGCTTTATGATAATCTAGGTTTAGACGTCTCATGATGCTTTAGCTAAGAGTATTTGCTGAGGAATTTGCATTTCTCCCACTACTATAGATCTTTATTATTGTGTCAATTGTGTCAATTGTTGTGTCAATTGTGTTATTATTGTGATTTCAGCTCAGTGGAGAAAATGTTGGAGAAATGTTCCAATGCAATGTTGATTTCCAACATTAGCTCCTCAGTTTTACTGGAGAATACAAGTGACAGTTAAGGTGTCCATTTTTTTAACCTTTTCATTGCTGACTGACTTAGCAGGAATGGCCTGTTAGTGCTGTAATGCCACACTTCACATCACTGTTTTCCTGATCCTCAGCAGCCCACACACACTCTCCCAAACCTCATGTTCCCACTTCAGTGATGAACTTGTGCTCTTATGAATTCAAAATAGTAAGCACATTCCACATGGAAATTGTAGGAACAGCATAAAATTACATTTAGTATCAGAATAAATTACACAAGGACTATATTACAGGCTACATTGTTCTTTTCACATTTAGTCATGAAAACTTCCATGATTGAATTTAAGTGAATCTGTCACATAATTTCCAGACTTCTGCTCCAGAATACTAGAGAATCCAAGTGCCTTTTTTCAAAACTTAGGTCCAGCTTCCCATTGAGCATTCAGGACCTGGAGCACACAGAAGATCTTGGGCAGCCTGTTGGTGCTGTGGTAGCAGACACAGCCAACCAAGAGGGCTTTTTTCTTCCTGCTGTGTTTGGCAAGAAGAGCACAACCTCTCCTGTCACATGTGGTCCCTGCTCAAGTTATCCATAGTTTTCTTACCACAAGGTTAGATTACTTTAATGCACTCCGTGTGAGGCTACATCTTGAGGCCATTTGGCAACCGAATCTAGTGTGCGCAATTCAACCACCTGTTTATTAAGTGGAGCATCATGCAGAGAGGAGATAAAAAAAAGAAAAACAGTCTCCAAAACCTGCAATGGCTGCCAATAAATTTCTGAGTTGAGTTCAAGGTGTTGGTTTTAACCTATAAAGACCTAAGTGGTTTGGGAATTGGTTACCTGAGAGACTGACTTTCTTTCCCCAAGAAGCAGTGCTTTTAAAGTTGATAGGAGGAATCTGAGTTGGTAATTCACAGGTACAATGAGGGTACTGGCAGGACTTCTATGTGGAAGGCCCTCTGCAGTGTGTCCACCCTATAATAGGTTTATCTATTGTGAAATGTCTGCTCATGGAAGAATTCAAAACCAACATGCCAGTCTGGGCCTGAACCAAGGCCAGAAACATTCATAGCGAAGTTTATTGCTATGTTCTGATTTTCCTATTATCCAGCTACAGTTGCTATTTACATCGCTTAACCTTAGAAATGTGATTTGGTAATCTCAGTTAAACCTGATGTTAACAGCTGCTGACCCAGCTACAGATCAAATGGTCCATTCAGCACCTCTCTCTGAGGCACCCATCTCTACTGACCAGCTATGTAGGATAGCACAGAACCTAAAGAAGTGCCCAAAGAGAGTAACACGCTACAGCACTCCAGACATTTTTCTGGTTAATTTGCCGGTGTCTGTGTGTCTGAGTCCAGTTGGATGATTCCTGGCCTTCAGACCTGTGACTACAACTCAACCAGTAAAAAAAAAAAAAATGGCACAGTGCCTATTGTTCATCATTTAAGTGTCCTGGTAAAGTTCACATCTGTAAGTCTGAATTCCCAAAACTGACTAGACTCACATACGCTGTTGAGAGCAGCTTCTGGCCAATGAAATCCTTCACAATGTGCCTTGGCACTGTGTAGGAGGGTGCTCATGAGTTGAGACCAGAACCAGACCAGGGATCATGCCAGCAGTTGCGTGTATGGTCACGGAAAAATGCGTGTGTTCAAGCCCTCATGAGTTTAGTTTACTGCTGTGGAAGTAGCCTGGAAATCTTGAAGTCCTTAGCCTAAAATAGCCACCTGTATGACTGAAGAACCAGGTTCCCAAATAACAAAGAATCCCAAAACCTGATATTCCTAACATAGTTAAGGGTCTGGACTATCTTCCTTATGAGCAAAGACTGAAAGAGCTGTTCAGCCTGGAGAAGGCTGAGAAGGGTTCTTATTTAGGCTTATAGATATCTCAAGGGTGGTTGTCAAGAGGATGGGACCAGACCCTTTTCAGTGGTGCCCAATGATAGGATGAGGGGCAATGGTTCAGACTGAAGCACAGGAGGTTTCATAGGAATACGAGGAGAAACTTCTTTACTTTGAAGGTGGCAGAGCACTGAAACAGGCTGCCCCGAGAGGTTGTGGAGTCTCCCCTGGAGACATTGAAACCCACCTGGACACATTCCTGTGTGATCTGCTCTGGTGAACCTGCTTTAGCAGGTGGTTTGAACTAGATGATCTCCAGAGGACCCTCCTAACCCAAACCATTCTTTGATTCTCTAATTCTGTGACATTGTCCTGGTCTGATGAGCATATTGAGTTTACAGGAGAGGTCTTGGGACTTTATTAAAAATTTGTCAAGTATGGTTCAATCTCCTTGAAGATGTATCTCCTTTTTACACTTCCTAGTGGAACAGGGAGATGCTACTTTTATTATATTTCTGAAGAAATAAAACACTGCAAAGACAGAGTTACCCAAAGTCATATTGAAAAGAGGATTCTGATTCAACAAATAAAATCTTGCCTCCAAAGTTCCAGATGTGGAACATGACCTGCATTGATCCTTCCAATAAAATGCAGGTCACAAAAGAATGGGATGCATCTGTATTTTCACACATTAGACAACAAATATGACCATGTTTACAGTCTTGAGCAGGTGGAAGCAAAAATTTAACTCTCTTGGTGTTACTTACACAAAGAAGGTTGTGAAGTTTCCATTACCGGAGATTTGAGAGAGCACATAAATATAGATGACTCTTCTTGGGCAGAAGCATCCATTAGATATCTAGCTGAAGTGTCTGTGAGCTGTACGATTCTATAATCACATTTTGCTGAAGTACATTTCTGTTACTTCAAAATTTGGTTGAAGCCATATTGTTGCATCAAATACTGTGGTGATGGCTGGTGTATAGTCTTAGTCTTCAGGTCCAAGAACAACAGACTTATTCTGAGGAGAAGGCAGAGTTATTCTGGGGACACGACAGAGTTTTCTGGGGAAATTACCTAGACTGTGGAATTAATGATCTTTATCAGTACCCTTTGATCCAGTTGAACTTTTCCGAAGACAATACCTAACATTAGGCCAATTAAGCATAAGAGATAGCATCTCTGTGTTTCACACCTTCTCTACATAAAGAAAACTCATTACACATTTCTAAAGTTTCCTGCAGTTTGTTTTCCAGACCATATCTTCATGACAATATCTCTTAATCTTGATTGATGTCAAAGATCAAAAGCATCCGTATGACAGCAGACTGAGAATCTTCCACCTTGCTAGTTTTCTACTGGAAAATGTTGATTTATCAAAATGAAAATTTGTGTCCCTGAATGTAATAATTTTCAATATTTTTTTGACATTTTTTTCATGTTAATGAATTTCTTACCTTTGGGAACATCACTATTCATCTGAAATAAATAGCTCTCTCATGAGGGGACTGAAGGATGTGAGGAAATCCATATTGCACCTGATTCACATAGGAAATTTTAACCTACTAGAAACTGGGAGAAAATTATCTTAATTACATAAACACTGAAGATTCTGACTACATCCTAAAGCAGGAGTTGAAACTTCTGATATGTTAAAATTTGTCCTGTTTGCTCCAACAATTTTCTGTTCTATGCCAAACTGATCAGCATTTTTGTGATATTTATAGAAAATTTAGCAACTTTTCTTTTTATCAACTTTAAATTTTGCAATCAAACAAAGATTGCAGACTCTGAAAGTAACACTTTCATTTGCTTTATTCAAGGTTCTTTTCTCACCTGCCTCCACTATCCATACTACCAGACTTTGTAAGTGCTCCTGACTGCAATGTTCAGCATGTCATGAACCGTTGCTGTTTCCCACTATGGCACTTATTCTATCTATAATGTGAGCTAGCAAAACATCGGAATTACTTTGACCCATAACTGTTTCCCTCTTGGGAATTATGAAGTTTTGTGCTAAAAGGCCTTTCAAGCATCATGACTTATCTCAAGGTGAGTTCTACTAGTTATATCAGAGAGGTTCATGGTTTGTGAAATGGAGATATCTTGACAATAAGGAGACATACAAGTTCTGCCAGCTGTACCAACAGAAAAAATGACATCTTTGAACTAGCCAAATAAGACATTGAAATGCAATGCACTTCAACTATTAATGATCTAAGGCAGGGAAATGTAGGAGTAGCTACATTTATAAAATCCTGAAATTTCATTTAGCCCTTTGAAAACAACCCTGAGACTGATGTGGCCCCTGGTGAAAATGCGTTTGTTGCCCCTGGTGAAAATTAGTTTGACACCACTGATCTAAAGGATGTCCTGGGCCCACCAGTGCTAGCAAACTTGAGTTTTCTGTTAAAGACTTAAAAGCTTTAATGGCACATTTCACATTCAGTTTCCATGAGACTATGTGAGACACAGGTGGGACTCCAAATGATCCTCAACACTACTTGATTGGAAACAAATACAGTGAATTTGATAGGAAGAAACCTCTCTTGCCTTTATACTGTGTTTCCTCCAGCACTTTTGTCACGGCTACTTCTATTTTGGTGATACGGTTGTCTTGCAGATCCTGGTTTAATACTTTTTTTTCTGCTTTGTGCTGCAAATAGCTGAAATTCAATTAATTTAGACTTTAAAAGCTCAGAACAAAGCATAACACTTAGGTTCAGCCTTTGTGGTTACACAACTGTACCTTTCTTGCTCTTCATCACTTCAGGTTCCTGAGCACAGGGAAGTTCAGCTATCATCAGACAGATAGGTAGTAAGGCAGCAGGAGCTGGACACCCATAGTGAGAACAAGTCTGCACAAATTAGGTAACGATTAATGAGCAGTTTGATGCCAGTTGTCTATATTCACCTTTTCAATTTCATTTGTGCTGCTGAGATCTGTAGTTGTAACAGAGATTGTGTCAACAATTGCTTTTCAGGTGTTTAGTTTTAAAAGTTTTTGAATTTATTGGTTTGCTTTTATTTTGTCAAAAATGAAAGCCGTCAAAACACAGTGGATAACTGATTATTTGTCATCCTGTTTGAATCAAAGATGACTTTCTTTTTATCTTTGAAAGATCTGTATTTTCAATCAGAGATTAAAGTTTCTCAAATTCTAAACTTTGTCTCAAAATAAAAAATTAGGCAGGTTGATTTTTGTTTGTTTGTTGGAGGGGGGAGGACATGCACTCAGAAAAGTTTAAAGTATTTTCAATATTTTACTAAATTCTTTTTCAACAGAAACTATTTTATTACATTCATATTGGCTTCAGTGAAAACTGTGGTCAGTTCTGAGCTGCATTTTTCAATCATTTGAATCAACTATTCCCTTTAATTAATTATTATTACTGTTATTAATATTTGGACATACTAGGCTTCTTTCTATTCCTCAAGATTTTCTGTTATGGATCATGGAGCTGTCTGCCCTCCTGCAATGTTTTCAGCATTTTTCCTCCAAACTGCCTAAACCTTGCTAACTAATGCAAAGTGTATTGTTTGATTCCCCAGTCTAATGCATGTCTTTCTTTCTTTTTTTTTTTTTTTTTTTAAATTATATGTTCTTTTGATTGGTCCATAAATGGCCACACTGACTCTTAACACAGAGCGGCTTCTTGCATTTTCCTCTTCAATTAACTGAGTTCAATAAATCAAAGACACCTCCACAGACAGTGTCAGCATTTCTCTTTCACAGAGCTCTCTTCTTCCCCTACTCTTTATTCATAATCATTTAGCTACCCCTACTCTCAGTGGTGGTTTTGCTACTGAGAAAAAACAAAACAAAACAAAACAAAACCAAACTAACAAAAAAAACCACAAATGAAAACTACCATCACCACCAAAACAGCCTTATAGCGGGTAACTGCACTAAACAATTTTAAAGAGTTCATTTGAAGTTCATTAGGTGAAAGGAACTTTATCAAGTCATTTTCTTCCTTTCAGAACTAAGCCTGAATAAACTTCCTTGATAGCAAGAAATGAGTGCCGATTCAGGTGTCTCAAATGAGAATGCTGAACTGACCTGCTAGTCAAGGTGGACATAAGACTACTGGAGAATGTCCAGAAAAGGGGTACAAAGTTGGTGAAGGGTTGGAGGGGAAACCATGTGAGGAGCAGCTAAAGCCACTTGGTTAGTTCGGTCTGGAGAAAAGGAGACTGAGAGGAGACCTCATCGTGGTCTACAGCTTCCTCACAAGGGGAGGAGGAGGGGCAGGATCTGAGCTTTTCTCTCTGGTGACCAATGACAGAACCTGAGGGAATGTCAGGAAGATGTGCCAGGGGAGGTTTAGGTTGGACATTAGGAAAAGGTTCTTCACCCAGAGGGTGCTGGAGAACTGGAACAGGCTCCCCAGGGAGGTGTCACGGCCCCAAGCCTGACAGTGTTCAAGAAGAGACCGGACAACGTCCTCAAACACACGGGGCTGTCTCCTGCAGAGACAGGAGTTGGACTCGATGATCCTTGTGGGTCCCTTCCAACTCAAAAAATGCTGTGATTCTATGACTGTCTCTGTCCTCTTCATGAACACATGAGGAGGTAAAATTTTAAGCTACAGTCCAGACATCATCGAACACTTCTATTTTTGTGAACAACAACTGAGTTCTAAGCATGAGACACTTTTTTTTACTGAGTTAAATAAAGAACTTTGAAACATCTGTGTGCCAGAACTAAGAACAAGTGCATTACAGATAGGAAAAATAATGGGAGCATATTCAGCAGATGAGGCATTACGGACACAATGAATTCTGTGAATGTTGTATATCCCTTATACAAGCATCAGGATAAGGTGTTCTTCAAGGTGTGGACAATCTCAAGAAAAACAAGACAGCCCAGGTGATCTTGCAGGTTCCTTCTGGCTCTAAACTTTCTAAATATCATTAAAAGAGTAATAACTTTGCTCCCAAGGTTCAAGGAATGAATCGCTCCTTCCTCTTTAAACGTAGCTGCTGGAGTCAAAGGGCTCTAGTGAGTAAGAGTGTGACTGGAACAAAGTGGGGTATTCATATCAGATAATTACATTTTGAGTTGTGCAGAAACGGTCTAAGATGAAACATCAAGAATGTATGGCAGTAACCTTGAGCAATGCACTGCCCGGTAGTCAACATGCTCTTGGGCTCTTACAAGGTCTGCAGTTTATGAAAAACAGTTAAGTGTTTCTGTTACACATTTTGGTTGCCATGTTAACTTGGCTTCCATCGGACTGCAACAAACCCAAAACACCTCCTTACATACTTGCTTTATGACATTTTATTAGAATGCCAATATAACTGTTTTATAGTAAATGTAGGATATGGCAGGAGACTAAAATAACACCGTATTCTCTGAACACTTTAATCTAGGTTTAATAATTTTAAGGTTTTTAGACATTTGTAACTTAACCTGTGGGCATAATCTAGTAGAAACAGTGCTTGAAAGAAGTTATGAGCACTGCGCTCTGAGATTACAGTGGCTCAAATAACATAGTGGTTCCAAGGGAAACTAAATCTTTTTAAAACCCCTCAAACATCAGTTTAAACTGTTAACTTTAATTTTATTTTAAATTCATGTTAGAGTAATTGCATCAAGCTGGGATTATGTGTGTTCTCTGATTCTGTCTTACAGCACTTCTGCCTTTTTTAACTGTTTCCTTTAAGGGTGATTCTTACTTGTTACTTATTAATGGAGGTTTCTCCCTCACAGAGTGTATTCAGTTCAAACAATATCTTACTGATGAGAGCTTTGCTGAAGCATTACTGGCAGCACATGTAATTTATGCATTATTATGGAAATATACATTTCTCTCTTATACAGGAGATGATTGCTACCTTTTACTTAATTGGGTACATCTTCCTCTCAAACACCTAGCAAGAATGCAAAAGCAGCAATTTTTACAAGTTTTGCATGTCAACATGTGTCCACATTGTGGTGTTTAACATGACACACCTCACAGGAGTCCAAGATGTAGAAATTGTTGGGCAAGCACCTCTGAAAATCCCACATCTCTTTTAGCCAAAATATTTGTAGCTCGGGGGAACTAGAATTGTTCTGCAAATTACTATAGACCTCAAAACAATCTTAGGGAGTAAAAAACCCTAAACTTTATTACCTTTGTTTTACAGCAGAGGAAACTAAAAGACAGAAAGGTTAAAGCCAAAAATGTCGCAGGAGTCAACAGAGAATATGGATTTTTTTTTTTTTGAGCATTTTGAGGAAAAAACACTTTTCAAAGAGGCTGAGGAGCCTACAACAAGAGAAAAAAAGAAAGCGGTTTTATATATGCTTACATATATGCCTCTGTCTAGTGAGTTCAGTCATAACTGCCTCCCTGCCTGATAAAGATGGGCAGACCCTCAAGGCCAAGAAAGACCTCTTTCAACAAAAGGAGACGGGGAACTATGCTAGCAGGAGAGGAGATAGCATCAGGGAAATCTAAGTCTCTGAAGAAGTAAGATAAGGCAAACAGCAAACACCAGTACCATGGTCCAGCACCAAGGATGCTGTTTGTAGAGAAACTACTTAGTTAAGCTTTTGTCCATTTTTTTCCATCCTGTCTAAACAGCTTTAATTAAACTTGATTTGACTCGGAGAAGAATTAATATGTAAGACATGTCCTTCAAAGAAACGGTGTAAAATACTGCTAGTGAACAGATGAGAAAATAGATATCTGGATTAAAGTTTTCAAATATCATAGTCTAGCTTTTAAAGGAACTTGAATATGATCTGGCATCCCTTTAGTCACAGATTCATGTACAATTCACATACATATTTACAATTCATTTGGTTTCTTGCACATAGAAGATTGATACTTTAGACTCCTTATGTCTTACAGCTCTTAAGTGTTGTCCTCAGCTGCTGAGCTAAGATAATAAAGGTTATATCATAAAAGCAAATGCATTGATCCTCCGTGGGTCCTGTGTCTCAGATATTGATGGATTTTATTATTACTTAGTTTTTTATATTTCCTAAGCAATATTTTTTCTACTTAAAGTTGGATATCAAGCATTATAGCATCTTAACCATGAGTAATTTGCCTTTCTTTGGAACTCTTAACCCTAGGCAAAAAAAAAAGGCCAGTGACACTATATAAACAAAAAAAAACAACCAAATAAACAAACCACAAAAAAACCAAACCAAAACAAACAAACAAACAAAAAAACAAAACCAAAACCAAACCAACCAACCAACAACAACAACAAAAACAAAACAAACTAAAAACATTAAGGAGAAGATGACTACTTCATCCATCCTATGAGGGAGTTGTAGCCTCCCTCTATACCACAGCATCAATCCAAGACTTATCAGAAGCTTATTCCAAATGAGAGGTGTCATTTCAAAGTCAAGAACAGACTGCTCTGCAGAAGAAGGGGATAAAGAGAGCTGGACACAAAACAAAGGGAAAAGAAAAGCCCTTATAGCTTGAACCTGCTATAGACAATATAGATAGAGTGACCACTGAGTTTCTATCAGTTTCCAGCCTTCAGCCGTTGCCCTACTGCATCTGTAGTTTAAATCAAACTTTGGCTTTACAACTGAATACTCACCTGAAGTCCTGTGCCTAGCCCAGATTGTGCCTGTCTCATAAAGAATAACCCAATGGTATTATGATCAACAGGGCAGAGATTAGACCAGTCATTTAGTGTAAGAAAGCCCCATATATCCTTCTCTTCCTGACTTATTACAGGAATCTGAATCAAAGTATTTCACTCCAGGGAGGAGGCAACTTTGCTCCCTAGGTGAATGCGGACTGATGCTCTCTCTCTAGCTTGTGTAATATAAAGTTCTGGTTTGGGTTGTAGCCTGTACATTAACTTGAAAAAGCTGTATTCCAGACCCTCCTCCATAAAATATTTATTAAAGAATGGCTGGTAGCTGTGTATGTGTGCAGAAGACACATTTTACTGATATTAAATGTATGTAAGCACAGATACATTTTACTGACAAAAAACTGTTTGTCCACAGGATTCATCCGAACAGCTATCTTGAAGACACAGCTAGATTTAGGTGTCTGAAGTGGCTGTTAGACATCTAAGTGTTTTTCTGGATTATTCATCACTTTTGTTTTCCTCCTAGTTTCTCTTTGAGTTTCCCCTCTTAATGGAAAATCTGTACATTACAAATAAACATATACCCAGCAGCTGGAAGTATGTTAAAGAATACTCACCCTGCAGTATTTCAGGTCTTAAAAAAGCCACCGGCCCAAGAAAAAGAAACCCATAAACTTCAGTGCTGGCAGATGAAGAGCTTTCACCGAACCTGTCTTCTTAGATCACAGATTTTGGCTATGCTGTGTTTATACACTCCTCAGCCATGATACAATATTTGTGTATGGACCACCCTCTATTCCAGGTCCTGTCCAACCAGGCTACAAGAAAAAAGGATCACAATTTGTCCCCACACACCTCAGTTCTGGTGGGTATGCTAATTTCTGTCCAAACAGCCTAAAAGACACAGAAAAAAACAAAACCAAAAACAAAATCAAACCAAACCAAACCAAACAAACAAAACCATACACACTCCCAAAAAAAACCCTTTCTCTTTAGAACATGCACAACTGTGTGGGGAGATGCTTCCCTGCCTGATGGAGATAATTCACCTTGTAAGCATGTTTACTGTCAAAACTTGGCTATGGAATCTCTGCACAAACTCCCTCTTTAATTGCCTTTGACTCTTCTCCCATCGCAGTTTCTTCAACACATCCACCGTTTCTTCACTGCCTTTGCAGAAACCTTCTGCCAAAGAGAGTCCACCAAAGGGAAAGGGTGAGAAACAAAATAGCTATTGTGGGAGAGTGAGTATGTCAGTGTACAGAGCAAAACAAATGGAACAAAGAACAAAACTAACAGAAGTCTGAACAGCCCTAGAACTGAAGAGGAAAAAGCTGTTTCTCCTTGTTCCTGCAGCAAGACTAAGACTCAGACTGACTATGTCTGCTTAAATCTCACCTAAAGATTCTAGGTTTCAGGGAACAATTCCAGCTCTATTAATTCCCAAAAGCATGTAAAATCAATGTTTTAATTTCAAAGTGCTTCTGTAGGTAGCCAAGACATACATAGTATCCTAAATAGAACAACTGAGTTTTGAGTCCAGTCTAAGCATTGTTGACCTATGGAAATAATGTCTAGGGCTTGAAAGAGGAGATAATCTGAGCACACTTGTTTTCAAAGCACAGCCACTTTTCTTAAGAAACAGATGGGAACTAGACAAACAACTTTATTATATTGCTTGTAGCTGAGACACTGGTTCAGACCCACCCTGGCCTGAAGGAGTTGGAACCTTCTGCTCCTACCCTGTATGAAAGTTCTCAAAGTATTACACTGTCAAGCAAAGAAAGCAACACGTACTATTCTTTTGTGCACACACACACACATTCACATGCACACACACACATGCATGCAAACACTCAGTTTTATCTCTATGCATCCCTAACTGGTGGTCAGTCATGAAACCATGTATTAGGACCATCCATTGAGAACTGTGAAAATCCCTCCTTTTGTTCCTTTTTTTCTAACACTTGTAAGAAACATTATCTTTTGACCTTAAATGGGACTAAACACAGCCCCTTAGTGAACAGCACAGTACCAGACTGGTGACTCGTTCTGGGAGATATGTACACCAATGTAGGGCTAGTGAAAGTAGCCTAGCACAAGGCTCATCTCCAAACTTCAGTCATGGCTGCAGCCAATCTTTCCATGCAGGCTGCTCCCACCTGCCATGAACACAGCAAGAGATTCCCCCTCCCTCTGTCACCTCGTTTCCTCTCTTGTTATGTGGTGGTAGCAAAACTCATGTTCCCACTGCTTTGGTAATGTGAGAAACACCTAATGCTACAGCAGGGGATAGGAGATACGGATTCATGTCTCATATCAAGAGAGCCTCTAACTCCATTCCTCCAGGAAATCTGTACCTGCTTAACAGGCAACGGCACAATCAATGAACAGATGGCACAGGAAGGAAATTGGATATATTTTCTTCTTGGCTATGAGAGCTGGCAAAGAAGCTTAGCTAGAGCCATTCATCCTCCTGTACCCAACACACACCCCTTTCAAGAATTAATTCTGCACATTCTGCCCTTGTAGCAATTAGTTCTGTTTTCATGCCAAATGAATGGTCGTTGCAATCCTCGCCAAAAAGAAAACCCCTTCAAATGATTAATCTTTAATAAAACTTAGAAGGTTTGAGCATGCTCATGTGTTATTTGGAAAAATATGGTTAACAGAAGTCACCAAGTTGTAATGTCACTTTCACTTAACTAAACACGAAATCAACAGATTTGATGGGTTTAGGCCAAGCCTTACCAAATAGGATTGTGGATTGCAAAGGCTACACTCCACCCACTGGTATTACTTGGCAAGGTCTGCTGGAAACACCAACAGAGAAACTATAGATCAAATGAGGGGAGGACAGGTCTATCTATTTTACCACCTTGTATCCTGAAGGTCTGAAGGCCACAAGCAATATGAGAAAGTGATTCTGTGCCAACTATAGCAGGAGTGTATTTGTGTGCAGCAGATGTTAAAGGAGCAGGGTCTAAAATAGGTCAGATGAATAGTACTCTGCAATTGCCTGCTTCTTCCCACTGATTCCAAAGCAGCACACTCCAGAGGCAAATTTCCACACTGCACATTTCTGAAACTGAGTAAGATGGTGCTCTTCCCTGCTGGTTTTTTGAACTTTCTCATCAGAAAACAGATTAATTTCAGTTATAATTGGTGGTCATTAAGAGTGATCACTCTCTTGGTAAATCAAGTAACTTAAAAAAACAAACAAACAAACAACAAACACTTAACAAAAACACAAACACACAAAAAAACCAAAAACACAAGCAAACAAAAAAAACCCTTTTGGCTAATTTCTCTGTGTCATCTGTTTTTGTTTTTTTACTGTGCTAAACACTGTGCATATATCAGAGTGGTAAAAGCTCGCTGTGTATCTGCAGAGTCCTATGCATTCAGTGATGACTACGCTTATAAAGTAATAGAGACTGAAGGAAAACTCCATTGCAGGAGATGGCTTTCAAGTGAACCTTCAGCCTGACAGTCGAAGTAAGGCTGTGCAACTGATGCAAGAACAATATCTGGGAAAAAGAGTTCAGCTAAAGATTCTTACTCATTTTTGGCATGTTATTCTGTAAGAATGTTTTGTAGAGTGGAATTCTGCTTTCATGGAAATCTGAGGAATGTAGGGTGCTGTAAAATGTCTACAGATTACATCCCAATGCCGAGAGTTCTAACACAATGCATTGAGTCAAAGTAAAACAATAATACATGATCAGAAAGTTAATGAATGTGTGAAAACACAAAGCAGTCTCCATTGCAAACAGCTTGCAAGCAATCCATTTCCAGATTAGGAAGAACTTCAACTCAGAATACATAAGTAAAATGTCATGAAGTGTGACATATAAGAGTTTCATCTGATCTGAAAAGTTAAACTCAGTCAATTATTCCCCAGCACCTCCTCTGTATTTGGCAATAGAGTAGCTCATCTAATTATAGCAATAGTTGGCTTAAACACTGGCTTTAACAGTCTAAAGAATGCAAGCAAGAATAAAAATGTACAGATTCAGTCTTAATTGAAAAAAAACAAACAAACCAAAAAAACACACAAAAGAACCCAACAACTTTGCTGCAGAGAAACAAACAAACAATCAAACAACAACAACAACAACAAAAAAACACCTTTGCTGCAGAATTTTTATATATATATGTATATAATGGGAAGATCTCTGACAATGACAAAAAAGGTGAAAAGGATACTGCAGTCCTGTAAGCCAGGAAGCTGGGATTGTATGGTCACTGGACTGTAATACTGTTAGTTCCTGTGAGAAGTAGATGGAAAATATCTAAACTCAACCACAGTTACAAACATCTGGATGCTCAGCTGCCCTGTTGGCTGAGAGGAAGCAGGTGCAGTTGTCCTCTTAGTTTGAATTAAACTTACACTGTTCAAGGTAGATATTGCTTGGAAGAGTCTGATGACCCCCAGATGGAAACATGACCAGTCCCAATGCAGTGGACAGGACTGTCCAGATTTCAGTTGAAGAAGTGGAGCTAGGATATAATCAACCACAATAAGGATCTCATCTTTGAAGATCATAACCTTTTCCATACTCTCTTTCCTCAGCAGACGACCTCCCTTGAGCCAAGCAAAGAGAGATGAGAGAGCCTCAAGAAGATCACTCTCTGTTAAGAGGAAAGAGACTGAACTGGCCTGTGCACAGCAAGGCTTCACGTACTGAGGTGTGCACTGACAGGGTGCATCTGTTCAAAAAGTAGATCTGTAACCAATAACATTGTTTAGGTCAGCTGAATTGGAAAAAAATAGCTGAATTGTACAACTGTCTGGTTTGTGAATAGCACAGTCTTACTCCAAAGGGAACCATATTTCAGATGGTCTATGTTAGTCAAGCCTATTTGTACGGTTGAGTGTGACTACACATGCAAACACTTCATTCCCTGTCTAGTGTACCAAGTACCTCTGGCACCTAAATTGCTGTAGAAGCCACCATTAAGACCTCATTTATATAATTTTCCTGTGTACAAATTCAAAATCAAAGACATGCAGAGAGGCTCATCAAAAGGAAACTGGACATGAAGCCCTGCAATAAACAGTGTCAATGGGTATACTGCAAGTAAAAGCATGAAAGTTGGAAATCAAAGTTAAAATGTTTCTACATGGCAGTTTGAAGTATGCAAATAATTGCTACAGAGCAACTGGTCAACATAGGAAAACAGAGCTTGTGCCACAGTCACTGATTTCTGTGTCCTACCTTCTCATCCAAACCCTGATACACTTCAATTTAAGGTTCTGCTGGGGTTTGATCAAATGTGAAAGGACATTAAAATCATAGCAGCTGGCACTGACAGCAGCCCCTGTTCTCTGGGTACCACTGCCACCTGCTCCAAAGACAGATTACTATATTCACTTTGAGATGTGACCTCTGCATTTCCTCAGCTCTTTTCCTTCATTCATTTATGCTTGAAGTCAGAAACCTATGTCTCTGGTCCTGCCCTAAATCTGCTTCACAAGAGATGCTATAGTTTAGGATCTTACTGTTTCTTTTTGTGAGCAAAGTTTTGTGAAAATATATACAACTTAGGAAGTAATTTTGGCAAACTGACAGTTCCAGACAAATGCTCCCCAAATTGCCCAAAAATTAAATTGTGACTAAACCAGGACAGAATATGACAGTAGCTGAGACAAGGTCAAATCAAAGAAAATGCAGACTTCTAGTAGCTATTTTTCCCTCTGTGAAATAGAATATCTAATATTTTTCATTGCACAATTCCTGGCAATTAGGTGGGTGCTTTTATGCACCTTTAACAGATGGATATACCATAGAAGAGAATGTATTAAGTGATTTGAACAAAGCTATAGGTGAGTTTGCTAGAAGCAGTTGTACTAATCCCAGGCCTCTTCCTTCACAAACTTTTTTGCCCCTTTCTTGGGCAGAGAGGCATGGTTTTAGTGCCTGCGTTCACCATTACACTGGTGACATCCTCTCCTTAGTTTCCTCAGTTGCACTTGTTTATTCTGCTTGTGTTCTCTGATCATTCCTATTACCATAAACTGAGTGGAAATCGTTATTTTGCAGTTCATCTTTTTGCTAGATTACTTTCCAATTGTTTTTAAGTGAACTCACAGGAACCTCTTTTAATTCTTTTGGGTCTTCTAGCCAATATTTTAATTTTGACTTCTCAGGATTATGCTTACCTTTCATGAAATATATATACCTTTTAAAATTCTTCCGCTGTTTCAGCTTCCTACAAGATACTTTTTAATCTCAGTATCTTCATCAGTTTTGTGATTTAGAGTATTGAATTGAAATTCAAATGTAATGTAAATTGGAAGTAAGAGTTTTTAACAGTCTCTCGTGTTTCTCAATAGTTCTCTTCCATTTTGAAGAACTATCCATGCTCTCCTTTCCTTCTTCTCTGCTTTGTTGGCTCTATTCACAGATTAAGTCCTACACCTTGCTTCATGCAGGCCTCACACTGATTGTTGTCCACTTTCATGGGACACTTGGTCAGTGAGTCTGGATGAATGCAGCCTTCACTGCCTTCTCCCTTGCTGACTGCAGAGCCTGCTGGCTGTGAAGCTCTTTTCCACAAACCAAATACTAGTTCTGAAGAATGTATGCATTGTGTTTGGCATTATTGTCTAATAGTCTACCCCAAGCAGATTGGGATCTTCCATCTGGCTTATCTGACTGTAGTACAGGCACTAAGAAAAAAAAAAAAAAAAGGTGACATTATATACCTGATTTATTTAATTGACAAAAAAAATCACTGTTATCTCTACTATATCATCTAGTGTGGCTTACCAAAAAGTCTACACCAAAACTTTCAAGTCATAAGCTTTGGCATTGAGAGTTGTTACCTTTCCCATTACAGGAATGAGAACTATTCTAATGAAATGTCAAAATCTCCAGTTACTATTTAGTAACAGTAAATAAAAGCAGTAACAGCAAATAAAATACTCTGTGGCAACACAAATATCACAAAAAAAAACCCACAAAGATTCCTGATACAATCGTAGAAGGAAAGAGTATATATACATTTAAAAATAACATTTAACAAAACTCACCCATACAAAAACATTTAAGCCTCAAGAGACTATTATTCATGTTAAAATGTTTGACTAGCATTATTTTCAACCACCAGTACAAAACAGTGTCACATAGTGATTTTCAGACGAAAATTATTTTTTTCTTTAAGGTTGAAGCTCACAGAATCAATACTTTAGCTGGAGAGAGCATGAACTGTAACGACTTCAGCTGCTGTAAACCGAAAAATAATGACTTTAGCACACGCTGTTAGGAAAGCACAGCACTAGGAGGGTCTAGGCCAGCAGGTGGCGAGTTTTCTTCAGGATTGCACTTTGAAGAAAAGATTCTTATGGTCCCGCCTATTCAATAATGCCGTGACTACACTATTCCTACAGTTTTACGTACAAAAGCCTATCTCAAAATAACCTTAAGGGTCTGACACCAAACCACAAATAGCAGGAAGTTCTCGGTTAGGGTTGAAACTCTGTCAGTATTTAACCTTCCCCTTGGGCTGAGGTATTAATATTACAGTGTATTTGGTATTTAGGATCACCTGATGGCATGAGGCCCCCCCCCGTTAGATGATCTTTCTCTCTAACCCTTCAGCATAGCTGTGTATGACAGAAAATTGTCTTTCCGACTTGACTCTTAACTTCCTTTGCTTTTGTGACTTTTAGCTGATCCCTTGGCTTTACTTCTGTGTAGTTTCAGTGGGAATTTATATCCTTTTCAAAAGCTAATGCTAAAAAAAAAAAAAAAAAGGCAAAAAGCAATGCCATTTTTTTCTATTGTGTTGATATATATTTAGAAGCTACTAACAACAGGAAAGACATTATGAGCAATTATAAAACTAGAATTCTGATTTCTTATATATTATCCTCAATAAACCTAATTTTAGGTTTGTTCTAAATAACAAAATTCCTACCGTATCGGTATTTCTGTGTACTTTTATCCAGCTATTAGTTCTGCATTAGTAACAATAACACTTTTCATTAAAATAACACCTTTTCGTTGAGTACAAGCCAAGAAATTGAATCCGCACTGTCACAGTACTGTGGATACTGCAGATATTACTGTCACTTAAGTCAATTGAAAAAACTCCTTTTGATTTTTTGTGGAAGAAAACTGAAACCCCACAACTGCTTCAAAGTCACATGCTCATGTCAGCAGTGTATATGGCCAGGGATCAACTGGTCTCTGGCAATCATCATAGTATAGAAGATGTGATTTAAAGGACTGGGGACTGATGTCATTGAATTAAAAATGTCCCTTGTGGAGGGCTGGCCGTTGCCTCTGCCAGCAGCACTGGTCAATGAGCTGCAGAGGTGCAGCCAGCTGAAGGGGAAATGGTGCTGGGGTCGCCAGCAACTGACAACACATTTGTGTGTGGCAGGGAAGGTGACTCCAGTGCATGTGTTTTTAGTCCTGTAGTACATTCCCTTGGCACTGTACAGGAGCTGAAATAGTGACAGTTCCAAATATTCAGTGAAAGAGTGAATGTCCCAAACTTGTTTCTAAAGTTGACCCCCTTTGACTACTGTGTCAGGCTCTGACCTCCCTTGAAGGCTTTCCAAGGCCAAAGCACAGGATATTTAAAATACCACACACATTTCTCAGTTGTAGACTGTGACTCAACGGATCTGACCCAGCAGAGCTGCCCCGGGAGCCTGTCCAAATCTGCAGAGTGGGTTTGCACAGGGTCTCCACAACCTTCAGCACCTCTTCACTCTGCATTCTGAACTGAACAGGCATGGCAGCTGGTGCGCCAGAGGAATTAAATGCCTTAGTGTTCACAGTGCTGAGAAGAGGGTCAGAGTTCTAAGGCACAGACGCTGTTTGAATGTCCCGTCATGCTATTGCATGTGGGCTGAATGTGCCTTTGAGCTCCTGTGTTCAGTCTATCAGGGTGAGAAGATCCAAGTACTGGCAACTAAATGAACTTAGAGCCTTGTTTCATTACTTCTCCCAGGATCCATGCAATGAAAAAAGCCAGAACAAGATCCCAAACAGTTAGGATATAAAACCTGGAGTCCTGTTTGTAATGCTATCTCAAGACTTGCTAAGCCTAAAGGAGATGCTGAATTACTGCCATGAAGTATTGCTGTGATAAGTCCTAGGAAAAACTTTTCCAACCACTTCTTGCAGAAAAAAAGATTTCATTTTTTCAGTTTTAACAAGCTTCTTGGTCACGTAGGTGTATGAACTATCAACTACTGTAGATTTGTACTTCATTAACTACTGAAGATAAAGCCTGATAAAAATGCAGAAATAGAAGACATATGCATCCCAATTACCCTCAGGCAATGAACTGAGATGCTTAAAACAGGTGCCATTGGTTCAGTGTATGTGCTGGTAAACAGTCAGTCAAAAAAAAGTTTATCTGAAATGTGAATCAAATCTCAATGTGGGTTGGATTTACCTCCACTCTTCGAAGAATCTGGGGCCCAAGACTCCTGAATTAAGTGCAATAGTTTAATTGGAAGAATAATGCATGCAGCTTGAGTTACAGATATAAGCAAGGTTAGAGAATGAGTTTGCTTTTGAAAAGAGGTGGATCCACTGGAGGTTACTAGCCCAGTGTCACTATTATGAAACCCCTGAAGAAAAGATAAATCTAATGGAATCGTGATTCTAGTCCTGTGTTTGACAGACTGTGGCAAGTAAATCTTACCTTCATTCCCTGAAGGTTACAGAGTCCTGCTTTAGCCATTTGCTTTAGTAAATATAAGCCTTATCAAATACATGTTATTCTAAAAAATTCAAAAGATAATGGTGGCTCACATTCCTTGAATCATTATACTTGCACCCCTATCGTCCATACTGTAAAGCTGTCTGTCTTAATCTCTCTCTATGTTTACATATACATACAAAGGCAATTTATTTTTCTACATGTACATATATATATATACATATGTACCTCTAATTACATGCATACCTTTTTTTACCACCTAGAAATAATTATTTCACTGGTGCAAGATAACATTCTTTGTGACCCTTTTTCATAGCCAAACCTAAGCTAGATGAGTTGGAGGATACTCCTGCTAAGTTTCTGGGCTAGTAGAAATGTGTATTTTTTAGCAGTAGAGAAAGGACGTTTCTGTAAAACATGTGGCATAGGCATAATCCACAGCAAAATGATGTGATGTCCAGACTTTGCTGGCATTCCACTTGAGTGTCCCAATTCACACTGGTCTTTGTCTCACAGGCCCATTCTGAGCTCATGTCACCAAAACCTTTGGTTCCTGTGGGGGTCATTAAATCTTTACTCAATTTCCAGCAGATATGGGAATTGTATGTAAGAGAATGCAATGTACACAAATCATTCAAGCCACCCTTGTATTAAATTAACTTTTTTAAGAAGCTAGTTTTGACCTGATAGAATATAATGGTTTCAAGGGAACTATATTGCCATTACAATCCATCATATAAATGAATACTTAGGGACACCTAAATCCGAAGATTATTTGACTGTTATACATACACTTGCACAAAGGGGGCTAGAGGATACACCCCTCAAATCTGCAGTTAAAACATCTGTACTTTTAGGAAATTCTTAAATATGAACACATACATAAGCTTTCTCAGATTTCCAAAATGATCAGTTCATTTTAAATCAAAGCAACCCCCAGCATCAAATTACATTTTGGATGTATTTCTAGCAAATTATCAGTTTAGAAAAGCGAAGGAGTTTAAAATGATAAAGAACATTTTATATGACCAGATCTGATTGTGGACACTGGCTTCTCTATAACCTGATGGTTTTTCATGTGTTATTAATTATTGTGTACTATACTCTTTTAACCCCTGTGGCAGACACTGTAAAGCTGAGAAAAAGCAAGCAACGTAAAATACAAAAGTGTTCTCCAAACCCTACTTTTGCTTCCTTTCGTTGCTCTCTTGTAATGTAAAAACAGATAAATGGTTTCCTCTTTCAAATACAACAAAAAGAAATGACTCCTGGGAGGAGCCCTGGGATGCCAAGTTTGAGCCTGGAATGAATTTTTATGACCACTGTAAAAACTCCTGAAAATAGGAAATTATAATGGAAATGCTGACTCTCACTGCAGCAGTGTGAGCAGCACCACCACGGCATTATTAGTGATCTAAAGGGGCTGGAAGTTAAAGTGGAATCATTTACACAACCGACTTCACACCACTTAGCAAACAAGGGGTGTGTGTACGGGGCGGGAAAGGGGGAGATCTTGCACTTAATTAGTTGCTTGCAAAATCCATTGTGATTCTTGAAGAAGACAAATCCCCTATCGCTCTATTCCGTGCTCTGGATTTTCTTTTCCAGTCGGCAAAAAGCTGCTGGCAGAGGTTTGTCTCTGCTGGGTGACCAGCCCACGATGTGGCGGGGCAGGGGCCGTGCCACGCCGTCCCTCCCGGGGCAGGCACGGGGGGGCCGAGCTTAACCCCCGCCGCAGCGCTCCCCCTCTGCAGTAGCCCGCTAGCGAAGAAAAGCAGCAATATATTACGGCTCTGGGTCACATCTCAGCACCGCACTAAAAATCAAGCAAACGATTTCCCCCTCGCTAACAAAATGGAGATGCTCCAAAGTTTGGCTTTTATTTTGAGGGAGCCCTAGAAGTAGGAGGCAAAAATTGGCAGAACAACCTTATATCCAATCTCTGCGCTGATTTTCTTTTTGGGGGATGTGGGCTGGAATTGCTATAAGAAGAACGTTTACTCGCACGGCGGGAGCAGTTTCCACCCGTGTTGCTTGCCGCTATTCCTTCGTGTGTTGCCATTAGCAGTTATTAAAATAATAAAGCTCCGTGGGAGCTGAGTAGCGAACCGGGGTCCAGGAGAGACGGGGGGACCAGTTTCGGAAACGGGGTGCAGGAGCGCCCGTGCTGCCGCCTGCTCCCGGCTCCGCTCCCTGCCTCCCCCCGCGCTCTCCGGCCGCGCTCCAGCGGGTTCACCCCCGACGGGCTCTTTCTGGCTGTCTTTTTTCCAGCTGAGTCCATTTTATCCAGGGGGTGCGGTCAGAACCCGCACCCTCTAATTCTTCACCGCGGTCCACACCAGAACCGCAGGAAGAGGCAGAAAACAGGCAAAGAGAAGGAAAACAGTGCAACAACATCCAAAAAAAATATATATATGTAGGTAGCTCCCAGGTGCTACTGGTGTCCAGGGGGCTTGTCTCGGGGGGAACACCTTGCCCGGGGAGGCAGGAGGGCAGGGACGCTGCAGTGCACTTGTGCCCACCGGGGCCCACCGGGGCTGGGTCCCTCCCTGCCCGTGAAGCTCCCGACGGGGAGCGGCTTTGGAAACTCCGCCGAGCAGAGCCGGCTGCTCTGCCCTGCTCCTCGCTCCCTTCCCCCGGAAGGTTTGAGAACTGCAGGGCTGCCGACCGCAGACAGCTTTGACCAGCCATCCCCCCCACCCACTGCTGCGTTGCAGGGGGCGAGATGTTTGCTGGACTCCGGGACTGCGAAGCAGCCCTTGAAACTCGCCGAGCAAACAAACATCTCCACCCTGCCTCTCCGGACCCGCTTCTCCTCGCAACACCAGCGAGGCGCCTGCGGCTGATGCTTTGCAAGTGGCAGGGTTGTTTATCCTCAATAAAAGATTTTTCAAGGGGCAAACGCCGTTCCCCGATGGGGAGAAAGTCCCACGGAAGCAAAAGGGAGTTTTAGCCTACACATGGCTACGGGATGGGGCCGGGAATCGTTATGCTTGCAAAGGTTAAGTGGGTCCCGAAGGTGAAGTTGGCTGCCTCAGCTGAGGGGGGGAGAGGAACATCAGTCAGACTGTGCAGCCCTCTCCCAGCAGACGTGTAGGTGCATTCAGGGATGCTCGGCATTCACACGAGCTTAAACCAGATAAGGAGTGATCCCAAGTACCTGCGCTGCGCAGGATTAGCCCTTGAACTCAGAAGTCGTTGGACATGAGATGAGAAGCACAGCGGGGTCCCTGAGGGGGGGGGAAGGGAAATGCTGCCCTGAAACACGCTCTCCGTGCCCCCAAGTCTGCTCCGCAGGTGGGGCACGAAGCCGGCCCCCCGGCACAGGCACCAGCACCGGGACCGACGGCGGCATGGGGGGGGCGGCTGCATTCGGCGCCGGCCCCGGCGCTGCTTGCGCAGACCCGCGGAGGAAGCGCCGGTGTGGTGGCCGGCTGGTGCTGTTCGGGATGCTGCCCCTCACAAAAAGGGGGACACAGCCCGGGGGGGCCTTTACTTCGCCGTTATGAGGGGCAGGATGGAGACGGGGATGGTTCTGGGAAGATGAAAAAGGTGGGGAATAGGGATGTGGGCTCTGATCTCCCCAGTCACCCCTCAGATCTCTCGAAACGAATTGGGTTTCGCTGTCACGTCTAGATCCTACAAACGTGGCTTGCTTTGGGAGCAGATGCCTTGACTTTTTACGAGTCTCTTGAAGTTGTAACATTCCTAATCGACAGCAGATCTTCTCTGTGGAAAAGCGCAGCGTATTCCCTGCGTGTCAGTGCTAGTAGTGGTTTTGTATCCCTTTCCCGGTATTAGGTTCCCCACCGTTTCAAGTTGACATAATGCAAATTAGCAAGGGACATCATAAAATTCCATCCTAGAATAAAGGTTTTGGAACAGCATACACTTCATTTCTTAAACACCAGATATTTAAAACAAATGCATTTAACCAGACAGTTAACCTGCAACTTCAGTCGCCAGTGAGTTCACAAGTCCAAACATTTTTATTTTTTAACAAATATGTAAATATCACACTATACGTTATCCCGGCAACTCTCAGCTACAGCTTCCAGTAATACTCCGGAATGGAATAAGATGCCAACGACCAGCTTTGATTATAAACTATTTTCGCGTGGGAAAAATTTTCTGTGCCTCCCTACCCCCTATACACTGAGATCTTCTACTGCCCTTTATTTCGATGTTTAAGTATTTATTCCGGAATAATGGTTTCTGTAACTGGAAGTGCATTATTTTTATTCCCTTAAAGACAGCACGTGCAGGTATCACTGCCGTTGTTGCGTTTACCATCTCAACTAATCTGCTACTTCTCTAAAGAGAATTGCGATTTTTGTTTTATTAATGCACGCACCCATCCCCAGCTATGCCAAGATTCTTCCTTTGGGAACAGAGAAATCTCCAGTTAGAAGAGCACATCTCCAGTCTCTTTCTTGGTTTAGGGATATCTGGGGATCCTACACTCGTGTTCTGACAACGGGGCTTGAAAACTATTTTTGAAAACGCAAACTTATTCGAAGGCATCAACTTACAGCACCGAGCACAGGATCACATTCTCGACATTTCGACCCCCAGAACAGAAGAAAAAGAAAAAGAAAAAAAAAAAAAAAAAAAAAAAAGTGCTATATTTGGGGTTGGGATTTTTTTTTTTTTTTTTTTTTTGGAGGGGGGGAGTTAGGGGGAGTGGAAGGGTAAAGTAATAAGAAATACCGGGAGAAAGAAAATGAGAGAGAATTGAAGAAGCCAGGATGGCGGAAGGTCTTTTCTTCGCCTCTGCCTTGTAAAAATGACACTCGTTTACCGAAGGAGGGAACGAAAATCTCTTCGCCTGCCCCGAGCAGTGAGCAATATTGGACCCCAGAATCTCCCTAGAAATAGGGATGTTTTGTGCATGAAATTGCAGTGCTAGGGCTTACTTCGCCACCCTGCTGTCGTTTTCACGAACGCTCATTCCGCAGGATGATACAGCAAGGTTTTCTTATTGCTGTTTGGTTAATGTTTTCTTTCTTTATTTATTTGTTTTTCCTTCGGAGATAGGTAAAAATCAGTGTAATAACGGCAGTGACAAGAACAATAATTAGAGAAACCCAACACATTTGTGTCCCTGAACACGGTACCATGTCATCCTGGCGGATCTGTCTTCGCTAGTGTATTATATTACCCTGGTTCCTCGGGACGATGTAATACACCCAGGCAATTTTTCCCCCTTCATGGATCTAAAGGAGTGTGAAGGGATGGATGAATAGAAAAACAAAGAAGCAAGGATATTACGTCCTCAGGATTAATTATAAAGCACGTTTAACCTTGTTCTTCGGAGGGTTATTTTCCTTTGCCTGGTTCGTCCGGGTAGTTTGACTCCCCTAGACCTCAGCAAGGCTCTGCGGATCCCAGATCCGGGGGGAACCGTGGGACCTTCTCACCCCGCGGGATCCCGCTCGACGGGAAGAGACCGTCCCGGGCCGTACGAGGAGGGACAGGAGGAAGGCACCGAGGTCAGGGGCGCTGGGGCGGAAAGTGGGGTCCGGCAGGTATGCTGGGGCGGGGAAAGAAGTGGCTCTAACCGGGGGGTGGACTCCTCACAGGTAAGAGGCTTCTGGGATCCTCTCGGAGGATCTTCTTCTTCGAGAGAGAACAATTTGCTAACCCAGACCCCCTCAGATGGAGCGGATCCCTCCCTCCATCTTCCCCCCACCTTTTATTCTCTTTCTCTCCTTTTGCCTTTCTCCCCCTCCCTCCCTGGGCAGGTCTCGCTGAGTCCTGTCCCTTGGCTCGGCGGGGAGGGGGCGCAGCGAGGCCAGCCGGGAGCAGAGCGGAGCGGCGGGTCGTGCCGGCGGAGGCAGCGCGGCCGCGCAGCGCCGCCGGGGGAGCGCGCTCCGCCACCGCAGAGCGGAGCTGCACGGGGACCCCCCCACACGCTCCCGCCCCGGGAGGCCGCTCCGCAGCGGGGGGCCGCGGGTAGCGGGCCCCGGGGAGATGCCCCGGGGGAGGCTGTGGGAGCCGGGCGGGGGGCGGGGGGGCGAGATCACACGTTTGCGGACGGCGAGCCCCGGGCTGCTGTGCTTGCAGGAGAAGAGGGTTGAAAAGTTGGTTCTTCCCAGCCAGAAACTTTCTCTCTGCGTGCGCATGCCCGGAGTCTGGTGGGAGGTTGAGGGGGGAGCTAGGAGGGGGGGTTGAAATAAGGAGGAGGCTGGAGGGAAGGGATCGGTTCAGTCTGAGCTCGGCTGCTCCCGGGCGCGTTTGCACTGCGGAACACGCAGCCGGCGCCGGGAGCAGAAGGAGGGAGAGCACCTCCGTCCCCATCAGCCAGAACACCTGGACACCTGGCCCCGCTGCTCGCTCGGATCTGCGTGGACCCGCTGGAGGAGCAGTGGGTTGGGGTGGGGTGGGGAGAAAGCTGTGCCCCTCAGGGCCAGCAGAGACACTGACCTAGCCCAACCTCTCCTTTTTTTTTTTTTTTTTCCCTAGTATTTTTTTCAACTATTTTATTTTACCAGCTCAAATTTAGCCCAGGATCTTTTAACTGCAGCCAGCGGTGGAGCACAGATCGAGATTAGGTAAATAAAAAGAACAACTCATTTTGTTTGGTTTTTGTTTTGCCAAGCCTCGGGGGTTGGGGATATGGATCCAAATACCTCCTTTTCTCTCTTTCCTTGCTTTCTCCTCATCCCCTCTCACGGGGATATTTTCTGGATAGCACAGAAGTGGGGGAACTGGGGTTCATATGAGGAAGACTGTTCTCCTTGGGGCAAGCAGAGGGCTGGGGGAAGCATTCACACGGGACTTGGATATTTTGATGTTATTTAAAGATTTGTCTTCCCCTTTCAAAGTTGTTTGTCCCCCCTCGCGGAGGAGCTATGTTTTTAACCCGAGCTAAAAATGACACATATGAGCTACAAACCTGAAGCCTGCATGTCCTTTATGGGCTCGAACGTTCAGTTTCTCTCCTCTCTGCACTTTCCTTTTCTTTCCTTTTCCTTCTGTCATTATTTCTTGCTTGCTTTCTTCCTTTCTTTCCTTCCTATTCCATTTTTAGTGTTCCAGAGTCCGAGAAACCTTCTCTGTTTCCTTCCAAGGCCATAGCAGAAATGAATCTGATGTTTATATTTGTCTGAGGGATCAAAACAAGTTCGGTGTAGAGACTGAGCTTCTCTCGAGGTCGAGCATATAAAGTGTCAGTGCAAAGCCGAGGATTAGGGTATAGTTGTTATAGTTGGCTTTTGGGAGGGAAACTATTAACATCGAGCACTTTAGAGATTACCGTAGCGCCGAGGGAATTGTCCGATAAAACGCGACCAGGGCAGGAGGGTGAGAGCCATGTCCCGGACAGGTGCACAGAGCATCCAGTTTAGTACGTCCGAAGACAACTGACAGCAAGGGCCAGCCCCTAAACCGGCGTTGAGCTCCGGGCCCCAGAGCGACGGCACCGCGCAGCTCCGCGGCGGGATCCCGGCTACGGGGTGGCCGGAGTCGGCGCCACCTCGGTCGGCCAGGCCTGGGGATGCGCCTCGGTACCCTGCGGGCCTTGCGGGGCTGTCACCGCAGAGGTTTTGTGTGTCCCCCCCCCGCGCGTTGCTGTGCGTGGTGTGGTCGTGGGAAGCGAGGAGCAAAGAGGGAAGAATCCCGCCCTGACGCCGGGAGAGAGGAAAGACGATTAACTGTGCTGAGGGGAGGCACCGGGCGCTTCTCTAGGGAGAAACCTAGAATGAATCTTGTGCTAGGGGGGGGACTTCTACACCCGAGGGGATTAAAAAAATACACACACAAAACCCCCCAACCCGAAAACTTCTGGAGGGAGAGAATCGCGGAACCTGGTCCCTGCGGCCGTCCCGCCGGCACCCACCAGCGACCCGTGGGGCTGCGCTCGCACCCGTGGCCCTCGGAGCCACCGTCCCACCGGGATCCCGACCTGGTGATTTTTTGTTGTTGTTGTTGCTTTGGATAAAGGCTGCCCCGGGCAGTGTTAGAGATCTCTAGTGCAGTCGGACCCCGGATATTATTTTTGCGAGACTAAAATTCACCGCATTCATCCGCATTCGCAATGGTGGTCTGGAGAAACTTGTCAACACTGATTTCATGATAAAATGTGAATGATGATTTTATAAGGATTGAGCGGAGATATCCAAGGCACATGCTGACTGAGTACTTCCAGTCCTCATTAATGTTAGCGATTAACTCTTTCACGCTCAATTAGCCCCGAACAAACCTGCTTTAATAGATTCTGCACACTTCATTAATACTTTGAATAAATCTGTGCTGAACAATGCACTTTATTCCTCAAGAGTACCACGCTCGAATAATGCGGAGCGAAAGGGCGTTTTTTTTCCCTTTCCAGTTAGATTCCCAAACACAGATAATTTGTAAGCTCGATTTCCTCGCTTAAACTGATAGGAAGGGAAAAACTCGTCTCCTCAAAGGGGACAAAATAAATAGCCGACCTGGTGGCAAAATGCTACACAGTGATGTGATGCAGCCGAAAGGACAGGGCTGCTAGACTTAAAAGGATTCAGGTAAAAGAGTGGAAACTTTTTTTGACAGATTAACCTGATTGCTGTAGTTTGAGGCTATCCCAAGAATGCAGCATTTTATGCCCTCTACTTTATCATGTTTGTAAAAATAAGCAACGTTCTCAGGGTAATTTACCTCCTTCATTCTCCCATGTGGAACTAATTAGCAAACCTCATTATTTATGAGTCAGGTATTTAATATAACAAATATCCCTTTCAAAGGACACATCGGAAATTGATAATTCAAGGTAGAAAGGAAAAATACCGACTAGCCACAAGATTACTTTAAAATCCATTTCATTTCGCCCTTTGTTATTCTACCAGCAAAAGCCCGCTGGACTTTTTTATTCTTTTTTTTTTTTTTTTTTTTTGGCGTATAAGGGATGTAGAATGTAATCTGGAAGGTTAGGATTACAATGGTCTTAAAACAATGGCAACTGGACAATAGCATTACCGTATCTTTAAACAGGACAAAGGGTAAGAAAGCTGGAGACAGATGTAGTCTTTCAAGTTTATGATCCTATTTTGCAGGGTAAATTTATCTTGGCGTGAGTGGGTTTTGTTTCAGTCAGAACACAAGTGGTTTGTTCTTAATTACTCACCGAGCTAGTTTGTGTTAAAAAAAGAAAACCCGGCATAGTTTTATTGTGATTGGGGAATTCAAGCAGGGAACTCACAGGATCTTCTTCTTTAAAAAATAAAAAAAAAAAAAAATAAGAAAGCCTCGATAACGATCTGTTTACATGAAACAGAATTAAAGGTGGAGGTGACACCGAAATCAAAGAAACATTGATCTCTCTGAGCAAGCGGGAGAGCGGAGAGTTACCGCGCTGTGAAACACGTTCGCTTTGATGTCCCGAAGAGAGGGGACTTCTTTATGAAATACTCTGCTCTCCGTCTATATTTTTTACTATCCCGGTCGCACAGAGCAAAAGTGTAACTTACATTTCTGGAAAAGTGCCAAGAAACTTGTAGTAACTTGAACACTCTGCTCCCACCTCCCCTTTTCTTCTTCTTATTTTTTTTCTTCCATCCTACTCTTCCCCCCCCTTATTATTATTAAAAAAATAGAACTACTTCAGCAAAAAACAAAACAAAACAAAAAACAAACTAACGCGGGCGCGATGGATGCGATTATGACCCTATTGTATTTCTCTTTGGTTTCTGCCCCCTTTTCGTCTAGGAAATCGAAAGAGATTTTTTTTCAATATTATCCAACACTAATTTACCCAGACTGGCATAGTAGATTTATACTTGTACATTCCATATTAAATATTTTCTAAGGATACCCAGAAAGAAAGTTGAATAAGCCCAGAAATTAACTCAGTTTGCATTAACATATTTCATGCTTGGGAGATCTAGGGCTGCCTAAACAGAAAAACATACACGAAGCCGTTGTGACAGAAACAGACATTTCAGGTGCCCGGACAAGAGCGTTTTCCGCGTACTTTGTTCTCGGGGCCATCGATTGGGTCATTCGTGCTGTGAAGTGGACACGCCTAGCATATAGCAGCACTAACAAAACAAAAAAACATTTTCTCAGTTGAAGAATAAAATAGTCTGATTGGTTTATTTACCCTAAATAGTTAAATTAAAAAATAAAATAAAATAGAGGGAGAGAAAAATAGATGAGAGGGAGGAGAAGGTAGTGTGTGCATTTTTCAATCAACCACTATCCAAATTGTATCCAATTAAAAAAAAAAAAAAAAAAAAAAAGCAAATGTCACAATCTCTTATTCTGGGTCATGGCGATGGAATTCCTCTAAGATTTGAGTCTCTTCCTGCTGCTGATTTATGTGAAGTGATGTGAAAGGTGGACCCAGCGTACAGAGCTGCTCAGAGTAAGCTTCTCCCTCTCACACCCTCCCAGCCACATCTCCCCAGTCCAAGCAACAGGCCACACATAAATCAGATTTGTTTCCCTGGTCTTTAGACCTCTTTCGCCACCAGTTCCCCCCCTCCCAGTTCTCCTGACCAGAGGGACGGTTATTGCTCTGCAGCACTTCCCTGACTCTTCTTCTCCAAAGGGGCTTTACTCTTCACGGATAGATCAACACCGTCCAGGCTGAGTGCTGCAAGGATCCTGCTGGGACCCTGTGGGGATCTTGTGTGGATCCTACGGTAACTCAGCAGGAACCCTATAGGGGATCTTCTAGGGACCTTGTGTGGATCCTGCGGGAACCCTGCAGCAAACCTGTAGGGCTTTTATGAGTATGCTGCAGGGAATCTACAGGGACCTTACGGGGATCCTGCTGGAAAACAGCTCCACTGAGGGCAAATCCTGGAGTTCACTGG
Source organism: Columba livia (assembly GCF_036013475.1). Lineage (NCBI taxonomy): Eukaryota > Metazoa > Chordata > Aves > Columbiformes > Columbidae > Columba > Columba livia. The sequence goes on from NC_088604.1 coordinate 11,686,932, forward strand.
TGGGAAAAAGAATATAAGCTGTGGGCTGCGGACTAAGGTCCCTGGGCTGCAGGGATGCATTGCCTCCAAAAATCATGGGTGCTCTCTTGCACCCACAAAGAGGGGAAGCTGCATGCCAATCATCAGCCCTTGAGAGGCACCTCCTGCCAAATGGTTGGCAGGAGCTGGGGCTGAATTTGCAGGTAGATGTGCATTGATGTTGCTGCCCAGTAGCATTTTCCCCTCAACATTGTGGGGGTGCAATGGGCAGGGATCTGGCCCAGAGAGAATCTGAGGGCTTAGTGAGACCCTGAAAAACAAAGCAAAGTGGTGACACTCAGCCCAGGGAAGCGCTGCAGCCCTGATGCCCTACAGCTTGTGGGCTGGGTGTCCTCATGGGAAGGGTCTCTCCAGTTCTTGTCTTTTTGACTTTTGAAGGGTTCTAATGAAGTGATCGCCTAGATTAGGATGTGGGCTTGAAGTCAGGCTCTTCCCCCCAGGGAGAACAAGTGGCACTTCAGATTTGTCACCCAAACTCAGCATTTTCCTATTTCTTTTGCAGTACATAAGAGAGAGGTCTGTTGGCTGTTTTCTTTCTTTCTCTTTTTTTTTTTTTTTTTTTTTTTTCCCCAAAAATTCTCCGGGGTTTTCTCTTTTTTGAATGAAAGACAATGTGCAGTTTTGAGCACCCAACTGCCTCTGCTAGCCCAGAGACAAAGGTTCAGCTGTGGCCAGGCTGTGGGGAGGTGAGTGACCCAGAGGCAGTGAGCTCTCTACACCCCTTCTCTGCGTCACCTCAAGGGTCGGGGCTAAAGGCGGTTTTTTGCAGATAGGCATAGTGGTCAGTACCCCATCGTTTTCTAAAGGCTGAGGGTGCCCATTAAGTGATTTTTAAATTACGTGGGAGAAACTGAAGCTTTGTGGGTCAAACCAGCATCTCTTCACTGTTTCTGTGCAGAGGATCATTGGAGGTCTACCTAGCGCAAAGATGTTGTTGGAGCGTGAATAATTGTGGATGGGGCACGACTTCTGTGTATGAGGAATGAGAAGAGGGAGAGTCGGGAGACCTGAGGGGATACACTTTCAAGAGTTGGTCAGGTCTCTCAAAGTCCAAGGCAGCCTCCTCCAGTGGCTTTGGAGAAGGGTATTAATGGAGGGTGAAGTGAGAAATTCCATCTGCTTTTATCTTTGTATAAATCTACCTCTCTCTCTTCCCCCTTCGTCTTTGTTTTACAGATCTTTAACACCCCTGCTCCCAAGATCCTTCTCCTGAGTGGCCACCATGGGAAGTAAGACCCTGCCAGCCCCAGTGCCTATTCATCCTTCCCTCCAGCTCACCAACTACTCCTTCCTGCAAGCATTCAATGGGCTGCCTGCTGTGCCCTCTGACCACTTATCCAACCTCTATGGCTTCAGCGCCCTGCATGCCGTACACCTGCACCAGTGGACTTTGGGGTACCCGGCCATGCATCTGCCCCGCTCCTCCTTCTCCAAAGTGCCCAGCATGTCGAGCCTGGTGGACGCACGGTTCCAGCTGCCAACCTTCCCGCTCTTCCCACATGTCATCCAGCCCAAGCAAGAGGCCACCAGTGTGACCCTCAAAGCTAAACCCCGCTTCGACTTTGCCAACTTAGCAGTGGCTGCCACACAAGAGGACCACTCTAAACTGGGACAGGCAGACAGTCAGGGCTCCCCCCCAGGGCTTGGGTCTTTGCTTGAGGTGACTAAACTCTCTCCAGAGAAGAAGCCCACACGGGGAAGGTTACCGTCCAAAACCAAGAAGGAGTTCGTGTGTAAATTCTGTGGCAGGCACTTCACCAAGTCCTACAACCTTTTGATCCATGAAAGAACCCACACCGATGAACGGCCCTACACATGTGACATTTGCCACAAGGCCTTCAGAAGACAGGATCACCTGAGGGATCACAGGTAAGGGTTCTTCTTCTCCTGTCCTTTTTTCCTTGTGTATCCGTACTCTCCTGATTACCCATCTACACTCATGTAGGTGCTTGTGAGAAGTCATGAACCTGTCCAGTTGGCAATGTTTACTTTAGGGTTTCCTCTGCCCACTGCTGGCAGAGGAGCTCACATAACTCACTTTGAAAGACAAGCCTGTTGTACTCACCTCACAAAAATTACTTGCATGGCCCTCTTTTTAGCTTCCACAGGCATTTTCACCCTCCATTTGCATTGTCTTTTCTCCTTTGCCTTAGTGATCATTCAGAAGTGTCATGAAGACATGCAGCCAGGTGACCCCAAAGTGAGAGAGAAGCTCTTTATGCCTAAGAAAGGCAGCCTTGTAAGCCGCCAACACCCCATCTCTTCTTGCACACACACACACATACATGTGTGTGCGATTACTCAAGTGCCGCACTCCAGCACTCTCTGTCTCAACAATACGTGTAAAAAGCTACAGTGTGTTCTCCATCAGGTAGATCACTGCTGAATTCAGGCCGGTTGTTTCTGACATCTTGATTGTTTTTCTCTCCCTAGATATATCCATTCTAAAGAAAAGCCTTTTAAGTGTCAAGAATGTGGGAAAGGATTTTGCCAGTCCAGAACGCTAGCTGTCCACAAGACACTGCACACGCAAGTAAAGGAACTGAAACCTGCCAAACTTAAGTGCTGAATCTCCAGCTTCTATAAACTTTTCCTCTCCTTCAGACTTTACACCAAAACCAGAGCAGAAACAAAACTTTCAGGATGGGAGCACTGAACTTTGTGTTTTGTTTTTGTTTGTACTTTAAAAAGAGGAAAATCTGCACCTCCCTCCCCCACCCAAGCGACTAACTTCCTAAGATGTGGGTGAAAATATTATTTTGCATTTAAAATATACATGAGTGATGCAGAGAGTGCTAACTGACTTGTGTGGCTTTGATAAACTTTATGCCAAAAGGTGGTGCTCACGTGTTGGACAGCAATCTCTTTAAAACCAAACAAAAACCCACAAGTGCCGCCCCCCCAATCCCAAGAAAAAAAAGAGAACTGTAGCTTCCGAAAGTATTACCTTTTTTGTTTTTTTTTTTTTTTTTTTAGACCCAACCTCTTATTTTATACTATTTTTCTGACTGTATAAAGCTTCTTATTTTTACACTTCAGGAAATACAGAGAATTCCGGAAGATGTTTAAGAACTGAAACGGTGGTTTCTCATCACAGCACCATTAGGACAAGGCGAAGGTCAACTTGCAAATCTCATTTGTTAGTTTATCTTCTTAAAAGAAGAAGAAAATTAATGTTTGAAAATGACCTCAGTCTCTCACATGAGGAGTCCTATCACATGCTAGAAAATGTATCCAGATCTCAGACCTGCGGGTGCCCGGTGTTTGCGACAAATCAGTGTTCATGGGACATGGAGATCTCTTTCTTTGCCTTGTGGTCTAGTGGGCTGTGAGGAGGTTTGTTAGTTGTGGACTTACTTTAAGAAAACCCAGAGGAAAGAAAGATGGCAATATGTCAAACTGACGGTATGCACAACGTGGTTTTAGAGGTACTTTAAAGTCTTCATGCGTCCTGATGAGAGAGAACAAATCTCGATCTGAGAGCGTATTTTTTTAAATGCTGGCTTTCTGAACAGTGTATTCAAATTAAGAGACATTCCAATAAGTTTTGTTTATTAAAAAAAAAAAAAGTTGTATGGCTGTTTGGCACTTTATGCTGATTATTGGTAATTGACATTTATCACTGGATTGCGTGTGTTTTTTAAGTATTAAAATAAATCGTTATTTTACAGGCAAGTCTTCATGGACTACATATGTGTTCATTTGGTTTCTGGTCTCCTACCTTGCAAACCCTGGCAGTCAACATTCAGAACATTTTTTTAAAAATATATTTTGAATTATCTAGGTATTTCCTCAGTGCTTGTTTCTACCAGCCCTGGAAAATCTGCTTCTTTCCCCCTCCTCATTTTTTTTTTTTTTTTTTAATATTTTTTTTTTCCTTGAGGCCAGCAAAAGTAAACAGATCTGCAGGGACTCAAATAATCTTGCTGTTCGTGTGGAAGAAAAAAAAAAACGTCTTGAGTAACTAAATCTTGGGTATTAGCTGATAAGATTAGGTGTCAGAAGTGTTATAAAGCAAATCAGATGAATAATGGGCAAACTGTTGCTGCTTTCACAGCCTGAAGGCAGAGCTGCCTTCCCACACTCGTCCCTTCGCTTGTCAGGAACGGGCATTTTTCAGTCGCATCTTCGGCCGGTTCAGCGCTGATTGGGGCAGCCTTTGATTCCCAGCAGCTGTCTTAGATCAGAGATGTTTATTCCACTGCGAAACCGCTTTGGATTGAGACGGGGGAGAGAGCTCAGGGCTGGGGGAATCCTCCTGAGCCTTTGAAGCGCTTCTTGCCATCCTTTCTCGTCCCCTGAGCAAACCTTAAACCCTCTTCCCTCCCCCGCCCCGTAACAAGCCAGTGCCACCCACGGTAAGAAAAGCAAATCAGAGCGGAGACACGTCCGAAGTGACATGGGATCGACCTCGGCGGCTCTTGCTCTGCCCAGGCGCGGATGCTCTCACGCCGTAAACTGCTCGGTCCAAAGCGGTTCCTTTCTCCGCTCCGCTTTTAGAAAATGTTTCTTTATTTGGTCAAGGAATCCTATCAACGACAAGGGAAAAAGTTGTGGTTGTAACTCATTTAATGGAAGGGGGAGAAACCTCTCTCCCCCTCTTTATTATTGGACACTGATTAGAGAGCACCGTAACTAATTTAAACGCACTTGCTGGACGGGCTGTAGAATCCACCTTCAGCAGGGGAAGGCCCTTGGGAAGCGCAGGGTGCCGAGATGACGCCTCCGCCTGCATCCAGCTCCGGAGGCTGTGAGAACGGGCAGAGCTTGAAGCCGACTTGCTTTAGCTTTGCTTTTCACTCCGCTTAAAGGCTTTTGGTTTTGTCTTAAAAGACATCTGAAAACCACCCACTCGGAACAAGCGCGGACTGCGGGGGTGAAATGACCCCAGACTGCAGAAGCCTGGGCTGGCTCTCCGCGCCTCGACACCGTGTAGCCGCCACCGCGGGATGAGCGCGGAGCCCTGCGCGGCCCTCCTCTCCGCCGGGCGCCTTTTGCGCGGAAGCCGGCAGGAGCGAAGGGAAATCCCTTTGCTGCGTTGGCTTCGCGTTGCCGAGCCGGATCGGGCTGCGTTCTCTCGGCAGCGTCTCTCGGGGGCAATTTGCGCTTCCTCTGAAGGTTCCCCCCCCGCCTCCCGCTCTTCTGTTGGGGCTTAGCTGCATCGCCTTGCGCAAGCCCAGCGGCAGCGGCCGCCTCACCCCGCGCGGGTCGCTGCCTGCGGAGCTCTCCTTGGAAAACGCCACCCGCCCCCGCCAGCGCGCCGGGCGGTCCCCGGCTGCCGCCAGCGTGCGCTGCTGCCGGGACCGGGACACCGCGTTCCGCGCCTCTCCGAGAAGGGACCTGCAGCCCCGGGGACTGCCAAGGCGTTAATTGCTAGCCTAAGGGCCGTATAGTTCGTTTCTACCCTCCCCGCATTTTTGCTAAAGAGAAATTCAGGGAGAAAATCCCTGATTAACTTCCCCGTCCCTATTGGGTCATTCGTGGCAGGGAGCAAAGGAAAAGGGGTGCTCCAGGGGCCCCGCAGTGGAGGGAGAAAGTGAAGGGCCCGGTCGCTCGGAGTCAGTTGTTTTTTTCGGGGGTCGTGGCTATGAGGCAGAAATCCGAGTAGAGTCCAAAGGGAGGGAGGAAAGGATGCAGGGAGGGTCACTCCACCGAGACTTTCCCACGGTCGGTCCACCATCTCCTTAACACCGGGATACCGAAACACCCGTGGCGAGGTAAGAAACCGTGTCGGTTACTGGTTCCTTGGAACCATTATAACTGCGGGGTCGTGAAGGTGGAGAAGCCGCTCCTCCCAGCTGGGCATGAGAAGCGTTTCATTTGTACGGCTGGAGCCTGGTGATCTGCCTGCCAAGAACTTCCCTGGACATACATTTTTATGTGCAATAAAAAAAAAAAAATCCCCAGAATTAACATAATCAGAATTACAGATGTATTAAAGCTACGTGGTTATACCGAGCACAGGATGCACACGCAGCTTCTTAATGTCATTTGTACTTTACATATACGTGTGTGTAATTCCTCTTCCCTGAAGGCCACTTTCAACCTTGTGAAACAAAGGCTATCTCCCTGGTCATGCTCTCAGCTGCACTGGTGAACAGTTCTCCTGTTCCCTCCAGTGTTTTGAATTTTGAGAGGCAATATCTGTTCAGTGATTCCAAGGAAAGTAGAGAAGAGATGAAATCATAACAGTTAGAAGAGATAAGTCGTAGTAACCCCCAAAATAAATGAAAGGAATTAGACGGGAAATGTGCCTTTTGAATCAGGATCACAAATAAACACAAAATGATTAATTACCTCCCCCTTCTTTATTTCTTTTTCTTTTCTCTCTTTGCATGTGTTTTAATCTGACATTCATGCAGTGAATAAAACTCACTCAGGCCAACGTCTGCCAATCGAGAACTGATTCTGTTTTCACAGTTGTTTTAAATTCTGCATTTTCATCATAAAAACATCACTGAATGCGAGCTTGCAAGGGCAAAAAGCAGGACACCTGACTCTAGTTGTCTTTTCCTCCAAGATTTATGAGCGAAACATAGACCTTTTTTTTTTTTTTTTTAATTTATTTTTTACCATTTCCAGTTACAGGAGAAAATGTAAAGATATCTTGGCACATCTCTCTCTCTTTCCCCCCCTTTGCATTCCAGTCATTCTTTTTCTGCCCATAAACTGTTACTACTCTGCAAGATCTTGATTCTGTGCAGCCTACTCAGCCTGTTTTTTTGTTGGATGCGGGAAAAAATCCTGTCAGATGGGGTCTTTGGTGTACATTCATGAAACTGAGCAAAAGCCTCTCTCAGAATATGCACTGGAACAGCAAATAGTTACTTTTCAGCTGTGGTTTACATGCGCCTCTGAAAAAGGGACCACAAATCATTGGGTTTTTAAAGGTTCCACATGAGTTGTATATTAATCCCAGTTTCCCTAGGGATGGATTAATCCCAGCTTCCCAGTTGTGTGGCTACAGATGATGTTGATGGGGTTGGGGGCAGGGGAAAAGGGAGATGGGGAAAGGAGAGGGAAATTAAAAGATATATCACAGGAATACATGGCCTAAGTGGTGAGGAGCCATAAGTATTTAAGTTTCAATACTTCTACCTCTGTCACCACATGTGAGCTGAAGCAAAACACTTCAGCTCCCTGTTTTGGCTTCTTCATCTGTAAACTGGGAGTAATGATGCTGCTTTTGGTCCCAAGAGGCCTAGTACACTTGTGTAGAAACTCCTGCTCAGGTCTCAGCAGTGAAAGGAGACATTCTGATTTGTACCTGAGTAATTGAAAGTGGTTGCTGATCTGGGAGATCTAATGCAGTGTGTAGGATAAATTTATATTCATGTGTAATTTTTTTTCAGCCCTGGCTGCTTTGTTGAGGGATGGAGTTCTAGAGCCCAGCATGCTTTTCTTCTCTACATTCCTATTCAATGACTAAACAGGAGGAATGGCATGGGCCAAGTTCATCCCTGGTGGGACTCCAATGACATCAGTCATCTTTATAGGAGTTTTTTTGAATGAAGTCAATTGGGTTTTACAAGGATTGAGTTTGGCCACATGAATATTTAACCACTCAGAGAGCCACAGCAGTGAAGGAAGCTTTCCTCGTCTTAGAAAGTATCACTTCTGAGTCTGGGAGACACAAGGTAAGACACTGACCTGTTTTATACAGTCAGATTTACCTTATTTAAACTCAAGGAGCAGCTGAAGTGTGCTCAGCATCCAGCAGAACCTAAAAATAATAATTAAAAGCAAATAAACCCACAATGCAGCTGCCTCAAAATGTTCCCAGCTTTGTGTGAAATTCTGTATTTATCCATACAGTTTAGTGCAGCATTGCACCATGGACACCCAGCAGACACGTTTCCATGACCCAGGGCAGTATCCGGCAGCAATTCTTGCATGAAACCTGCAAGCAGAAGGGTGACTTCAGCAGGGTGGTGTGTCAGAGATGTTTGGCTCTGCCCTTTATTAGGTTGAACTGTTCCAGAGTACCTGTCAGGCTCGTATGGCTCTGCCACTTCCAGCCCACATCTCCCTCTAGTCTGCTTTCTGGGACTGTAGCTCTGCTGCTAGTTATACCTGATGAGAACATGGCATATCACTAAAAAGGAGCATTCTTTCTCCACCTGTGCTTTAGCTGCTGGCACTGACTCACCCAACACCTTATGTTTGTGCTTTATTGGAGTCTGGTATTGCACCAAACATATAAATATGTTTATTCTAGTATTGTAGTTCCTGACACAGTAGCTATTGAAAAATAGAACAAACCAACAATTTGATCAGTGGCAATGATTATTAAAAGTTTGTCTACAGAGCTTGTCACTACTAATCAGCTAAATTATTTGCAAGGTCTATTGATTCTGCATCCTTATTGTATCTTCTAAGGAACAAACCAACTTGAACAGAGAGACAACTGTATTGCTAGATTTGAGTAGCAGAATTTGTGCTCTGGTCATACGAGGCAAATCAACTATTTTCCAAGGGATGAATGTCGTATCTCTTTTCCTGATTTCTAACTTGTCTTCTGTCTTGACTAGATCTTTGATGATGGAACTTGTATTTGATTTTCAATATTTTTACATTATATGTGTGGAATAATGAAATCTGAGTTTATGGGCTTGTTCATCTCTTTTACAGCAATTTGACTTGGCTGAATCAAGTGGAGCTATTCTGTTTTTACAACAGAAGTTGTGAGAAGAGAATTATACCTACTGATGGTTTTGCTGCAGCCACAAAATCCACATTGCTGAGACACACTATCACTTTTTGTATATATTTAATTTTCCTAAGTTTTATTTTACCACTTTGTCTTCTGTTCTTATTTGCCTGTATTTCATACTGGGGTAAATTTCAGAAAAAAAAAAAAAAGAAAGAAATTGTTACTGGCTTTTCAACACATATATCAGCTTATACCAGAGACTAATACCTGGTTTTATTCCTTTTTTTTCTTCTTCAATCCTTATTTCTCAGGCATTTTTCGCCCCCTCCACATATGTTAATGCTTCTTCCTTCCTGTCTTTTTGCTTCCTCAATGTTGCTAGAGTTCTTGCCTTGCCCCTCTCATTTCTCGATTTGTATTTCTGACTCATTCAGCTCCATTTTAGTTTCCCTACACATTGCCACAAGCGTAACTTTGTCACATCACTGGACCTGTTAACTATTTCAGTCTGGCTTTTTTTTTGGGCTACTCTTTGGCTTTCTGCATCAAGTCCAAGCTAGTGTCTTCCAGAATGAAACTTGTCACAAATCTGGCTTTCTCTGAGTCTCAGAATTCATTAATTGCTTCATCCTCTTGCTTCCTTCACTTATTTCAAACAACTATATAATTACCACCCTTTTCTCACGATGACACCTTTTCTCTTTCTAACCTTTTGGCTTCTAACTGAGGCTGCTCAAATCACATGTTATGGGTGAATGATTAAGCTATTTAACAACTTTTTTTTTTTTTTTTTCCGTTGAAAGTTTGTACAGACAGAGCATGGCTTTCTCCCAAATGCATGTGAAGATATTTCAGTTTATATAGGTCTTGTAAATTCCTTTGAGGCTGTTCCTTTATCTGTTCCCCTCACCAGGAGTTCAGCACCAGGCTGCAGCAAAGTGTCAGGTACATTTTCAGAAAACAGTGGAGAAAACTTCCTAATAAGGAAATATGAAACTTGGTAAAAGCAGATCTCATCTAAAGTTGTATTAGGTGGGACGGGTCTGTGTGATAAATGGTATCCTTAGGGAATAACTATATACTGATGAGTGTGTTCATGATCCTGCTGACCTCCCTCACCTGCCGTAGCCAGTGAGGCTGGTCAGACACATGTCCAGATGAAGGATGATATTACACTTCAGAGAATGAGGCAGGACACCAGTGATACACAACTATACAGGGCCATGGGACTCTCCCTCTGTTCAGGAAAAGTATGTTTCAGGCTCTTCCATCCCTTATTAGTTGAACTCTCAAACCTCACAAATAACAACTCCCTGTGTTTCTTTCCAAAGTTACAGCAGCTGCTGAGGCCACTTCAGTGCTCCAGGCACCAGCACCTCTGTCCTGTAAGTTCTCTTCTCTGCTGGTTGTCTCTACTGTGTGCATAGACCACCCGCAGCCTCATGCTGGTGACTCTTCCAGTCTGACGCTCACCTGGTCTCACTGGGATGTGCTCACGGGTTAATGTGGCTGGCTGTACAGTCATGAGGCCTTAAGGATGGCTTTTTCATGTGAGGTGAGTTTCATTTTAACTGAGCATGGTGACAGGACAGATAATTGCACACTCTTGTTTTTGTTTCAAAATTGTTTTATCTGAACTTTACTGAAATTCCTTATTACACCCAATATTATTTTTTTCCACTTCAGATGGTAAATTTTGTATTATGAGTAAAACTACATTGGTTGTGAGTTTGCAGGTTCTTCTCCGTAACTATTTATTTACACAAATGAAACTTGGTTTATATAAGCATTCTGAAAAAGGATACGAAAAATAACATCATCTGTGGCAGAAGGAGAAATCACAGATCTTCAAGAATGTGCCACTTTCCACCACTTCCCTTTGAACTGTCAGTCAATTTGTTCTGTGCCTATTGTGTACTTCTTTTTGTCTTCTTCCTTAGAATACAATTCTCTTGGAAAACGACTTCTCCAGCACTTTACAAACAGCTCTGGCTTTCACCACCCATAAAGCACGTTGCTGGATGTGTAGTAAACATCCAGTGAGTTGCTGGATACTGTTGGTATGCCAAATTAAGACTGTGTGGTGAATGCTGCCCTGCATAGTTCTGAGCACAGTGTTGGCTGCTGGTCTTAGCAACCAATAAATAATTAAGAAACTGGATATTTGATGATCCTGAAAGAAGAATGACTCAGCTAGCCCTCTACTGTTGATTTCTTCATTAACACAGGCACAGGTCCAGGCCAATAATTGATTTTCCCTTTTACTTTTATTTGGTGACCACTTGGATATGGCTCAGGAAACAGTTAGTGTTTCTCCAGCAGTTGGGACATGTTTACTTCCAGCTGTTTATTTCCCTCAGTGGATTAATAAGCTCATTTTGAAGTGCTGGAAAAAGGAAAGCTAGGTTTTCAAAATGGGGAAGGAAGAACATTCATAGTGACACAGTATTTTCATCAAACTCCCTCTTTCCTTCACTGCAAATGAAAGGTTTAAATGAATAGCTCTGAGTTTCTTTAAATTTCCAATGTACCTAATCAAATACATAATCTATATAAAATATAGTAAAAACAATTGCATCTGTTGAGGAAAATGGAAGAAGAAAGCAGATGGAGTTGTTAATATCCTTGAATGCGACCTTTCCACTGAACTGCTATCAGCCCGATTATCGTGTTATGGAAACAAAAATAACTTTCTGAGAAGATTTCACTCAGTATAAAATAGTCAGCAAGTGCTTGGTGTCATTTACGCAGAATCCCTCTGATCCATGAAGCCCCCTGCTCTTGTCCTCTGGTACATAACAGTTTACGATTTTCTGTCTTTTTTGCTGAGATCTTGTATTACTTACAAAGTGTGGATTTTGTGTCTTCTGGGTCTGAGCATAAGGGAGAAGTATTTATTATATAGTTGCCTGTCATTTTAATGAGACAGACTTTTCATTCTTACGTGGATGGCACATACTATGCTGTTCTCCTGGGATGCAGTGGGTAGGTTCCCTTCAGCAGAAGAGGGAACATGGATAAAGGTGATCATGAGAAAAAAAGCTCTCATTACTTATGGCAGTCCTGTGAAAGCAATGAGATGCATCAGAAGGAACTGAACTGTGAACGAGAGAGGAAGACCATCTGCTAGGAATGCTAGTTTGTATGTAGTGCCATGGCCAAGCAATGGAGACGATGTACTGGATACAACTCTGTCCAGCACTGGCCTGTTTCTCTGACTTATTCCTGCCACTGTGGAGAATATGGAAGACATAAGATCAAGAGAGGTTTGGTTAAAACTGGAGGTGTGAATACAGATTTTAAAGTCGGAACTCCAAGGCCAAACGTCTAAACATGTAAGCACCAAACTCATGGTATCCCAATTTTCGGAGATACAGAGTGCCAGAAAGTCCCAAATGAAGTATTTGTTGGCTGCAAGTTCTCAGCACTTATTGCATTGATTTTGGCTCTTAAATTCAAGATTGCTAGTTGACTTTAGTAGGGCTACCCAGTTTATAAATCACGTATTACATTTGGCCCACTGTTCGTAGATCTCCAGATGGAGAAGAGTGTTACCCAAAGGTGGATTTGGCAATTCTAATATGCCTTAGGTTAAACATCTGTAGGGAACATGTGTCTGATTTCCTTACGACTTCATTGTTTCAGTGGATGGTATATTCAGTGCAATGTTATATCTGCTACTGAAATAGCTGAATGCAAATACCAGGAACCTCTGGGAAATTTTAGTTAATAGGAATATAATCTAAACCAAATTCACCTAGTTATACAGCCAGAAGAAAAGAAATGGTAGGCACAGAAATGAAACCCCTGTAGGATTTTCCTTTTAGTTTCTCCAACTTCCATTAATTTAATGAGTAAACTAGGTCAGCAGCACAGTTTTATGAACAAAAGAATGCCATGGATTCACTAATATTAGAGTGTCCAGACATTCAGCACCATTCACTGCTGAGGGAGCTGTGTCACAGCAACTCTATATTTGACTCTAATCCTAATTCAGATATTCAGGCCTGTGAGTCAATGTAACACAACCGCTGTAATAAAAACCTAACTATAGAGAAATAAAGCTGCAGTAACACAAAACATCACTTAGACCTGGTTTCAAGTGTGGGTAAGAGAAATCATGTAAACTGCATTTTAAGTTCCTATATTTGGACTTGAAGATGATAAAAAGATGGGGGAGTTAGACTGGGATGTGCAAAGTTTCATATCTCACTGCCATTACAACACTGATGTATTCTCTTGTGCTCTCCAATAACATCACCAATAATGAAACTAGTTGCAGAACTCAAAGAAAGATCACAGGTGCTCTTTCCTCCATGTGCTGTCTCTTGCTTTGAGGAAGGAAAGTTTATTCACTGTCGGTTTAAACTGGTTGCTGAAAATCTCAGTGGATCACAAACTGATAGCAGTGCTTCATATAAATAGTATTTTATTTCTCATGTGGTGAGTAGTGACCTTCATGGGAGGTTTCCCCTCCTCCCCCCCGCCTTCTTATTTTTTTGCCTTCCTATAGGTATACAAAGGAGTTTTAAATCATCCTGAATTTATAACCTGTCTCTTTGTACTTTTGATTAAAAAAAAAAAATATTGCACACTGAAAGGTGGTTAAGACATGCTGAGTCTGGTTTTGGTTTATGTTGCTGCTGTCAGGAGCAAGAGCTACCAAGTTCTGTTGAGAATATGTGTCATCCTTGAATTCGTCATTACTGAGGACAGTAATTCCTGCCTGAATATGCACATGTGAAGAAGCGTATGTATTTGCCTTGGCTGCACTGGTGAAACATTTTGTGACCTGGGGGAACTCCTGGTCTAGATGGTAGACCTTTCTGTTTGTCTTAGCTATCTAAAGGATAGTTTCATCATTTTTTGAATCTTGGGAAAGATTAATCCCTCAAAATACTGACAAACTAATTAAGGGAAGTAATTTGAGATTTAACTTTTCCACCTTTTCTGCTGATGTGAAGTGAGGAGTGATTTGCTGAAGGGGAATTTGCTGCAAAATGGGAGTCACCTTTAAAAGAGGGAGCTGGTTCTACTGAAGACTTAGTATAGGCCACCTCAGAATACTTTGAATTGAGAACCCTTTCTTGTTTTGTTTTTAATCTCTTTGTTGTGACAATAGTTCACAGTGACAACAGTCACACACTTGAAGGCAGCGTTGTAGATACAGTGTCTTGAAGAAACACCAAAATCAACAACACGTGTGATCTAGGAGTTACAAAATGAATCAAAATCCATTATTCAAACCAGCCACTATTTTCACTTATCACCGACATTTCTAAACCCATATCATATCAAGCCACACACTATTTGGCTTAGTGTTTATGTCTGTAACTTAGATACACCAATCTAACTAAAGTTTGGAAAAAGTTGACAAAATAAAAATATATTCAGAATGTTTGTTTAAAGCCTAATACAAAATTAGTCAAAGCAATAAACAAATATTTGCTATATGAGAGTATTATAGTATTTACACTGTCCAGATGATTTTTTGCTATGTAAATTGTTTATGGACAGCCAATATTTGTTTTTCAAGCTATTGCTGGTTGGACTGGCTGCCTGGCAGAATTCCTTTTTCCTGATTAGATATGTGAGTAGTACTTCCAATGAATATTTTTGCAATTCTAGATTCCACAAATACATATCCATGCTTAAAATCTGGTGTCTGAATACTTCATGCCAGCAAACTTCATGGAAAATGTGGCTTGAAGATATTAATTAATGAAAAAAAGCAAAAGGATATTTCTGTTCAAAATAAGTTGCACTATTTTCCCCAGACAGACACACAGACACCCGTTCTCTGGTGACAGACAATGCAGCTACTTATAAAGACATAAATATACATAAATAAAACAATTGAATTTTAATTCCTCCTTGCAAACTGTTTGTGGGTGGCAGTTCATTCTCTTCTCTTATTCCAACTGGGTCAGATTCAAGTTGGAATTGAACATAGTTTGCATCTTGCCCTTTTTCTTGTGAAACTTGGGAACTTGTGGAAAGGAGTCTTTCGGCAGGAGGAAATGTAGTGTTTAGAGTTAGAATCTGCAGAAATGGTGAAGCTTAGATTATTGTATTCATATGGTGGCTAGATGGTGCTTGGTTGCTCCTCTCATGTCAGCAAATCAGAAGACAGATGTCTTACTTTTTTTCCTTATTTCCAGACACAGAACAGTGAGTGGCTTGCAAGGGTCAAATAAATATCCATGTATTCAGAAGCAAAAATCATGATCCTGCTGAAGGGTTTACCAGCAAGTCTGAATGCTTCAGAATTTGTTTTTGTGACAATGTCTACACCCAGGCTTTTGTTGAAAAAAACTACTTCCAAAATAAGGGATAAAGCATTTTAATATTGATGAAATTCTCCATATGAGTTTTTAATGTTTTTATGTATATATATATTTTTCAAATGGTCATCTATGTTATATGCAAATATGAATTGTTCTACTTTATTTTTTATTGGTGTTCTGTACCCAGGTAGACTGGGTGGAGTATGAGTTACATGTTCCACATATTAATTTCTTGTTTTTCCCTATTGCGAAGGTTAAACTATAAGTTTGAGCTCTAGAGAACCTAGCTTCCACGTCTTGGATTAGCCAGGACCACAGATACCATATATAGCTTAAAGGAAATGTCTGAATTGCTAAACTGATAATCTGTTAACATTTTGATAATGTGCTTCTGAAGCTACCTCTGTACCAGTGTGTGAAGTGGGTCAGGGACTGCTCTCTGACTGTGAGACCAACTAGAACTTATGAATATTCAGTTAAAATGAACAACTAAAGTTTATGTTTATATAGTAAAAGTGCTTTATCTCATATGCTGTTAAAAAACCTGACAGCAGTAGGGATGCAACCTTTTGTGATGTCTGCAGGACACTGTTTAAAACTGGGAAGTATGGGTGTTATATCATGAATATATTCCTCAGAAAGATAATAATTCTGACTTTTGCAGCCTCCTGCTAAAAGGAAGCCTGATGGAAGTTTCTTTTGAAATCTCACCTGTGATGGTCTGGTGTGGTTATGCAGCTAGACCAATATTGTATGCTGAGTGGAGGCTTCCAGAAGTGATAGGATAGAGGGAAACAGGGAAAGTCTTTGTAGAAGAGAGAACATAAACCAAAAAATCAATATGACATTTGCTCAAAGACCAAAGCACCCAGCAGTTACATAACCACAGATTATCTGGAAAAGGCTTTGCCTTGGTCTGGTAGGCAGAGCTTTCTTCTACCACTCCCAATAGCTAGAAGAATTGAGTCAGAAAAAGATCACTTCTTCCCAGGCAAAGTGTCTGTCTGAAGCTGTCCTGCATGAAACCGTAGTTTTAGATTGACTTGGACGCTAATCTTAGCTACGTGGCTCTTCGGTGTTTTTCTCTACTGAGGAGCTAGGTAGCTGATGCCATTAATCTATGCATCTGAACACTTATTTGAGAGCTCTTTTTTTTTTTTTTTCTCCTCAGAACTGTGGTCATAGGGCTCTAACAAATCTTGAAGCCCCTTGCTTGCTTGCTTGCTTGACTGAAACTGCACAACCATATCAATGCTGAAGTCCATCTGAAACCTGGAACTTGTGCTCTGTTCCCTGGGAGTTTGAATGCACTATTGCTAAGAGAGTAGCTAAGAGAATAGTAAGAGAGGAATCTCTTGTTTCTGGAGATGAAGAAATAATCTTTGAAAGATATTTCCCTTCCCATGGAGGCTGGTAAGACACGACTGAGACCAGATTTAATAACTTTTGCAAAATTTATCCTTAGCATGTTCACCCAGTGGGAGAGAGAAAAACCTCCTTCCTAGAAAGACATCATACACCACTGTAATTGGCAACATGTGCATTACATGCACAACCTAAAATTAAATTGATGTGCCTCAGGGATTCCATCTGCTGTCAGATTTAACCTACCACAAAGGAAGCAGCAGAGCTAGGCTCACTCAGAGCCTCAGTCTCTCCTCTAAAGCTGCAAAAACATGAAAAAATGGGAGTCAAGGGACAAGAGTTGTCACTGTAGTTCTGGTAAGTATTCTGAAGAAAGACAGTATTGTCAAGATGAGTAATAATGAACAAAATCTAGAAGTCTACTCCACACTGCATAATGATCTCTTAACATTTCTTACATCTTTTGATGCATCTAGTGTTACTCATTACCTAGGAAGGTTACTGGGCAATTGATTCACCAGTTGAGCTGACCTTCCATGCAAATTGTTTATAGAAATGGACCTGGCAACAAAATCAAATAAAAGGGGCAATTAATGTGAATTAAAAGGACAATATGACATCTAGAGGAATGTACAAATCTGTAAGCCAACAGGATGACTTCTAAAGCAAATATGACAAAACAGAGTTGATCCTGTAGATGACTGTTAAGCTCAGGGATTATAAACCAAAGGAGTTTAATTTGCCTAAATATTTCCTTCCTTATGGTTAAAATGACTAGGTCTTAATTTTACTATGTGTTGTCAAAAAGAAGTAGTTCACATGCATAAAGACTGCAATATTGATTTTAAAGGGAACAGGAGCACATATTTGCAGTTCATCTGTCAGTAACAGACAGAAAACTTTTTCTTGACTTAGAAGATACTTATATTTAAAATATTTTTAGCTCTAATAGTAATCCCCAACTATTTAAAAAAAAACAAACTAATTGGAAGGAACTGTTTATCACAGCCCAGCATTCCCAGAAGGGGAATCAATTTATATAAACATGCTAAAACTGACCTGTTTATGAAATGTTATGGAGAGCTGAGAAGAGAACCACAACAGATCTTTATCTTATGTTCACTGTTTTAAAAGATCAATGGTAGGGTGAAGGCTGAGGCTAGTTATCACATATGTTTTAGATGTGAATGTTAAGGTCATCTAAAATCCATTGCCAAAGCCACTGGGATTGCCAGCAAAACATAAACTAATGTTCCAGGGCCGTCATTAAATGAATAAAATGAATAAAATATGAATATGCTTCCCTTTCCACATAAATCACTATGAATGCAGTAATCATTTGCTCTTATGAAAGTCACTAAATACAAATGTAGATGAAAGGCTACAAACTCTAAAGAAACCATTGTAAGTAGTTGACATAGCCGCTAAGGGAAAAAAGCTCCAGAAATATGTGTTTGTATTTTAGTATATGGAAATCCGCTACTTAAAAAGTAACATAATTATGTGTATGGGCAAATTCCTTTTTAGTGTGGTTTTATCTAGTAAATGCATATACAGGTCAGAAAAATTAATTGAAAAGACCAAATATGCTCTGCAAGTTCTGTGCTGTCCATAAAATATCTGTCACCTTCAGATAAATTTCTACAGGCTTCATGTGTCTTAACTGGAGATCCCCATGTTGTTGAGATCAACTGCAACAATACCATGGAAATCAGCAACTCAGCAGTTTCTCTCAAAATTATTTTTATCAGGCAAGGATTCCTTTGTGTAAGGACTGTGATATTTCTTTTTTCACAGAGAGGTTATTATCCATGGCCATGTACACAGATGAAAGACAGGGGAAGTGCAAAACAGCCTCCATCTGTCATGACCTTTGTGTAATAGGTTGGTAAACTTCATTTACATCATTTGTTCATCTTTGTTCATCTTTGTTATATCCAGAGGTTTGAAGATGGAAGAGTTATACTCAGAGTTCCTCCAGGGGGTTGGGCATATACTGCAGAAAGCTCCCAGTTAGGAGTGGGACTGCCTGAACTATCATTCAGGAGCTCGTGATCTGTCTGTGCTGATGTTCCTGATGCTGATGTAGAGGTTTCTTCTGAGAACCTAGTTACCACAGAAAGATTTAGGTCATTCCAAAGTAATTTTTCCTTGTTGAAGATCACAGCTCTTGGGCTAAAGTTCTAAAACTTTCCTAAAGTCGACACAAAAGTGAGGTAAAGCCATAAGCAGCATCATTATTATAAACCTACAAAATTAGAACAGCTGGGAATGTTGACACGAAGTAAAACAATTTTCTAAATGAGTGAAGTACGTGAACGTTTTGGAAAGTGTGAGATAGAGATTATCTAACAATGCCCGAGAAAAGTGTTTTATTTATGATGTTGCCCAGTAGCAGTGCTCTAAGCTAAGACAGTCACCATATAAACATAGATTTTTCTAAGTGTTAGCTTTCTTCACTGAGGAACTGAGTGAGAGACAGAGGGAAGGTAAGCACAGCAAGGAAGAAGGGAGGGGAAAAGGCTGACAGAAAAAACAAGGAGAGTGCCAAAGCAAGGAAGATAGTGTTTGTGTTTAAAAGTAGAACTTGAGGCTGTGCCAAATTAGAATTTTCTTTAGGAACTTGAGAGCTGAAAAACTTCATGAGTGTGCAAAGATCATGGGCAGAGGGAGACACTGCAAGTTCACTGTAATGTACTGTTACAAGGCTGGGAAGAGAAAACAGAGAAAAGAAAGAAATGGGCTTTGACCATCACTGCAATGAACTGAGGAAGGTTCATCAGATAGAACATGAACCTCAGCAATTCTTTCAGTAAGCCTGGCTCAAGCAGGCAGTGTTTAACAAAAGCCAGTAGCGGTCAGGGGATTTCATACCTCTTCTGTTCTAGGATCAATAAATGAATAAATAAAACACATACACAAATAGACACATAAACAAATGACATTCAGCTGGTCGATTTGGTTTAGCTCTGAGTTTGCAGCAGGAGGCTTCTGGAAGTTGAAATTATTTGAAACTCAGGTCTATAAATGGCTGAACTAACAAGGGCTTGCAGAAACTGTATGCAAGTTCCCAGTTTGTTGGAATGGCACAATCACGTTTTGACTGGATTAACATTGGAGTTCAGTTAAGCCCAGGGAGTGCAGAGCTTTTAGTTTCAGTGCGCTGTGATCAGATCTGCATGAAACACTCTTGTTGGGAAAATGATTTTGAAATTTTATTTCCAGCTCAGCCTAACTCTGGATCGTTTGTTTGTGGACTGTAACTGTATCAACAAAATTACAATAAACTATTTGTTTTCACTGCCACAAGCTACTAGAAATTTAATCTTCCTTAATATAGGCCTAAAATATGTAATCTCAGTTATAGAATTTGTAACAGAGAAATAGTTCTTACTATCAAACTCTGTAGCTTTTTTTTTTTTTTCCCCCTATAGAGAGAATATTGACTTCCATGAGAATCTGTGTGTCTTAGACCTGGGACACTCAGACCTGATTAAGTATTCAAGAAGAGACTAGACAACGTCCTCAAACACATGGTGTGGATTTAGGGGTTGTCCTATGCAGGGACACGAGTTGGACTCAATGATACTTGCGGGTCCATTCCAACGCAGGGTATTCTATGATTCCATGATTAACAAAATGAGGGCTTTCTATTAAAAGGACAGATTTTTCTTCGGTGTTTTTCTCTTAAATATACCAATTTTAATACAAATACATCTTTTCAGTGTTTTGATAAACTTATTCTGTGGAGGTGACTTTCATGCTCCCAAAATAATTCATAGAGTTAAAGGTCTCTTTAACTTGCTTCCCTGGATATTGTTTACTGTTAGGAATACTGAAGATTTAAAACAGTATGACTCTGTCCCCTGTCCCTGATTACTAATTCAGCAAAAGTGTCCTAAAAAAAAGTATCAAAGAAATGAAAATAAGTGGCATGACACAGTAGACCCCATTCTAGCAATGTTGCAGATCATGCTGGAAATGGAATCTCCAGTTTCATTTGTTTTGATGTACTGTATAAATATTTAAAGAATGCAAGCTGCAATTTTATCCAGCCTTCACTGAATTTCAGTGTCATGTCTCAGTGGGGGTTTTAATGCTGATCCTAATTAGTGTTAGAATTGCTGGTTCAGCAGACCAATGAGGGATGTACATAAGTCCATTTCTGGTCAGAAAAAGACTTCGGCACAAATTTGACTTGAAGCAATGGTCCAAGACTCATTGAAATACCATGGAAGACAGTGAGCCTTATAAGTATATTGTGAAGTTCAATGTGGGCACGAGGAACCCCATCTAACCTTACTCTGCACATAAACCTTTACTGCACTTCAGGGCACTTTGGCATAGGAAGGATACTTTCATATGCAATGAAGTAATTTACAAGTGACTAATTTCGAATAGCCAAATAACTTTAGGTAAGTAACAATGTAATTGAATAATGCTTTGTGATCATTTTATCTAGAACATGCATATGTGTTTGAATATCTCATAACCTGCTTATCAAGAAATCAGATCCTCGTAAGATTAGAAGGCCAGGACACTCTGTTTCACCAGTTAGCAGTGGTGTAAAATCAGCAGTTGAAGATTATCATATTAATGTGACAGCTGTGATAGTGCCTGACAGAATGTGAATTACGGGACTCCAGAGCTAGTAATATGAAGTGACGAGCCTAGACTTTCTAACATGGGTTAATAGTAGACTCACATCCACCAACAAAACATGTACCATGGAGACATGTAGTCTACCTTGGAGAATGAAAACCTGCCACTGCTTTAGGTGAACCTGCTTTAGCAGGTGGGTTGGACTAGATGTTCTTCAGAGGTCTCTTCCAACCCCAACTATTCTGTAATTCTGTGACCCCAATTGCTTTATATGTGGACAAACCTAACACTGAATTGGAGTTGCTAATCTCACTTGTAAGTAAAGGTGTCTTTTTTCCACGTGGTAGAACTGTCTTTCCTGGAGCTCACAAAATTATACTGTTTTATGCTCTGAGCTGGACTATCTTTAAGCCGGGGAATACATTATAGACAGTGTCCTCATTCTGTTCCATAAGACTTAGGTGCTGTGTAAATAGCTCTTGAAATCTGCACCATGAGAGATATGCAACTCTGTTACTCTTCTTTGTTAGCTCTGAACTGCAACTTCCTTCCTTCAAGGAGTATTCTGTTTTCAAAGAGAGGCCTCCATTGTGGTTTCGGTGCAATGAAATCTTGCAAAGAAAGCACATGATGTTTTTCACTGTCAGTTTTTCTTATTTTGCAATTCCTTGCTAAATTTTTTCATACCTCAGAATCCTGATAAGAACATGAGGAGTAACCAAGAGAAAGTTCAAAGTGGAGAAGAGAAGAAATTTCCTGATTAGTAAGAAAAATAAGGATTAAATGGCCAATATTATGACAGATCTGCAATGCATGTCCAGTTAAAAAAGAACAGTTGGAAATATATATACAAAGGTATAACAGATCCATAATTACATTTGCCCTAAACCATTGTTTATAAGCTTATTCACAGAAGCTAGTTTATGAACATGGTCTGGGATTCTTCTGGTTGAAAGATAGTGTATAAATACAAAATCATTCTCATGTAACTGTGACCACATTATGTACTGTATGTCAGATGACTGGAGAAATTAAAAACATGATGGACTGTAGAGTGTGCTATTAAATAGAAATTAATGAGTAAATATGCTAATGAGCAAATGACATATTAAACATATTATGAAGCAGAATTTGTAGTAGAAAACAAATGATTGTTTGCAGATGACCTAGGTTTGCTACTTTGAAAGCAGAATCTTAAAGTAAAACAAGTGCACATTCATTCCTTTCCTTGTATCCAAGTCAATTAATTTTTATTTTCCATAGTGTTGAGGGAGGAACTCAAGATTAGTTTTCAGAGTGTTACATGAATGAATAAAATTAATGTGGTATCTCTGTCTGGAGAGTGCATTTTTATGTGAGGATAAATTACTTTCATGTCGCTTTTGAATCTTAAATAGCCTCTGTCAAGAGAATCAAATATCCATTAAAAAGATATTTTTTAATGCTTATCAGAGGTGTTTCTGTGCCAAATACACACTACTCTGTGAAGTACTGTGGTGTGCTGGTACTCCTTTGATCTCAATATCCTTCATTCTGGTCTTCTGCCAAGGATCATTCACTCTGCACACATCAGTTGGGACAGGGAAAAATGAATGAAACTGAACTCTTGAGCTGAATTCACATCTCACTTCCCCTGTTTCTCCATTGGTCTGACTCTGATGTCTTCAGGGAAGCTATACTTCATTTATTCTTATACGGGTAACACCATCTATAGCTGTGCCTTCAGCACAGAGAGATGGCATCTTCCTCAGTCAAATAAAAGACCAAATATCCCTCTTTAAGCTTGTAGCTGGCCATGTTATGATGACTTTTCCGAGGAAGGACAGCCTGTGACACGAATACACTACAAAGTGTAATGCACAGTTCCTCTGTCCACTTCAGTGTGTGCTCACCTCAGCATGGCACTGTTAGTTCAGGTGCCAGTGTTATTAGTTCAGGTGCAGTGACGTGCTAATGTGGCTCTGCTGCTTCCAACATCCACATCATTTTCCCTGCAAAGCCTTGCCTGACTCTTCTGTGTGTGGTGGTACATGGACTTAGAGAGGTGCTCTGTCTATAACATACCTCCTCTTAGATACCCATATTCACACTTACATAAAACTCTTTATTGGATTTAACCTTCGTACACTTGAAAGGGTAGGAAATATTCCTGTTCCCATTACCATGAATGGAGATATGCAATGTGTCAGCTCCAGAGACTGTAGGAGGACAAAAGCTTATTCTCACGCATGTCAACAGCAGGGACTGCTACTGTGACGTCTGATACCTCCTCCTTCCTTAATTCAGTGTTTGGGTTTTTGTTTCCTTCTTGTGATCAGGTGACCATAGCAGGGATTTCATTGTGGATGCAAACATGAATTTGGTCTTCTTGGTCATTGGCTGTCAAATACAGCTGGCTCAAATAACTTGGATGGTGGAAGGACATCTAGTAAAAGTCTCTACCTTGAAGAGTTTTCCACCCTAACAGACCAGGAGGAATAAGTGTTTACCTAAAGCAGTAGGTTAATGTGTGGTATGCTGGGATTTTATTTTACACTGTAATATTATAACTCCCCTGTGCCTCTGCAGATGTTATCTGTGAGAGATGTGTCCCTCTGTGCAAGACAGCTTACTGCAAGAAAACTCCTGTCACATCTATTGCATACTATGGCCCAGTTGCTGCCCATCAAACTACAGACATCTAATACTGATGTAGAGGCTGTCCTGTGGCCCTGCAGCCAAGCAGCACAGCTCACAGCCACTGCAAAGTGCAGTGCAGGCTTACAGGGAAATAACAGACTGTGGCTTCACATACTTACGCCACAGCAAGCACAAAGCGTGCAAAAGTCTACAACACTTTGGAAAATGAAGAACTTTGCATTCATCTGGAAATACAATGCGGAGATGCCTGAAATCACATCCTCAAGCCTTCAGATAGCAGTTGCTTCATGCAATCAAATTATCATAACTACAACACTGTGATATCATGTATCATAAAATATCATATTATCTTAAAGTAAAAGTGTGATACTTTGTTAAACTAGACTAATTTTTTGGAGTGATTTATTTTCCTATTTGTCCTGATTCTTACCATGCTTTCAAAGTGGTTTTAAAGCTTTTTTACTGTAGCACGAGCCTGGATCTGACCCTATGTATCTTCCATTGATTTATTGTTTTTCTACACACTATTTCTCTGTAGAGCTTGATATGGTGACACTGTGATTTTGTACTTTGGCCTGAAGTGTTGCCATCAAAGAAAAGACAGCAACAGGTCCAGTTCAGTAAGTGATTTACACATGTAATTCTTGACAGCCTGAATTTTCATTTTTGCACGAAAGTGGCATAAACATGCCTTAGAGTGAGATTGATTAGGATTATTTATATCCATTTAAAACTACTTTTATATTGCGGCAGTGGTGGAAGAGCTCTAACTGTAAATTAAAATGAGGCTTTTTCAATCAAAATTTGTTTGAATTGCTGCATTCATATAATAATGGCAACATACTCTCGTGATACTTTGCAAATGTTTCATGCCTGCAACACCTATGACACAGCTCAGAGTTGTAATCCTTGCAGAGACAGGTGTAGTGGAGAATGCCAGAAATTCCTTCAGCAGTTTTTCAAAGCATTCATTTATTTCCGTATAGGTGTCTGTGCATCAATCTTTGGTATTGAAACAGACCTTGTGGCACACAATACTCATCGCACAGGTGGCTTCTATTCCTGCCTGTGAATAGTCAGAGCATTACCTTTTCTTGCAGTAACGGGTTACGCAAGGTTACAGTAAGGTGGTAGTAGTACAGCTGCAGCTATTCTGGAGCAGCATGCTTGTCTAATTTATCCGCTGAAGACAGCAGATGTGAATGACCCATTACCTGCTTCCAGAAAGTCCTTATGTGTTGGAGTTTTTTGTTTTCCTTTTGAAAGACTTATTCCAAAAATCCTCATCTGTTTTAAATTTCTTTCACGATCTTTTTCATTCTCACGGAAGATAAATAGATTTTGAATACCTTTTCATTTATGCATTAATATCTGATCAGGGGAAGCTTTTCTAGTGCAATACAAAATAAGAAAGTATGACTAGACAAATGTTCAGCTTCTGCACAAAACGGGTCTAGTTTTCCAAGCTCTTGCACCTCAAGTTGGTGACTAAGCAAGTACAAAGAAAGTTTAAATGTCCACGACTATGACAGGTGGTAAATGATGAGAGAGGGAGGCTTTACTTTAAAATGCTTTTATACTACCTGGTATATTGGAATGATCTTAAAGAAAATGTAATTTCAAGGCCTTTACATTGCCAGACAGTAAATAAGAGTGAACCCCAGAGTTTTGAACTCATATGGCACAGGTGATTACTCCAGAGCACTGTGAGCAGAGGCAGCACATGCCAGCATTTGAGCATGAGAGGTTTGACATTTGCACATGTGTCTTCTTTGGGTACAGTCTGAAAGCAGCACAAGTTTTTCCACTTTCCAAACCTGCAAGACAGAACTTGATGACACAAGGGTGCTCAGGAGAGGCAGTGTGACTTAGCTACTAAAACTGATTAGTTAAGGATAATTAAAAGGCTTCAGGAATCCTTTCAAAAGAAAGGATCTCAATTATATTTATTTTACTTTGATTCCTAAAAGAACACACACTACTAAATTTTCAGCTTGTGCATGCACTTAAGGCGTTGGAAATATGAAGTAGGATGTGTTCCTTTAAATGTCTTTTACTGTGAACAAAGCTAATGCATTTTACATTACACTCGCCACGGACTTTAAAGAATCCAGTCATTACCACATTTCTGATGATGGGCAGAGTGCCTTGGTGTGGTGTGCTGTGTGCTGGAATCATGAAACTGCCTCCCGCTAACAGTGACCTGCACTTTAAGGAATAATTTTGAATTTTGGTGGAAAAGAATAAGTGAAAACAAAAGAAAAAACAAATCCCAACTGACTGAAAACTCCTGGAACAGACCAAGTGAAAACTGATTCATACATATGTGTTGTTCCATGACACATCTAAGCAAAATACAGGAGAACAAAACCTCTTTGAAGCTCTTTATGTGTTCAGTGTTTGCTGAGGTGTGTTGCTTTGCACCTGTGTTTCTGAAATAAGATGTATTTTGAAGAGGGGCAGGGTTGATTTTGGAAGGTGAGATGGCTCACTTTGTTGTGTGAGTCAAGTGCAACGGCAGCACACCACAGATGTCTGCCACATGTTGCACACGTTTTAATATTCAGTAGCAAACCTTATTATATGAGAGCAAGAAGAATAAGGTTCTTTTCATGAAAGCAGGTGAAGTAAACCCCATTGAGATGTATGTCATATGGAATGCATAATGGATGATGGGTCAGATGCATCCAAAAAAGAAACGTGCTTTGCGTGCAATGGAGATAGGGAAACTTGCGGTAAATTCTGCCTTTTGTCTATGAAGCTTTGGCTCTGGACAGGGATTCTTGTCATGCATTTCTGCCAAATATGTTAGTATTTAACCCATGTTTATTACCATATATGGGTATCTACTTAAGTAGTTTTGTGTTTACCATGTGCGTATTTTTTTCCTTCTAATTCTTGTAGAACTGCTTAGATAAAAATTCAGCGGGCCTAATGATTGTTGAGTTTTCATTAAGCCAAGAGAAAACACACACTTTTACTTTGGAACAACTAGAACATATGGAATAAAGAAAAAAATATTGAACAAATTGAAATTCTCAACAGGAGAACATTGCAAACAAATTCTTCCCTCAAAAATGTACTCAGCTACCAGAGCCTCTATGAGGGAAGTCACGTGGGTGACTGCAGGAGCTGGATTTTTGTCCAGTGGGAGGTACGATTCCATTTTACAACGGCCAGTTCAGATGGAAGCTGCAGTCCAAGACAAAAGACCTAAATAAAATGTTGTCTGTCCAGGTCTAACTTTTCCTGGGATCTTATTCCAGTATAATTGTGATAATGGTAGTTACAGAAGTTAGTAGACACAAGTCCCTCTTATAAGATGGGGTTTCAATTCTTAATAAGCCTGACTGAATTCAGATGACAAGGGTCAGGAAATAAAACATAGGCTTTTACCAGAATGCTAATTCATCAAATCAGGCTGCTTATTTCAGTGCCTAAATATGGATTTACTGTCTAATGTTTGTGTTTTACATTAGATTTGCATGAGTAACATCTGAAACCTTACATTCTTGGCCCGAAGAAGTGAGTAATGTTTCTTTAAGGAAAAAAATAAATAAAGCCAAAAAAGCTAAAAACCCCAGAGCCTTCATTAGGTTTTGTGCTAACCAACATTCCTATGTTTTATACTCAAACCAACATATTAACATGAAACAATCATTCCAGATGGAAGAAAATATCACTTCTAGGGTCAGGAAAGGGGTACATAAAATTCTGGCAAATTAGAAGGAGAAATCTACAGGGGCTAAAAAGCTCATTAATGTATGCTTTAATTCCCTTGTGGATCGTTGTGGTTTGGACCTGCAGAAACTGAAATGAGAAAATGCTACTATAAGCTGACCAGCTTTAGTGCTGAAAAGCAATATCCAAAATGTTTCTGGGGCTTCCAGGGAATGAAAAACCTTGAATGGATATGTCTATACGTTCTACTGAACAGCTGACCGAGTAGACGCCTACTCTAAATTCACATGTCTCAGATTATGGTGTGAATTTCAATAGAAAACATGTACCTAGCCAAAAGCCAGCATAATTTAGAAAGTATAACACTTTATATGCATCATATTTTTAAAGCTGTTTTTTGTTGAGGAACAACAACAACAACAAAAAACCTCCAACCGTTGAACATTTTAGTTTTGCCTTGGGGATAGAGTTTCAACAAACTACAGTTTTATGCCATGCTTTAGCTAATCTACCTAAATACAGCATCTGTAAATCCTTTATGTGGTATTTAGTATTTTGACAAGAAAATTTTACTGTTTTTCAGTCACAAAACATTACCAGACTATGCTAGTACATGCTCTAAATTTGAGTTTAAAAAGTAGAATCAGATGCTTCTTCATTTTATTTATTTAACCTGATAAAGTCAGCAAACAAGTCTCATCTGCTGTTACTGTTCTTCATGCTACGAGTTTGGTTGTTGCAGCTTCAGGAGGCATGCCAAGGGGAATCAAACCACAGAATGAAAGGAAACATTTTTTAACTGTCTTCAGCTACAACACCTGACTCTTGACACCTTTTGCCAGGACCCACATATTAATTGTCTCCAGGGTGAGAAGTTAAACTTATTTTACATGAGTACTGTTATGAACGTGACCACAAAACAAGAGCTGAAGTCTCAGTACAAAGCAGCAAAGTCAAGCACATGGCAGTGGTACTGTATGACTTTCACCAACTGGCTCTCTATTAGCAAAATGAACATTCTTGGCCAGGACCTTCAGGGATTTGAGGGTTCTATTTGACAAGCAGCCCACCTATTTCATGTCTTCCAAAGCAAAATGTGATTTACAACTGGCTTAGGATGGGCCTCTTAGATCCCAACATCTTACTGAAGGAAATGCATATAAACTACTACTACCTTCCTTCAGTTCCTTCTGTACCTCTCTTACCTACATATAAAACATTTGTGTGTGTGTTACTCATACAGTACACATAACTGTTGATTACTTCAAGACGTTGGATCAACAGAAGCTCAACAAAGAGTGAGGCAATCTTTTCAGCCAGGAACCTGAAGCATTTCTGAAATGTTTGCTAAACATTAACAGGAACCAGGAGGTATTTTGATAGACTTATAAATTTAAACTCATTTATAACAAATACTAAATTTATTGGTTTATTATGCCAGCAGGAATTACATATTGTATTATAAAATCAAAGGCCAACATAGTTCAGATATCTTCAACTATAATTAAGACTTCCATGTATTTTACAAGATTTGAGAGAGAGGAATACTATAAAATCTTTAAACCTTACTCATTAAAAAAGCTGCTTATGTAATCAATTCACATTTTTCAATGTGTTTTATGGGCATCCTGGAATATCTGCATTCAATAAATATTGGACGATTTCAGCTATGTTTACTGCATTTACGGCCATGGATCTGCAAATGTAGATGAGATATGGCTGCTAAAAGGTAGGTCTGTTTTTATACTTGTTATTATTTATTATGTATATCACAGTAGCACACAAACTGTATGCACATGTTTAATGTCCCTCATGTCAGTCCCCCCGCTGGCAGCAAAATCTCTCCTAGATTTGTAGCTGAGTATATGCAGGGTTGGTGCTCTGGTCTGTGTATAATTTCAGGAGGAAATCTGTTAAATAAGCTGGGGGTTTCTCAACCTGAATTGTTTGAGGACTGCCCTCAGAAGCAGTACAGCAGCAGCTTCTTGTCTCCTGGCTTCTGACCTCTGTGTCCTCCTTAAGTTCCCCAAACATGGACTTTGATCACATGCTCCTCATCTTTCTGTCAAGCCCATTTAAGCTTCTAGCTCACATATATTCCATCATTTAATTCTATGCACCTATCATGACTGCCCTAGGATCTTAACAACCTTCTGGTGCACAGGCCAGTGCTGCCATCCTTGTCCCATGCTCCTCACCTTAATCTGCCGCACAACTTCTCTAATATTGGTTTGAGAAGCTCTTTTCACAGACTTCAGGATGGTTCATCCATGTCAGCAGTTGCAGAGACTCAGCTGCAGTTTTGTTTGTATGGAAGGCAGCAGCCATCACAGCTCCCTACTCTTATACTTTCTCATAGGCTTGGTGAGGCACTTATAACGCTGTCCTTGTAAGATATTACACATGGGAAGAACTGGATGTCAGCATTAGCAAAACAGTTTTAAAGGTCCACATATCATGATTTATAAACTTCTTGTATGGTCTAGTTATAATTAGCATTATTATTTTATTAAAGTGAATGGTCTCTGAGGTACTGACCAAGATCCTAATTTTTGAAAAATTTCTGTGATACTAGCATCCCAAACTTGTCTGCTACTCTACTAATATTATGGAGTATATTCATATATTGGATAAAAAGGCATCTGGAGTAGAAGAGGGGTGAGGAGGTATGTTTAGAAAGCCACGTACCTCATGTCCAGACAAGCCTAGAGATTTCTAATCCATTACACTACTTAGTGGTTTTCTTGCTCTAAAGCGAGTGGTGTCATCTCCATAGCTTAAAGGGATCTGCTCAGTTGAGAGGGTGGCCTGCAGTCATGCCTGGGAAGTGCCTGTAGATTTGCTGCCTGTATCTGCAATTAATTTGTTCTGGAGAAGCATCTTAAAATAACTTGTAGGAATTCCCACAGGAACTTCAAGTTGAAAATACATGGAGGACTGAGCAGGATCAGATTCATAGTGATGCATTGTTCACATTTGTGATTTTTTTTTTTTTTGATGCAGAATACTGTAGTGCACAGTTTTACTACAGAATTTTTCTCTAACAATCAGCCTTAATGCTAAACATCTAAAGCAGGATGATGCAAAGAGCAAAACACTGCATAGTTCACTACAATAAGGGAAGATTTATGTATCCAGAGAGATTTCTAGTGGAGGTTTAGATACTGCCACTGTGGCAGATGAATTAGTATGGGAAAGTGCTGCTGATTCTGCTTTCCAATAGACCTAGTATGTTACCAGAACACCATGGGCTGGAAAAAATTATAATCTACAAATGGAAAATTGAAATATACTGAAATCTAACCAGGGAGTCAGAGGAACATGTCTCCTGGAATGGCTCCTGTGTTGGCAAAAGTGACTGGGCAGTGATCCCAGAGTGTATTAATCTCCAGTCATGAAGCTAGCACAGGAAGGTCATTTAGTTATTAGGAAAATAAAACAGGTTTTATAAACCAATGTTTAGTGATCATGAAAGGATCATACTTCTACCAGTTTTACTCAGGACTGTCCACTGGCTGAGTTTAGGGCAGCAGGACTGCCTACTACAGGACTAGAGATTGTCCCTGGCCTGGGACAGCATGGCTTTCAACCACACGGTTTGGCTTTCTGTCTTCTCCCAGAGAAGGTAGACCCCAAATGTTGGCAAGATTTATGTCTGAGAGTGGTATCTAGCAGGAGCTGCAGCCATGAGAGACAAGGTGTTAACAGTTAAAGAGTACAGGCAACAGTTTTTCACTGCTTTAGCTAGCACCTTAGTCCATTTTTTTTGCTAATACATACATTACCCATGTGTCTTAAAAGAGCTCTCTGCAAAAGGTATCCTGTGGGTGTCTCTTGGCCTCCAGGAGCATTCTAGAACATGATCACTAGAGAGGAAAGTTTGAATCTCAACAGGCAAAAGAAGGGATAGCATACAAGACTGAGATACTTCTCACCAAGTTTTAACATTTTTAATGTTAGATGACTAAGTTTAAATTGCTTACCCTAGGCTCTGTTTATGGATTGAAGTGAGAATTTCCACAGGCAAGGCATCTCAACTCTAGCTAGACATTTGCGTTAGGCTGGATAATAACCCTTTAGAGGAGCTTGTTTCTCTCCACTTGCTAAGAAGAAACCCCACAATGACACAGGTTCAGCACATCCAACTTTCAGACCATGGGATAATTCAGATCAGAGTGTATCTCAAGAGATTGCTAGTCCAGCACATTAAGCTATGAGGTAAAACCAGGTTGCTCAGGGCTTTATCCAGTCAAGTCTGGAAAACGTCTGAGAATGCAGACTACACAACTTCTCTGGACAACCTGTTCCAAAACCTAGCTGTTGTCACAGTGAAAAGGTTTTCCCCTATACAAAGTCAGAACTTCTTCTGTTTCAACTCATGTAATTTGTCGGTATTGCATCTTGTGCCATGAGCCACCATGGAAAACATGCCTCCATGCTTCTGGTGATTTCTTTGTAGGCACTGTCACGCTGCTGTTAGGTCCTCCTGAAGCTGTCTCTTCTCCAGGGTGAACAGGGTCAGGTTTCCTAACTTATCAGAGAGCAAGTCCTCCAATAACTTCGGTTTGTCTTTGCTGTACTTACTTGTTTATTGATATCTTTCTTGTAGTGAGTAGTCCAAAACTGGACACAATATCTAGATGTGGGCGAATAAGTCCTGAGTAAAGGGGAAAGTAACTTTCACTGATCTCTTGACTATGCTGTTGTTCATGCCTCCCAGGGTGCTGCCAGGGCACACCACTGGATCATGACCAACTTGTGTCCACCAGGACAATGGACCCATTTCAGCAGAGCTGCTTTGCTGCCTGGCAGTTTCCAGCCTGTATCTTTGTAAGAGGTTAATGTGTAAACTAAAGGATTAATTAACCAGAAGTCCTTCCTAGAGATGTCTGAACCACTGTGGTAAATCTTACTCTTTTAATTCCAGATATAATTTAAAGGAGTCACCTGCACCACACTTCTGATAGCAAGGTGTGTGGCCACAGACAGAGAAAGGATGTGCTGCATGCCTGAGGTACGAGTGGGGGCTGATGGTGGCGTTTGTGGGCAATGCTGCACAATGCCAGAGAGCAGAAGAAGCCAAATCTCACGCAGTGTTGTTCTCAGTGCCTGGTTTTGGCACAAGATAACTGTCCCTGGACACTGAGGAGTGTCTGACAACAGCCCTACTGTACCTAAGTTCCCTTGTAGGCCTTCTTCGTTTAGCAGTGTAGACACCAGCTAGCATAATGTCTCTATAGAAAATGAACCAGTGCCAAAACAGGGACTGAAACACAACCATGTAACTTAAATTGTTGGAAAGGCCTCCATGGTATTTTTGGCTTAGGTGGGCATTGTAGCTGCCCTGAGGGTTGCCCTCAGATTGCCACACTGGACCTCTAAAGCCAGGGTAGAAACATCCTCAAAGCGAGGAATGCTGCCTCTCCCCTCTGTCCTCGCCTTAGACTCATATATCAGAAAGAGAGTTGAAAAAGAGATGAGAAAGAAAAAAAAAAAAAGATTGTTTTCATTAGATCTGTGTTTTCATTTGCTTCATATTCTAGGAGCCATCAAACAAAAGAGCAAGAGAGGAAGCTACAAATCCTTTTCAAAAAGCAGAGAAAAGAAATTAACAGCAACAACAACAGAAAAAAAACCCCAAAAGGTAATTTTGAAATAAATCCTTAACTTCTAAGCTGGAAAGCCAGGCCTTGGATATTGTTAATGAACCATTAGC
Source organism: Columba livia (assembly GCF_036013475.1). NCBI lineage: Eukaryota > Metazoa > Chordata > Aves > Columbiformes > Columbidae > Columba > Columba livia. Next base: position 11,719,915 of record NC_088604.1, read on the forward strand.
CCTGCCTTAATCACAACATCTCTTTCTTTTGTTCTCACACCCCACTGCTTTTTCGCAGCCGGAGACACTTGGATTTTCAGAAGTGACAGCGCTCCTCATGAGCATATCTCACGCTGGTTATAATGGACACATCTGTGCTTACAATGTTTGTCCATCATATCCACTGTTTGCTTTTAGCAGCACGATGAAGAGTGTGTGGCAGCCTGTGTGTGTGTGTGTGTGTGTGTGTGTGTGAGCAGCAGCGAGAATGCAGAAACTACTTAAAACCCTGCTAGGCTGCTCTGTTTCTCAATACTGTATTTGTTGCAACTCACTTTGTAGTCAGATGAATGGAGGGTTGTTTTTTTTTTTTTTTAAAGGAATTTTACTCCCAATTGTTTTTACTACAACATAAATTTGCTGACTCTTTATTAGACAGTAAAAACATGGGCAACCCTTTTTGAGATTTGATCTTCTGTTGAAATATGTACAGCTTTGCCCTGGAAATAGGCTTTTCATCTGAATAACAAAAGCTTACAGACAACAGTTCCCTTTGCAGTCACAGGACTGGTTTACTCTTCACAAGCCTTACTCCATCACTATTCCTAGATATTGTGTCAGCTCTGGTGAATGAACCAGGGCACAGGCCAGGACACTTGCCTGCAATTCCTGTTAAATTTTTAGCATGGTCCCTGGCATGGTTTTGTCCCCAGCTGATGAGCAGAGTCCTGCATAATGCCTGGGGAACTGCCTGAGCAGCCTGGATGCAGCAATCCTGATGTGGTGAGGGCACGAGCCATGTCCTTTGGTCCGCAGCCAGAGACTGGGTCCTGTCCTGGGTTATTTACTTGGGGACATGTAATCACAGTATCTTTTTATTTATTTATTTATCTTTTCTTAACAACATCTTAGATTACTAGTGTTTTAGGCTCTGATTCTGCAATGAAGGTTGCATGAGTGATTCTCTATGCAGCTTGAGATTCTTTCTCATCAGTGTGAGGCTGGGTTTTTACCCCATAGAAGTTCCACTGACTTACATGGATGAAAGTGAGAGAAAACCCTGCAGTGCTCTTCATAAGTCAGACTGCTTGTTGCCCTTGAAGCTATAGAAAAAATGACTACACACTCCCATTTAGGGAAGGGTCAAGAAAACCTGTTTTTTTATCTTCTTGAATTATTTTTTTTACTTTTGTATTTCTTAAATAACTTTGCTGTTCTTATATTTTGTCCAGAATTTGCACATTAAAACATGCTTTTCATGCTGATTTTTCCCTTCAGGTTAATCCTATAAATTAGTATGTAAGATACAAAGTAGTAAAAAGTTAAGTGTAAAGCATAGTTAGATTTTATTTGTCCTCTTATACATTTTCCTACTATCATTCATTCAATTTGCTATTATGTCCCCTTCTGTATGTTGTGCCCTAACAATCTTCTCAGAACATTTCCACAGTGCTTGTTAGTCAAAATGAATATTGTGAACCTAATGTCTCTCAATAGCAAAATAATTTCCCAATTGGCTGGATATTCTTGGGTTAGTAATATGTTCATTTGAAATAACCAATATTTCAAACACAAATTGTTTCTTATGTATCTATTTTTTATTTTTTTTTTGAGCCAAACATGGATAATGTAAAGCAACAATAAAAATTAATGTTAAAAAGTTTCATAATTTACTTTTCTTTAGTGATGCTGATGGCTGGAAGAGCAATGGTAAATACAATTGAAGTTGCATAACTCTTCCCTTCTATCCTCTTTTGAATTATCTCATAGTTTTCTTGATTGATTGCTATCCATTCCCAAAATTTGTATTCATGGTTTCTGTCTGAAAGCGATTTTTTTTGGCGGCAATCTATATAAAAAAAGGTTCCATCAATTCTTGAGAATAACAAAAGTACAAAACAAAACAAAGCTCAAAACAATCCTACAAAACCATTATTTTTCCCATAGAAAGAATAACTAAAAAAGTCTGTCTTTTATGAACATCTTTAATTAAAACAGCTTCAGGAAGTGGATGAAGAGCAAATACTTTGTTGATATAAATGGAAAATATTGATATGAAAAATGGATTTGTAATCATTTTTGTGTGCATGAAATTTGGCACATAACTTGCCTTGGAAATAGCCTCTTTTGAGAGGAAGTGATTTGGTACATTTTAGCTGCATTTTAATCAGAATGTGAACCTTTGGAAACTAGCCTCTGTTCTCATGGAGTAGGTTTCTACTATGTAGCTATGAGCTCATACTCAGTGAACAGGTGAACAGGTGATATAACTGTGCAGTGAGTGAGAAACATTTTGGAAATTTGTGTGGGTTAAACTAAAGATTTACCTTCACAAAACTTATAAGGTAAGCATGGTTCTGACTCCCAGAGTATCCAACAACACTAAAACTAATCTCTGAAAAGAATGGTTGACTGAGTCAGTGTGAGTCACATTTCAGATCTTCTTTAAGGTTTAATTTCTGCATAGAATTTGTACACACTCTAAGAACAGAAATTTAGCTTAAATATTGACTTTAATTTTATGCTAATAGATATAAATTGCCATAACTTTGGCTTGGTACGTATCTTAATCCCAAACATTACTTTTGAGACAAGTGCCACCAAAAATGGCAGCTTTCTTTTGGTTGATAGTTCGTTATGCAAGGTCATAATACTTTTTATTCATCACTACAAGTAAAATTTTCCATTTCTGCTCACTTTTTCTGCTTTACTCTATCTAGGCATTTATTGACATCTGGGTTCAATTTGACTGAATACATAACTGTAAGCACAGTTCAAATAATCAGATCCCCTTTCTGAAAGAAGTGTAAGCAAGCAAGCCAAATGCTTTGATTCTACCCCAGATACACTCTCAGCATCACCTATTTTAGAAGAGCTGTTCCTGTCTTCACACTTAGATCATTGAACGAAATTGTACAGGTTGTCTGTAAAAGGAAAAGAGTGGAGCTGATCCTAAATGTAGACTGCAGACTTATCATCTGTCAGCTGTGGAATAGCACAATGAAGAGATTTGGAAGAGAAGCTGAGCAGTGCCTCAAAGAAACCTGTCACTGCTATGAATTCTGACTCATCAACATTATTGATGGTAAAATCCTTTATACTTGATATTAACCATTCAAAAGTTAGGCATCTGATTTAAACTAGTTAATGAGGTTCACTCTGTAGACAGTGGAGAAATAAATAACAGTCTTTTTGGATGGTGATGCATCCTAGCTTTTAGGTGATGGTGATGATAGAGGATAAACTGTCCTCTGAGGGTGCTTTTCTAATTCCATGAGACTTGGAGAGATCTTCATGCCTTGTTGCAGGCATCTAACTCTTAAACCACTGAAGTCATCTGAGACAAATCCCACAGAAATTTCTCTATCCTCAGCAATAGTCAAACATAACCTATTTCTTGAACTCAGAAGTTTATTAAATGATCCTTTTTCAATGACAGTAACAGCAGGACTTGGTTATGCCACTTAACTGAGGTGTTCCCAGCATGGGAGAGGTGAGGAATAAGGAAGCTGATGTGCTTCACACACCTAAGAACAATTTCTGTGAATACTGACACTCAGAGAAATTTTCTTCTTGTTTCTGCCTCATTCCGGGTGGAAAGGGCTAAAGTTTGAGGTGTCCTCTTAGTGTTATTTATTGTATATCCAGAAGTACCCTAGTTGGCACAGTCTTGTGCTGTGATATTTCTGGGTGGGAGTGGTAACCATAACCTATAAACACCTTTAATTTCCTCATAGCTATAAAGAAGAGGTCATTTCATGATATTTTATAACCTAAGGAATATTGTCTTTAAAAACCTGTTAGTTTTTATCTTTGTTCTCACATTCACTCCCTTAGCCAGCACTAGATCAGTTGAGAACTGTTTTTGCTTCTAACCTCAGAATTAATATTGTCAGCTGGTGTAAATAAATTTAATCTAGCACAAGAACTTTCTGTTGAATAGATTTTCATTTTCTAATGTATTTTCACTTTATTTTAAATATACACCATGCTATATATGAAAACAGAAAGTGTTCTGAATTGACAAGCACACATATAAAAGAAAGGTGTGAAAAAGAAACCATTTAATGGCTCTGAAACCAATGATCACAATGTGTCACACAAGACCACCCCACAACAAGTAAGAAATTAGAAATGTTAAGGGCTGTTGAACACCAAATTTTCAGAGCAGATCGGCACAGAGTTATTTTGCACAGATGTTTTTGTAATTGTGATACACTGGGAAAATTCTCAGTGTTCAAACTTCAATGGATCCCAGGCTCACACTTCCACCTGTGTGTTGTGGTGGGCTTCCCTTAACACACTGGCCTGTAATGTGAACCATGTGGTAACGGGTCTGGCTCAAAAACCTGGTGAAACCCCTCCCTCCCCACAGTGTTCTTCTTACATCTTTAGGCTTGTTTGCTTGTTTCTATTTCTGTGTTTAAAGGATTTACAAACTGGAGAAAATAAAGACTACAGGGAGCTCATGGGACTGGAGGTGTGGGAGGGAGCAAGTTCAGGTACTTCCAGTGTGGTCGTGATCAAAAGTTCTTATTTGTTCTGTGGAGTGAAAAGAAATGTGGTGGTGTTACAGATGGCCAACTTATTTGTGGGGGGGAAAAAGTTATTTGATGCATTGCTTCTTTTCTTTGGATTCAGACACTACTTAAAATAAAGTTTGTCATGCAAATGCATTTCAAACCATTAATTTTTGTAGTGAGGTATTGATTTTGAATAACTTCATGATGATGCCTACTAGCCCTTAAGTAATACTTTGCTTAAGTAAATCTTGGTATGTTTTCCAAAGAGCACTTATTATATACTTACTGTCAGAAGTTTGCTGCTGAATTCACGACTAAATGTGTGTCTGTGAGAACAGATGAGTCTCAACCTCATAACACAGGAAATGTGAACAGATATTTTGCTAATATTTTTATAAACATGTAGTAGCCTGCAGGCTCCAGAAATGTGTCAATAATTTTTTGTTAAAAAATAAATATGTCTGTAAAAACACTAGCAGATAACAAAACATAATGTACATTAATTCAGAAAATATTCTATTGAAAAAAAAAGAACAAAATACTTGTTTCCTCTCAAAGCCCTGGTTAAAGTAGCAGATGTAAGTTCTATATTATTTAGGTTTATATGTATACTCTCACCTACTGCTTACTATTTTGTTCAAGTACCTCAATATTGATAATATTCACAGCTAGAGCTTTTTGGAAATTTTCCAACAGAATGTTTTCACACTGGAAAATTGCTGATTCATCAAAATCAACTTGTTTTACAGAAGAAAACAGTTTGTAGTGAAATTGTTTTTAAAGGAAAAACACAGAACTGTTTTGATAAGACCAAACCCATTCTTTTTGTTCCTTTCCAAATGAATAATTTCATTTAAAAAAAAAAAGTTCCTTATTTTTCAATTAATTTTGAGTTACAAAGTCTATTTAAAATTATATATTGGAAGAAACATATAACTACTCTAGAGTATAATTTCCCAGGGAATTTAATTTTGTAAGAAGCTAATTTTTAAGGATCTTTCTTTCTAGTAAGACAGTAAATCTTGTTTCTGACTACCATTGCAGCATCCATGCTATTGGTAGTTGAGAAATGGAAAAGTTAGAGAAGGACTTTGAGTTGTTTGAACCTTTATTCTTCTTTTTTGCAGTATTCTTAAAAAGACAAAACTATCCATTACTAAAATTACAGTTTTACCATGGAAAAATTCTTATACTGATAATAAATGTTTCAGTACAAGTACTTTTATATAAATTAAACTGTATCCAATCTAGAGAAGGTCAGTTTTATTATCTTGAAATGGCACATTTTGAGCTTATATATCAGTTAGAGCGTCACATATGTTATTTAGAGCATCACTGCGTCGTCTAGAAAAACTGTTGAGCAGACAGAGTTTGAGAAGCAGATTTTTCAAAAGTGTGTGAAAAAAACCTATTGTCTTATCAGGTTCTTAAAAGTCATTTAGAATTTGAGATTGTTGCTTCTGTAGATATGAAAACTGAGCTGGATGAAACATTGAAGTAAAACCCCCCCCAAAGACTGAAGCAACTCCCATTTCCTAGCTGTTGGTAATAGCAAAACAAGTCTGAAGCGGAGATGGAAACCACACTGTTTCTGTTCCTGAGAAGCAGGGCTGTCTTTCTGGATGCTTCCCACTGCCCAGAGAAAATGGTTGAGCCTTTGGCGGCCCTCCTGGTCCTCACTGACCTTGGGCTAATGCTTCGCCACGGGGTCACTAAACAATAGATTGATCACCCTGAAAGTACGAGTTTCTCAAGGGTTACACAAACAACCACAAGTCATTAAAACTAACTGTAGAAAAAGTCCAATTCTCCTTTTCTTTTAAAATGATTGAATCACAGTTTGAGAATGAAAAAGTAGGCGAATCCACTGAATAAAATTATCTTACTAAATAATTTGTTTACTTCTAGTTAGAAGGCCTTGCAGATGACAACACAAGTTGAGATGCATGTGAATACCCTCTGTTTACAGCTATTGAAACTATTTTATTTTTCACGTTCAGATTAGACCCACCTCAAATCAGGACTGCAGAATAAAATGTAAGTTGCTTCTGCAAATACTATACTAACCTTGTTTTAGTCTAATGTTGATACATACTCAAGGAATTACCTTGGCTGTACTATGAAAAAGAATGAAATGCTTTCTAGCTCAAGAAGGTGGAGATTAAAGCTGCTAGATACAACAGTGATTTATATGACTTTCTTCTAAAAGAAATCTCTTTTTATTGAAGTTCGGTTTTCAGTTGGCCAGAATGACAGAGCTTTGACTTACTTTATAAGTGGTCAGACAGAAGTAGATACCATGTTGTTATAGAGACAGAATCTCTATCAAAACACATGACTTCTAGAAATAATGGTCTGAAATGTTATAGTTTAGAAAAAAAAATTCTTATTTTTTATTGAACTTTGTTATTTTGATTAAAAAAATCAGATTAAACATCAAAACATTCTTGCATTAATTTCACTTTTGGGGTCATTAATGTATATCTTTAAATACAAACAAGAATGCATAATATTGAATCATAATATTGAAAAAGAATAAATTACTATTTTTTTTTCTTTTTAGAGCTTAATTTAGCAAGATTTTATGTATTTCTTTTTAATTATTTTTTGTTTTCTTTTTGTAATGCAAAATCTAAGGTAAGTGCAAAGAGCTTTCAGAAGACTGTTCTTAGGTAGTGGACAAACCCAGTGTAATAAACAATACACCTGAGCTTCCAGGATCCTGATCTTTTGCATTCTGTTAAGTAGCCAGGTGCAAACCCTATATAACGCTAGACAAAATCATGGGAGACCATGGTGGTTTTAAAACTTTCTGAAATAGTAATTTTTCATTAAAAATTACTATGGTAGTATAAAATGTTACCTTTTTGTAGCTGTTATTTTTATTCTGCTGGAAATTCAGTGCAATTAAACAGATTTCAGAGCATCAATCTCAAGTGCTCTAGCTACCTATAAGATAGGTTGGATCATAGGTAGGAAGATACAGATCATAACTTCAGAGAAGTTTGTGTTTATGTCAAGCATCAAAAAGGTGTAGTGTCAGCATTGTGAGGGGTAAAAGGATGACATGTGTTTGCCCCATTTTATTCTGCTCCAAGATGCACCATATTTGTTTGGAGTTATGTATTGTCTGGTACTAGGAAAAGATGTATTCAGACAACGTTTGTAATAATTACAGATATACTTCCTTTTTAGTTACTTTTTCTCTGTAAAGGCTGTCTTTCAAAGCAAGGTATGAAGATAACAACATATGTAACATAATGAATTAACTCTTCAGCATTTTTGACATAATGATTCACTAGTGCTTTATGTCACATAGACAAAAGCCAATCCAAATTTCAAGTTTCTGGCTGACTTTTAATAAGTGTTATATCCATTCGAAAGGCCAAATAAACTCTCCAGTTTCTGTGAAATAGTATTTCTTACAAGAAGCAATGGGCCTATTGCAGCACTTGAGTGCTTAGGTTAGAATTCATATAGTTTGTCTTTGAAATTTAGATTCTCTGTCACGTCTTGAAAAGGACTCTTGGGAGCTTGAATAAACAGTTTTGAAGAAAATGCTTTGCTTTAATGATGTTTGTGTTTTCTTTGTAAACTGCAATGGAACCTGGTAACCCACGGAAGACTTTTGTGGCTCTGATGTTTTTCTCTATAGCAGAGAGAGAATAGGTTACACTGAACTCAACACTTAGCTTGTGACTGTTGTTTTCATATACAATTTAAAAGTCATAAAAAGCATAAAAGGTCCTTCCTTCCTTCACCCTAAATTGCAACAGATCTGATGATGGGAACTATTTGCTAAAGGAGTATCTAAAGAGAAACATAAAGGCTTCAGCAAACTTTCTGCTGGAGAAGAGCTGAACTACCCTGTCCTCTCAGGCCTTGAGGAAAAACATTAGAAACTTGATACTTTAGGACTGAGGGAAAATAACATCAACTTTTTTCTTTTTTTTTTTCCCCTCAGGAGAACTTTTATATCAGTTTATGTGTAGCTGGAAGAAAAAGGAGCAAGCTGAGCTGGGTAGACAGCTGGGTTAACAGTAGGTAAGCACTTGCAGCCTGGTGACATTTGTGAAAATAACAATATTTTTCATTTGTAGACTGCTCATTTAGGCAGCCAAGCTATTCAAACAAGTGAGATCCCTGCAGAGTGAGATCCTTTCACAGGGTAAACTAGCGTCTGCAAATCAGATTCCTCTTTCCTTGTTAGTGTATGTCACTTTCTTGTTACCCTCTTTAATTTTTTGATCTTTTCTGAGCTGTTTTTTGTAATGATGACTGACAGATGTTGTAGGTTGAATATGGATGGCACCAGTTATGGAGCCAAACAAAAAAAAAGTGTAATCTCATTTTGACTGAAAGCTTAGACACAGTTCGGCAGAAAAAAATAAAGCTGGGTCCAAAACCCTTGGCTTTCTGCTCTCTACTTATTATAGCTCCTGCAATTTGACTAATTTTCACTGTGTCCTTATAAAAGTAGTGCTCACCTCAGACCTAACTGGCAGCAGCTCTTCCTGCTGCCAATTTGCAGTAAAATTTATTGCCTTGTTTTATCAGATGACATGAAACAATGCCAACAATTTCTTCAGTGCTATCTATATGTGATCAAACAGCACCAAAGTTATCTACACTGAGCAAAGTTGTGCTGGTTTCTCTTGAATATTTTTAACCTGTAAAGTCTGCTGGAAGCATATTTGTTTGACAAGAAGTAAATAACAGATCTTTAAGCCGGAATCTTGTCAGAAAGAATACTTGACAAGCCAACATTCAAAAATGCTGGGAAAAAGAGTCTTATTTTATACTGCAGAACTTTGCAGTGTCATTTGTTTCAAAGGTCAGGCCACTAAAGTTATTTATTGTTCAAAAGGTGTTTTTAATCAATTTGAAAAAGTATGGCTTCTCTCCAACTATGCCTCCCTTCTCCACAAGCACCAGTAGTCAGGATTAAAGAAGTTTAAATAACAACAAACCACGCTTTGTATTTGTGCCTAGTGTCAACTTGCACTGCTGTAAGAAAAGGAAAGTTGATTTTTCTTGTGTTACAGTGCGCTTAAAAATAGTTTTACAAATCATCTTACAGTATTTATGAGTATCTCCAAGAATTCTCTAAGCCCTGCCTTTCACAGTGCTTTACACCTAGGATCTCTGATCACTCATTCTTTAAACCTAAGTGCATGTTAACATTTGCAGTAGAGTGGAGCAAATATGCCTATGCTCTTGGAAATGGAAGTCAGTAAAGTCTCTCTGTGAATCAGCAGCCTGCTGATACATTGACAGGAATTCAAAAATAGGGCAGCCACATTCATGCCTTGCTGTGACCAAGCCTCTTTGAAGTTGTTTGAGACCTTTTTCTCCCAATGCATCTCTGCATAAATGCAGTGATCTGCCCTGCAAACCAGCAGGGCTGTCACTGCATTCCACTCTTCTGCATCTCCTTCAGTGTGCACAGAACACTCTTACATCTATAAGCTTTAATCTATTGTACTTTCATGGTCTTCATTGCTGTGGCTTCTGAAAACATCACACATTTTCCTGCATTTACGTTAGACCAACTACCCCTTTTGGCAGAGAATGCTATTAGTCCATTTTACAAATGAGAAACTGAGACACAGGAAGGTTAAGTGACATACTCATGGTCACGGAGCAAATCCAAGGCTGAATGTAGTCACCTTATGTAACTTGAAACATCTAGCTCAAACCCTCCGAGCTGCCTATTTCTTTCTATCAACTTAGTGAACAGCAATGCCTAAATAACTTAAATAGTATCTCTGGATGAATTAAATACTTCAAATATCTTCCCCCATCTTCAGGTTAGCATTTCCTTTCTTTGCTTTTACCAGGTTATAAAAATGTGTTAGGATACAGATTAAACCCTGTGTTGTTTGAAACATGAGTAAACTTTTACTTGCTCTATTGCAGTCCTTGGGAGGAGATTGCATGAATCCACTTCTACTGGTCATATGCTGAATAAAACCTCGTGTGTTGCATATTATTTTGATATGTGTTGTCTAAGTTACTATTCACCATACAGTCTAGATTTTTGATGATGACAAATATTATAAAAGAAAAATATGAAAGATTAAAGGCATTATAAGTTAGCTAATATATATATTATATATACTATACTATATGTCTATACTCCAGATTAATGGGAGTTTGCACATACAGAGAAAACTCCAGCACTGTTACAGTCAATGGCAATTTTGCCTTTGGCTTCAGTGGGGCCACATTTTCACCTTCAGACTTCTTGTGCATTGTATTCTCCTTTTCCAAAAGTCTATAATTCTTATTTTTAATTTTGTGGTAGAAAGTGCAGTGCAGTGATTTAGATATATTAATCTTCATTTTCATAACTTGGTCTGTTATGTTGATTTTTAGCTAAGTTCTTTCTTCCTTTTTTCATTTTTTCTTTTCCAAAGTGGCTTTAGCAACTTCTGCAGAGTTTTATAAACTTACCTTCTTTCAGTAAACTATTTGGAAACAACCATACTTTTATAATTAAAATTTTATTTGCTCCTTCCCCACAAACATGTTGGCGGCTAAGTAAAAGCTAACCTATCAAGTGGTATTTATTTAATTGTGATTTTCCATAGTTATTTAGGAGGGGTTATTGGGTTAGGTTATTTAAACCTAGCAATATGAACAGAATATGCACTGTACAGAATTGCATCAAAACTGTATAGCCCATAATATTAGACTTGTATATCAGCATTTTTATTATGTTTCAATATTTCTTCTTTTTTTTTTTTTTTTTTTTTTTTTTTATAAGGAGAAGATGTAGACATCTCCATGGAAAAAGCCCGATATCATTAACAATATTCTACCTGGAGAAAGTTAGCCTTTTTGAATAAAGTAATTGAAAGGAATATGAGTCCAAATATGGAATCACAGAATCATAGAATAGATTGTGTTGGAAGACACCTTCAAAGGTCATCTAGTCAAAAATATTATGCCTTTAATATTGTATCAGCATTTTTTTCTCTCTCTTCAGTCATTTTATATTCAAAAATGAACTAGGGGCAAAAGTGTCCTTATAAATTCAAAGAGTGGGGCTGAAGTTCAGTTCACACCCAACTAAGGTGGAAAGGGCTTGGAAATTCTCTCTTGCAAGGAATTTTCATATCTATAAACTGCCTGTGTGGAGGAGTGCACCTCTGTAGTGTTAATCCTGGTCTGTGTAGGTGGGACCACTCTGATCTTTGGATTTGATCCCCATGCTGCACCAGCGAGAAGAACTGAGCTGGCACACAAGAGTGGAAATAACTTGTGCCAGGTGCAGGACTCTTGCAGGGGGAGCAAGTACCACATTACAATGGAGTCACAGCCCAGTGGGCTCCCCTGGGGCCATGCACCCACCTGCTGCATCATGTCCTGTGCTCACAGTACAGCCTGGGTTGATTTCTAAACTAGTTGGTGGCGCTCACTGTAGTTTTTCAGGACATGCTGCATGACCTACTCACATTGGTTATGGATGCAGAAACCACTGGTACTAGAATATGGAAATCATTTTAGCTTAATGAAAACAGAAATATGATTTCACTTGCATTAGTAAAACATTGTTGAAGAGCACTTTAAAAAAAGGGGAGATTGAGCAAAAGAGGTGTGGAAGCCAGAGGAATTTTATTTTTTTTTTTCATCCTGACTTCTTATAGGGACTGTGCTGTTAATGTTTTAGCAAATGCTTGTTTGTCTCCATGTGAAGGAAGATGGATGTGTGAAGAGTCACCCAAGTTTCAGGGAGAAACTGAGCAAGACAGATTAGTCCCACCTCAGCCTGACACCTGGGGCACATCCTTATCTAAGGGGGTAAATGGATCAGAATGTTACTGCCCGTTTATTTATTCTCCTTCTGTTTGGAGACTTTCTCTGATTAATTACTCTCTAGTAATTGCTGCTGTTAACTAATGTCAAACCTAATTAACCTGGAGTCCCTTCATCCAGTACCTCCACCATCCCTTTACAAAGACAAGAAGGTCATCAGCAAGGAGGTTCAGAGGATGGCCACACTTTACCCATTCGTTTATTTGCTTTGGGCCTTGTTTGCTATTCCTGCTGCAATGCCTGGTGACAGCTTTCTAGAATTCCCATCAAGTCTAATTGGCCTGCTGAAGCAGCAGTGAACACAAGATTTGAGAAATGTTTTCTTTAAAAACTTCTGGTCCTACAGACACTTTGAGATCAAGTTTCACTCTGCTGAAATCACACACGATTCCCTGTGATTTTCATGAGAAATACTGTAAGAAAGTATTAAAAGAGAAACATGTCTCAGTGGTTTGGAGGGACTCATGGCCAGGGGGGTTGAAGAGTGGGTGGTGGTAACATAGCAAGGCATCTACAGAATCTTTAAAGGTTGCCAAAATTAACACATACAAGGTATTCAGTATCAAAGTTTTCAATATTTGGCTCCATAAACACAATACCGGTTGCAAAAACAAAGCTAAGGATTTCATGCTGATTACTTAAATAAAAACTGTTTAATTATGAACATTTGGGAAATGAAGTTATGAAGGACTGACCAATATTGCTATGGCTTCCCAGTGTTCATACCAGACTGTGAACACTGTGCCAGCATCTTACTGTGTAGCGCATTGTAGATCCAGCTACAGTAAACAGTTCTAAGGCTCAGCGTGGCTCAGGCAGATAGCTCAATGCAGAAGGAGGTCAATCTCATCACTAAGGCCTATTGCTTTTCACTTCAATAAGGTGTGGACTTTTCAGTCCAGTAAAAGCTACCAGCACTGTCTGTGGAGGTGTTGACCAAGCAGGTCAAGTTTCTATCTTCTTTTCTTGATTTTATTTGTTTTTAGGCATTTTCATATAGCGACACTAGAAGATTTATTTCAGAAATAGGAATAAGTCATGTTAGTACTCAAGAAATACTGAATAACACTCTGATTGGTTACAAGGATCAAATTCATCTGCCTTTCTGTGGTTACTACTGAAAATATGCATCTCTTGGCAATTTTTTACCAGGATTACTCCTGTGTCTCTGACATTCCCTCCTCTCCTGTCAACCCTTTTGAGTGGTTTGCAACAAATTTTTCTGACTCAGTTGCTTTATCTCACAATTTAAAAGTCTCATGGATATAGCTGCCATTTGAAGCTTTGGAAATGTAAGTGAAAGTTATGGAATGAATATCATAATAATGAGTTGTATGTTGTCATAAAGATGGTTTAGGGTCACATACTTTACACTGTAATGTGTAGTGGAGCACATAGCCGCTCAGTCACCACCTATCAGCTGATGAGCTCTTGGCATGATTACTATAGCGATGTGATCACTTTAGGCTCCTGTGACCATCCACCCATCTCTAAAGAGTGTTTCTTACTCTCTCAATTCAAGACATGTGTACTGCCTGTTGAGGTTTTTCACTTGCAAGTGAGGACAGTAGAAAACTTCACAAAACTACTACATTGAACACTCTGTCCTGCCCTGTTGTATGGGAAGAAGAATTGTTTATGAAGTAAATCCTGCACTGCTGTAGTTTAGACTCCAGTATTACAAGGCAAACTAGCTTCAATTTTAATTTGCCTTAAAAATTTAGATTACAGTTATTCAGGTGTTGTTTCAGAAGAAAAATAATGTTTGTACTGAGGAGAAAAGGAAGCTGAGGACAACAGGCATGTAGAGTTTGAAGCCTTTTTAGGCATCTCATATAAGTTATTCCAAACCAGGAGTCCAAGTTGTAATTTTAATAATTTGATTAAACCAGTGGCTTGTAGTTACTTAATGGGTTGAAGGCTGGCATGTTTTAGCATGATATTCCTTATGTTACCAATACCCACATCTGAACTTCACTCATTTTTGATGTTGTAACTCTTCTGTTATGAAAATTCTAAAACATGTCACTTTTATTGAATATGTCTATGTTAGTAAATTAAACAATGCCAGATAATGTTTCCAGCACAGAGATTTACCCGTCTACCATATTGGATTGCTTGTGTGGTGCCTGATGTATAACATCCCTGACATTTTGGTCTGGGTCATTTTGTATTTCCCTAAACAATTCCTGGGCACACTCTGGGAGTTTGCAAATACCAGGGACTACTCCCATTCACTGGTTTGGGCACAGACACTTCACTTTAAAAGCTAGGAATCCTCAATAATACAGAAGTAGGTTTTTCCATCATACTGAGCCTCATGGCTAAACAGTGTCTTGGGTAAGTCACTTTACATTCCTTATTTCTTACCTCAGAAGTACATTAGAAGTCATTTAGAAATAGATAATGTTAGTTAATTTTAAATAGCCAACATTAGGATTGTGTTCTCCTCCAATTCTCGTAGGAAGGCAGAGTCAGTGGAAGGGACAAAGATGAAGACAAAAAGTATTCCTAACATTTCTAGGTGAAGTACATTACCACCACCACTAGCAACAGCAAATCTTGTTATAATGACTGAACATTCTAGATTTTCTGTGAACAATAAGGGAGATGAAACAGCTGCTACCATCTAAAGCAAGAAAGGAACACTTGTCAAAACTATATGCATATATGTACATTTGACATAAAAGTATTGTGGGTTTATTCATTTCAGTACTACGTGAACATGTGGAAAACAGCAGAATTCCTTCAGCTTTGATGCACACAGAGGAATGATGTCAAAGTAAATAATTTTTAACAAAAAGCCGTTTCTCCTCCCTCTCCTCTCCTCTA